>NC_081407.1:772358500-772684750 GCF_030272615.1 Cryptomeria japonica
AAACAATTTCTCTTGAACTAGTTAGACTGAGAACCCTGCCCTTTGACTGGCAAGCAATAACATTGGTCTAAACCAGATTGCTACCAGTTAAGCACAAAGAAAGACATAAACCGATAAATCAGCTTTCCACACAATCTAACATCTTATTTCCACTTCACCCATATGCATACACTAGTAATACTTTAATAGGAATGTAAATAATTACAGGTTCAACATGCTTTACTGCTTAACTAAGAATAACAAAGCATCATATGAAAAGCATCACACATAACACACATTTTTTTTTAGGTGGAAACCCAACTGGGAAAAACCATGGTGGGGATGAATACCCACAAGCTGTTCTTTGAACCCTTTTGAAGTCTGCTCTGTTAGGAGCCTAGTCAGGTTAAATACTTTACAATAGGTTCTATTAGGAACTACTCTTGCTAGGGATCACCCAGTTAAGGGATGGCTATAATACCTAGTTAAGGGTTAAACCTTGTTAGAGGATTTTATGAGCTCAATGGTTTTGAGTCACCCTATTAAAGGATTTATAGCAAGCTAGTTAAAGCTACCCTGTTAAGGGATTTTCCAACTGTTGAAGTGGTTAGAGGTCAATAGGTATTACAATGATCCAGTAATAACACTCAATGCCAATGCAGATCTGCTTCAGTTCCTTCCTTCTGCACTCACACTCTGCAGGTATCTATTCTCATATCTGGTCTGGCAAGAGTCACGTATCTTTGCACTTAGATACACACACAAAATTTGCCAACAATCTCAACATGAAAAATAACATCGACCTTATAGGAAACAGATAGGTTAGTAGCATAAACCCTAAACCCTAAACATTTAGGTTTGAGCAATTTAGTCGGTTCAATCCTGACCATTGAACACTTTGCTTTGAATACAATAGTCTTGAACAGTTTTCAAGATGTTCTCCATCGTTCGTTCTTCACCACTCCTTGGAGGCTGATAACCCATCACACATTCTCCGTTGTTTACAGAGACTTCGCACATTCCCGAGGTAGATAGGATCAATCTCCTTCATGCGCACAAGGCTGATGTGGCAACACAATCTGTTCTTCATTTCAATGCAAACACATCACACAATATCATCGGTTGAATCACAAAGGCGTAGAACACTTCAACCGGAAACCCTAAAGCTAAGACTACCAACCGGTAGTCATACCATATGAAACCTTGATACAAAACATTCCATATACCAGTTCACTTGGACAAACATACCGCTTCACTTTTTCACATTTACCGGTTCACATTTCATCATACCGGTTCACTTGGACAAACATACCGCTTCACTTTTTCACATATACCGGTTCACATGCAAGTGCTTACTTCAATATACTAGTTAACTCTTCATCATATTGACATCAATGGCAACACACAATATCATCATGTCAACATACACTGCACATATGCGAACAATCTCCCCCTTTGGCATTGATGGCAATATATAAAAATATCTCTGAGCTTCACAACTTCTCCCCCAATACTGTAGATATCTTCTCTACTTCACATATTCTCCCCCTTTGACAACAATGCCAAAGTGAAGGAATAAACATCTATGTCTACTATGTTGCTCCCCCTAAGGAGTAGCATCTTTCAACACACCAATACTGAGAAAAATATATCAATGTAAGTCCTAACTGATGTGGAGCACACACCTTTAGTTCACCTCTCAAATAGGTAAAGGTAGCCTTTGGTAGAGGCTTAGTGAATATGTCTGCTAACTTCTCCTTACTGGAAACATGTTCCAGTACAACTTCTTTGTTCTGAACCTTTTCCCTTAAGAAATGATACTTAAGCTCAAAGTGCTTGGTTGTAGAATGTAAAATTGGATTCTAGGAGATGTTAATCGCACCTGTGTTGTCACAAAGTATACTTACCGGTTCAGATACAGGAAGTTTGAAGCCATTTAATACATGCTTCATCCAAATTGTCTAGGTTTAGTTCATAAATGCTGCAACATACTTCACTTCTGCTATAGACTGAGAGATACAACTCTGTTTCTTACTCATCTATGAGACTAGTCTTCCACCAAGAAAGAATGCACCACCGGTTGTGCTCTTTCGATCATCCACATTACCAGCCCAGTCAGCATCTGTAAACACTTTCAGGTTGAAATCATTACTATATGGATACCATAATCCATAGTCAATAGTTCACTTAAGATATCTCAGAATCTACTTGACTGCTACCAAGTGGGATTCTCTTGGGCTTTTCTGGAACCATGCAGCAATGCCCACTGCATGTGTGATGTCCGGTCTACTATGTACTACATAGTGCAATTTACCAATCATTTATCAGTATTCCTTCTCATTTACTAACCCTGAGTCATCCTCTTTGGATAATTTACAACTGGTCACTATCGGTGTACTAACCGGTTTGTTGATGCCAAAGGTCTTCAACACCTCTTTGACATATTTGGACTGGGTGATAAAGATTCCATCTTTCATTTGTTGAATCTATAGTCCAATGAAGAACTTAATCTCCCCTATAAGTGACATCTCAAACTCCTTTTTCATCTCATCTACAAAATCATGACTCATCTTGTCATCTTCTCCAAAGATTATGTCATCAACAAATACCTCACAGATCAAAATCTGATCTCCTTCTAACTTCAGGTAGATATTACTATCCTCACTTGTTCTCTCAAATCCAATCTTCACAAGATGGGAGTGCAAGCATTCATACCATACTCTAGGTGCCTGCTTCAGTCGATACAAGGCCTTATGTAGCCTACACACCATGTCACTGTCTTTTGATAGGGCAAACCCATCTGGTTTCTCTATACACACCTCTTCTTCTAGTATTCCATTCAAGAATGCACACTTTACATCCATTTGATATACCTTGAATCCCTTGAATGTTGCATATGCAAGAAGCATACAAACTCCTTCCAATCTGGCTACTAGAGCAAAGGTTTCTCCATAGTCTTCTCCTTCTTCTTGGGCATATCCTTTACACACCAATCTAGCTTTGTTTCTAACCACTGAGCCATCTTCATTCAACTTATTTCTGAAAACAAATTTGGTGCCAATGACATTTTTATGCTCTGGTCTGGGTACCAAAGACCATGTACCATTCTTTTCTATCTGGTCAAGTTCCTCTTCCACCGCCTTGATCCAGTCTTCATCTTTGTGTGCCTCTCTAAATGTTTTAGGCTCAAATTCAGAGATCATGCAAGAGTTTTCTTTAATCTTTCTTCTTGTAAGAATTCCTACATCCTTGTCTCCTATGATATGCTTTGGATCATGATTCAACTTTACATACCTAGGAATGATCTTAGTTGTTTCCTCTTGCTTTTCTTCTTCATCCTCATCTTCATCAACATCAGCATCCACCAGTGTAGGAGCACCGATACTGGTGCTTGGCTATTTTGCAACCGGTTCCTAGAAGGTTACTACCGGTTCATCTCTTACTTGCTCACTGCCAGTTTCCTTAGATTTCTCAGAGGTTTCATCAATTCTAACATTGATTCTTTCAACAATTCTTTGAGTCCTATTGTTGAAACATTTGAGAGCCTTGCTCTTTGTGTAATACCCTAGGAATATTCCCTCATCACATTTAGCATCAAACTTGCTCTGATGTTCACTCCTCTTGATATAACATTTACTACCAAACACTCTAAATTATCTTACCACTGGTGTCTTACCAGTCCAATACTCATAAGATGTTTTGTCCTTACCCTTTTTTATAAGTACCCGGTTCATTGTGTAGACTACAGTGCTCACCGCTTCTCTCCAAAAAGTGTGAGCAACCTTTCCTTGGATCAACATAGTTCTAGCTGCTTCAACCACAGTCTCGTTGTTTCTTTCTGCTAGGCCATTCTGCTGTGGAGTTCGGGGGGTAGACAATTGCCTCTTGATGCCATTCTCTTCACAGTATTTTTTGAATTCATCGGAAGTTAATTCTCCTCCTTGATCAGTTCTTAAGCACTTAATCCTCTTGCTGCTTTCTTTTTCTACAACTTCTCTGAAGGCTTTGAACTTTCCAAAAGCTTCAGATTTGTCCTTCAAGAATGTGACCCACATCATTCTTGAGCAATCATCAGTAAGAATCATAAAATACCTATCTCCCTGCACACTCCTAGTTTTCATAGGGCCACACAAATTAGTATGCACAAGATCAGGTAAATTTTCTGTAGTGAAAGGTTTACCTTTGAAGGTTGAGGAAGACATTTTCCCCAGTTGACACTCTCTGCATAAAGGATTCTCCTATTTGCTTAGTATAGGCAATCCTCTAACTGCCTTGATCTTACTGGCCTTCACAATATTATCAAAGTTTACATGGCAAAGTCTCCTATGCCATATCCAGCTATCCTCAAACATAGCCATAAGACATGTGCTGACATTTGCATTTAGCTGAAATAGGTTACCTTTGGTCTACAAACCGGTAGCCATCAGTTCACCATTCTTTCCTTTGATTTTGCACACTCCATTTCTAAATTATAGAGTGAGTCCATTATCATTCAGTTAAGCAACACTCAAAAGGTTGTGCCTTAGACCTTCTACCCAATACACATTGTCAGCACTACTTCTTCCATTCAGAGAGATGGACCCTCTACCTTTTACCATACATGGTGCATCATTACCAAAACGAACCACACCACCATCATACTCTTCCAGAGATAGAAACTTACTCCAGTCACCAGCCATATTGTGAGAACAACCATTGTCAATAATCCACTCATTGGAATTATCAAAGCGGGAGACAAGAGCCTTCTTGTCTGACACATCTTCCTTGACCGCTACAAACAAAATATCTTCATTTTCTTCATCTTCTGATTCCTCATCAGTGACACCTTCATCAACTGCTACAAAATAGTTTCTCTGGTTTCCTCCTTTGAACTTCTTGATCCTCTCCGGTTTATCCTTGTTGTCACCATTAGGGTAGTTTACAACAATGTGTCCTATCTGGTTACAAGAAAAGAATTTCAAAGGAAGATTACCTCTATATTTACCAGTTCCCTTGGGAAGTCTCTTGGCAACAAGAACTTCAAATTCCATCAGGATCTCCTCATCATCCATTTCTCTACTTTGTCTTGGTTCACCACTAGTACTAGCTTCTTTGCCTTTTCTGGATGGTGTAGCAGATGCTCTGAAGGCTAATTCAAGCTTTTGAATACCGCCATCATAATTATTTAGCTCATAAGCTATTAACTTTGTAATGATGGAGTCTAGGGATACCTTTGTCTTGTCTACGGACCTCAACTCTTGAATAGCAGCAACCCTTATTGCATAGACAGGTAATAAGGATCTCAAAACTTTGCTAACAACAGTGGAATCTTCCATTTTACCACCTGCACTCTTGATATCTCAAACAACAATTTTGATTCTTATTCCATATTGTTGAATGGTCTCTCCTTCAACCATCTGCATGTCTTCAAACTTACCCCTAAGGCTTTCTTCCTTATCTTGTTTCACATGCTCATCACTGCCATAGATATTCTCAAGGGTATCCCATACTTCTTTGGGATTCTCTTTGTCCTGAACATCAATAAACTCAATGTCAGATAAACTACTAATTAGGGCTTCCATGACTTGCCCATTCTCCTGAATCTGTCTCTTTTGGTCATCGGTGAGAGTACCGGTAGGGATAACATAAGCATTCTCAACATAGCTCCAATGTTGAGCACCCATGCTTCTGATGTATATCTTCATTCTGTCCTTCCATATTTTCAAGTTGTCGCTGTTGAACTTTGGACCTTCCCTCTTCATCGTTAGAGTAGGATCTTTACCTCAAGTGGTTAAGCTTACAACATAGAGGACCTGGAGGAAGCTCTGATACCAATTGATGAATCAATGATGATCAGTTAGTACCAAACTAGTACTTAGAGTGGGGGGGGTGAATCAGTACTAATAAAACCAGTTTCTCTTGAACCGGTTAGACTGAGAACCTTGCCCTTTGACTGGAAAGCAATAACATCGGTCTAAACCAGATTACTACCAGTTAAGCACAAAGAAAGACATAAATCGGTAACTCAGCTTTCCACACAATCTAACATCTTATTTCCACTTCACCCATATGCATACACTAGTAATACTTTAATAGGAATGTAAAGACTTATAAGTTCAACATGCTTTACCGCTTAACTGAGAATAACAAAGCATCATATGAAAAGCATCACACATAACACACATATTTTTTCATGTGGAAACCCAACTAGGAAAAACCACGGTGGCGATGAATACCCACAAGCTGTTCTTTGAACCCTTTTGAAGTCTGCTCTATTAGGAGCCTAGTCTGGTTAAAGACTTTACAATAGGTTCTGTTAGGAACTGATCCTACTAGGGATCACCTGGTTAAGGGATGGATAAAATACCCAGTTAAGGGTTAAACCCTATTAGAGGTTACCTTGTTAGAAGATTTTATGAACTCAATGGTTTTGAGTCACCCTGTTAAAGGATTTATAACAAGCTAGTTAAAGCTACCTTGTTAAGGGATTTTCCAACTGTTGAAGTGGTTAGAGGTCAATAGGTATTACAATGATCTGGTAATAGCACTCAATGCCAATGTAGATCCGCTTTAGTTCCTTCCTTCTGAACTCACACTCTGCATGTATTTATTCTCATATCTGGTTTGGCAAGAGTCACATATCTTTGCACTTAGATACACACACAACATTTGCCAACAATCTCAATATGAAAAATAACATCGACCTTATAGGAAACAGATAGGTCAATAGCATAAACCCTAAACCCTAAACATTTAGGTTTGAGAAATTTAGTCGGTTCAATCCTGACCATTGAATACTTTTCTTTGAATACAACGGTCTTGAACAAATCTCAAGACGTTCTCCATCATTCGTTCTTCACCACTCCTTGGAGGCTAATAACCCATCACGCGTTCTCCACTATTTACAGAGACTTCGCACATTCCTGAGGTAGATAGGATCAATCTCCTTCATGCAAGATCCTTCACATGCACAAGGCTAACGTGGCAACACAATCTGTTCTTCATTCTAATGCAAACACATCACACAATGTCATCGGTTGAATCACAAAAGCGTAGAACACTTTAAATGGAAACCCTAAAGCTAAGACTACCAACCGGTAGTCATACCATATGAAACCTTGATACAAAACATTCCATATACCGATTCACTTGGACAAACATATCGCTTCACTTTTTCACATATACCGCTTCACATTTCATCATACCAGTTCACTTGGACAAACATACCGCTTCACTTTTTCATATATATTGGTTCACATGCAAGTGCTTACTTCAATATACCGGTTCACTCTTCATCATATTGACATCAATGACAACAAACAATATCATCATGTCAACATACACTGCACATATGCCAACAATGACTGCTTCAAGTGGTATCAAAGTGAAGTTTCATTTCGGAGGTTGCATGTCCTAAAATTTCTATTGTGGGATGGCAGATTGTGGATCCAACCTGCAACTACAAAGGACTAGCATGAACAATGGCACAAAGAGGAGCTAGAAATGGTGGAGCATGTGGGAATGTAGACCCTATTGTGATAGAGATGTTTCAAGGTATAGCAGCCCGGTTGGAAGCCGTAGAGACAACCCATAGAAGAGGCCGACATATTGATGATGTAACTAAAGATGAAGGAGAAGAAGCCCTGAAAGAACAAGCAAACCTATCGGTGGTTGATCTGGATGAGGAAAGGTTTTTGAGGGTTTTGAGTAGGACGAATACTAACCTCATTTTACCCCACCAGAATATGATGGGAATTTAGATTCAAATTAATTGATGAATTGAATCTCGGAGATGGAAAAGTATTTTGATTTTGAAAACACTGTAGAAGAGAGGAAGGTGAAATATGCATGTACCCAGTTGAAAGGTCATGCATCTCTTTGGTGGAAGTATTTGCAAGTTGATAGACAAAGAAGAGGTAAAGAGAAGATTAAGACATGGGATCAGATGATTGCTAAGTTGAAATCAAATTTTATGCCGGCAAATTATCAAGTAGATCTGTTTCGGAAGTTGCAAAATTTGAGATAGAAGGAATCTAGTGTGAAGGAGTACACCAAAGCATTTTACAAGTTGAATATCAGATCCGGACATGTTAATGATGAAGTTGAACAAGTTGCAAAATATTTGAATGGATTGCAGATGTCTATACAAGATGAACTCAGTTTGATCAAATTGGAGAGTGTTGAAGAGGCTTACCAGTATGCCCTAGAGGCACAAGAGAAGTTAAATAAAAGACATGAGAAGAGGAAAAGAGGCAGAGGTGTAAGGTTTACCAGAGGAATATTTAAAGGAGCAAGAGGATATATCGGAGGAAGAGGAACCAATACAGATCAAAGAAAAGAAGTGAACAAAGAAGAGAATTCATACCGGAAGGATGATAGAAATTTCTATCGGAGGAGAGAACGAGATGGTTACTGGAATGAGAATTTTGGAAGATAAGACAAGAGCACATTCAGAGGAACCTTCTTTAAGTTTGGAGGAGAAGGACATCATGAATTTGAGTGTCAGAAGACAAAAACTACCAGAAGAGAAATAGTGGTGGAAGAAAACCCCACCATATCAGATAATAAACTAGAAGATGGAGAACTATTGGTGATGAGGAGATCTCTGTGTCATATCGGAGGAGATGAAGAGACCTTGCAGAGGAAGAATTTGTTCAAGACCGGATTTAAGGTATCCGGTAAGTGTTGTAAAGTTGTTATTGATAGTGGTAGTTCCAATAACCTTGTTTAAGAAGAGATGGTGAATAAGTTGGAATTGGAGAGATTGAAACACACTAAGCCTTATCAGATAGCATGGATTCAAGATGAACATAAGTTTTTAGTAAGTGAACAATGCCTGGTGAAATTAAAAATTGAGAATTATCATGATGAAGTCTTGTGTGATATTATGCCTATGGATATTTGTCATCTTTTGTTGGGTAGACCTTGGCAATTTGATAGACAAGTAGTACATGATGGGAGGAAGAATACATACACTATTGTGGCCAATGGGATGAAGCAAACTTTGTTACCCTTGGAGGAACCTTTGAAGAATAAAGTCTATATGAATGCTAGAATCTATTTGGTAGATGGAAGGAAATTATTGGATGGATTGAGACATGAGAATGTGTATTTTGCCTTAATTCCTAAAAAGATTGAGGAATGGGAACCGGAAGGAGAACACCTAGAAGAGATAAAAGATTTGCTGATAGAATATGAAGACATTATTTTAGATAATGTACCTGATGGATTGCCACCTATGAGAAGTATTAGTCATTGCATGGACTTGGTTCCCAGAGCTAGTTTGCCTAGCAAAGTTGCACACCGGTGCAGAGAATGAAAAACTGAATAGACAAGTGTAGGAGTTGTTGAAGAAAGGTTTGATTAGAGAGAGTCTAAGTCCTTGTGCAGTACCAACAATATTAGCACCTAAGAAGAATGGGGAGTGGAGAATGTGTACAGATTCCAAAGCAATAAAAAAGATCACAGGGAAATACTGGTTTCCTTTGCCCAGGATGGATGACATAATGGACTATTTGAGTAAAGCAAAATACTTTACAAAGATAGATTTGAAGAGTGGATATCATCAGATCAGGATCAGAGAAGGTGATGAGTGGAAGACATTATTAAAGACAAATGAAGAATTGTATGAATGGTTGGTGATTCCTTTTGGATTGACTAATGCATCAAGTACTTTCATGAGCCTAATGAATGAGGTATTGAAGAAATTCTTGGGTAAGTTTGTTATTGTGTATTTGGATGACATTCTGATTTTCAGTAAGACAAAAGAGGAGCATTTATGGAAGTTAAGACAAGTTTTGCAGAGGTTGAGAGAAGAGAAGTTGTTGATCATTATCAAAAAGTGTACTTTCATGAAGGATGAGTTAGTCTATTTGGGATTTGTGATAGAAGATGGTTTGAAGGTGGACCTTGAGAAAGTGAAAGCAATTGTTGAATGGCCTACACTAGAAAGAATTGCAGAGGTAAGATAATTTCATGGATTGGATTGTTTGTACTGAAAGTTTATTTAAAATTTCGGTTCAGTTTGTAACCCTATGATTGAGACCATGAGAGGAGATTGGAAGGAATTCAAGTGGACCACCGGAGAAAACAAAATTTTTGAACTATTGAAGTAGAAAGTGGTTGAGTAGCTTGTGTTGGCTTTATCAGATTTGAATAAAGTATTTCAAGTGGATTATGGTGCAAGTGAAACAACAATAGGATCAGTCTTGAGTCAGGAAGGGAGATCGGTAACTTATTTCAGTGAGAGATTGAATGATTCCTAGAGGAGATATTCAGTATATGATCAAGAGTTTTATGCCATAGTTCAGGCCTTGAAGAAGTGGAGACATTACTTGTTGCCTAAGGAGTTTGTGTTGTATACAGATCAACAAGCTTTGTAGTATTTGAGCAGCCAAAGTAAGTTGAATTAGAGAAAAATTATATGGGTAGAATTCTTGCAGAGTTACACCTTTGTGTTGAAGCATAGAAGTGGGAAATCTAACAAAGTTGCTGATGCATTGAGTCAGAGAAGGAACTTGCTGACAAAGATGAGAGTGACAGTATTAGGATTTGAAGATTTGAAGACCTTGTATGATGATGACCTAGATTTTGCAGAAACTTGGAAAGCATGTAGAGAACCGATTATGGTAGATAGAAGAAAATGGTTGGATGGGATGTTATTCAAAGAGTTCAGTTGTGCATACACAAGAGTTCCATGAGGAAGAATCTGATAAAGGACAAACATAGTGGAGGACTAGCTGGACATTTTGGCATTGACAAAATAGTAGCATTGGTGAGTGAGCAGTACTTTTGGCCCCGTATTCATAAGGATGTTAAGAAATATGTGCAGAGTTGTAGAGTTTATTAAGTTACAAAGGGTAGTAGTCAAAATGTGGGATTGTATAAACCTTTGACAGTACCTGAAAGACCTTGGGAGGATATAAGCATGGATTTTGTACTTGGATTTTATAAGACATCAAGAGGGAATGATTTTATATGTGTGGTAGTGGATAGATTATCTAAGATGGATCATTTCATACCTTGTAAGAAGACATCAGATGCAGTGCATGTAGAAAACTTATTTTTGAAGGAAGTGGTAAGGTTGCATTGATTACCTAAGAGAATAGTTTCAGATAGATATACTAAGTTTGTTAGCTATTTTTAGAGAACACTTTGAAAGAAGATGCAGACATACTTGAAGTTCAGTTTTACTTTTCATCCATAGACTAATGGACAGACAAAAGTTGTTAACTGAAGTTTGTAAAATTTGTTGAGATGTTTAGTGGGAGATAAAATCGGAAGTTAGGATTTGATCCTTGCACAAGCAGAGTTTGCCTACAACAATTTAGTGAATAGAAGTAATAGAAGAAAACCTTTTGAGATTATTACCAGAGTGAATCCTAGAGCTATATCAGAATTAAGAGACATTAGTAATGAAGTCAAGAGAAGTTTAGAAGTAGAAGACTTTGCAGATCACATGGAAACATTGCATATTCAGGTTAAGAAATAATTGGAAGACATGAACAACAAATGTAAGTAGAAGGAATATAAGAAGAGGAAACATAAGGAATTTGAAGTTGGTGATGAAGTGATGGTATATCTGAGAAAAGAGAGATTCCTGGTTGGAACTTATAATAAGTTGCAGATGAAGAAGTTTGGACCTTGCAAGATTTTGAAGAAGTTCAGTTCTGGAAATGCATATGAAGTGGAGTTACCAAATAGTCTATGTATTTCACCTGTGTTTAAGATTGCAGATCTTCATGAGTACCATGAACTAGAATTCAGTGAGGACATTTTTACAGACTAGGAGAAACAGTTGCCCCAGAAGGAGCTGGATCAGATTGAAGAAATTTTGGATAGTAGGATCGGGCATAGTACTTGGAGCAATGAGTATAAGGAATATCTTGTGAAGTGGAAGGACATACCAGTTGAAGATTCATCTTGGATTTATTAGGCAGAGGTAGACCATCTTGGTTTCCCTCTAACCCCATCAAAGTGAGAAGCTCACTTTTTCAATGACCCCGAATCTCTGATGCAGGAGCATCCTCCGTTCATCACAATCGTGCATCAACCAAAAACATTTTCTTTTATGTTTTTCTTTCTATTTGCAGTTTCAGTTTTCCTTTTTATATATCCCATTTTTGTCTCACTGGATCTTGTGGAGTTGGATTCTACTTGAATAATTGATCATCTTTCTTTCTTCCAGACCGCTTTGCATTTGGATCATTTTCCATCATGATATCGCTACCAGTTTCCATGACAGTTTCCTGTTACTGGTTGACAGTTCTTGTTACCGGTTGCCTGGACCTATTTTGGTGATTCTTTAGGAACCCTTCCAAAGCTTGCAGAGCCTTGGGCATTGATTTCGATGTTCCTTGGTGTGTGGCTGACCTTTTCCCGTGATTTACATTTCATCCTTTGGTTTTTCTGGAGGAATCTCTTGGTGGAGGCTGACCTTGTTTATTTTGCATGTTAGGTCTTGTTCTTCGGGTTTTGATCCCTTTTGGGCCGACTAGATCCTTTGGATTAATATATATAATTGTAATTGGGCATTAGAATGTAATAAATAAGAGAATCAAGTACCTAGACTGTGTGTAGAAGATAGATCTCACGATTCAAGGTCTTGGTTGTTTCTGTATGTTCTACTAGGCCTGTGAGCCGTTATGTGTAACAACTGAGTTACCGGTTGGATGTAATCAATTTTCATAAAATAAAACAATCTGTTATGCATTGCCTCCATCATATCTTTGTGTTTCTATTGTGTTTACTTTTGTTGACCGGTCCGGATTGATCTCTTTGAGGTCTGTCCTCGCCAGTGATTGCTTCATATCTTGACAAGTAACACTTAATGATATCGTTAGACCATCTCATGTTTTATCTATTAACTCAATGAATTCCCATGAAAAAGAATAATTATCTTCCCAACAAGCCTATGAAGGGATAATTTAACCAAATTCCATCTTATGAATGTAGTTTTGTATTGCTAATTTATTTTTCCATAACATCTGTGATTATAAATTATAAAATAAATCCTATCCTTTCATTTTAATAAAAACATTTTCTAGTTTCTAAAGAGTCAAGAATTAAATTTGTCTCTAAAATTAATTTCAAATATCCATTGATCTAAGTTGAAAAGAGACATTTTCATAATAGGAGGAATGTAGCTAAATTCTTAATTAACGATCCTATGAAATATACCTACAATTTTAAATAAAATTCATGATAATGCAACTTATTGTATAGGAATATGTCAAGAGCCATCTATTTCTTAGTATGCAATTTTAGTTTAAGGGTTGTTATACTATCTATATATTCAAATTTTTAAAATAATTGTAGCATCGTAAATTGTATTCATATACAATTTCATACTCACTTAGGCCTCACTTTAGAATTTTATCCTTTTGTGCTTTGATTATTCCATTTTACTCACACAAACATTAAATTGCAATCCTCATTTTATACATTTTTATATGGTTCTTTATTCAACCCTAATAGGATGGACAAGGGTGCCCAAAACACCCTTGTCCAAGCTAAATAGGCCAAATTTTGGACCCTTCAATGGTTGGAAAATATGGGTGGGAATTCATTTTCCATTTTTTTATAAATTCAAACATGTTTCATGAGATGAGGTATAAAAGTAAGCCTTTCCAACCCCACCCCCTCCCCCACCCCCATATGAGACATCAATCTTATTTCTTTCCATGATTTTTTCCAATAAATTATTCAAATTCAAATGAGAAATTAATGAAGCATTATCAAGGCAATGTAAGAGAGATAAAGTATTCAGATTTCAAGCATTCAAGATGGCATCCATGATCAAGTTATTATGAATATATTTTTACAAATCTTCATGACAAAATTGACCTCCTCATGAAGACTTCAAAGCAAGATTCTTGACGGTACAATATTCCAATTTCAACATCTCAATTTTAGATGTAATATTTGACCTTTTAAGTGCTTTCCATTTCCATTTTTATTTCAATTTAATTATGGGGTTAATTTTGAACTCAGGGTTTGACCTAAGAAAACTCTTAAAAAACCAGCAAAATTTAATCCCTTTACTATGTATAGGTGACAAATTCAGGAGACAACAAATATAGATTTGGGAAGAGAAAATAGAGAAATATAAAACCAACTTTTGCAAAGACAAAAAGTGAGGACAAGGTTTCCCCAAGCACTACTGTTTGACACTTTTCCAATGAAACTTTAGGGAAGCACTCAGAATAACATCCTGATTTTAAAAAGATACATTTGTTGTCTTCATCTGAGGATATTGACAAGGACACCCTAAGCACCATTGTCTGACATTTTTTAGCCTAGATTTTAGACATGGGTTCCTCTCTGCTTCATGTTTCTAGATTTGTATTTTATGTTTACATATCCGATCCGAATCTCTCTACATGTGTTAATTCTTGTCAACCCCACATCCTTAGCCATAGATCTTGCATTCAATTTACATTTTCATAGTTTATTTTCAACTCTAAACTCAAGGAGCACTAAATTCATTATGTGCTTAGTCCTTTGTTGAACACACCATGGGACTACGAGGGGAGATGAATTAGTCTAGACCTTCAAATACTTAAATTTTGATCTTCAAACTCTAAATTACAAAGACATAATCCCAACAATAACCAATCATGAAACTTAGAAACATAAAAAACACATGAACAAATTTACGTGGAAAACCCAATCAAGGAACTACCATGTGGTGAGAATTAAACTCATAATATAAATATAACATGTTATAATATTGCCTCTAGAACACCCTACTCCTAAGAGGACTTCTAAAACTAACGTGCATAACCTTAAGGCAAGATACAAGTGACTTGCAAGACTAAAAAACACTATTTTAAGGAAAGATACAAAATTTTGCCACGAGACTCACTGTCTTCTGATTGAGAATAAAAATTTGAGTTGGAATGAATAATATCTCTAGATCATGAACTTGATCTTAAACTATTGTGTCCAGAAATCAATATCATAGAAAAATCTTTTGGTTTCAAAATACAATCTTTGAACTTTGTCACACTAAGAATATTATTATCAAAGCTCTTCACAAGAGTCTTTCACACATCTTGAATCTCAAATCTGCTTATAGCTCTTCCACCCCTTTGGAAAATCAATTCACATCCATTCTACACACTAACTAATACATCCACACTACTTTATATACAAGATTAATCATTAAACCCATTAACAAGGTCAACCATAGATAGAATATACAATATTCAATAAATTTGGCCCCCTGGACCTAAAATATCAAACGTGGTTCACCCTAGGAGATAGAGAGGACCCAAAAATAGTGCAATACAATATCTCCAAATAGTTCCAATGAACCACACACACTAGCACATCTACCAAGGTTGGCATCAAATGAAACATGTAGATGAACAATGAAGAACGCCAAATAGTCAGCCTAAAAAATATTCTCCAATATATGAAACTTAATGCAGATCTACGCACCATGATGAGACCCAAAAAAATAGACATACACATCCTTTGAAGCAAATCAAGACCAAAGAATATGATCCAAGTAGAATACAATGTCACAAATAGCCAAAAACCATACTAGTTGACAAAATAGTGCATATACTATCATAACTTCATATGCCAATCAAACCATCATCTGAAAACTAAACTAAAACACTGCACAATCGATATGAACATGTCATCCAAACCATAACACTTGAATTTTCTTATCTGAAACCCATTAGACCTTTTCCATGACTTGCTCTAATAGACAACCTTACAGATGAAAAACAATAATAATCAGCTCAGCCAACTGAGCCATAGAGCATCTACAAACTTGATAGAGTAATACACATAAAACATAAACATTGTATTTATATTCATAGCACGTAGTCTTCACAAACTGAAGGAATGCAATACATTCTTCCACTGTGACATTAAAAACTCTTTCCTGCATAAATATTTTTTTCTACATATAGATACTTCTAGCTAGAGTACTATCCTTATATAAATGCATCAAAATCTATACCAAATAATTCAAGAGTATCAAAATACATAAATGATATTTCCTATATATTGTAACTTCCACTCCATCATCCTTACCGCATTAAATCATACTAGAACCCATAAATACTCTTTCATGCATATTAGAAATTCTATGTTATCATCTTTCATCATCTATGACAACAAGACAGATTGACATCAATGACAACATAGCATCATAACTCAAGTTTCCAACATTCTTCCCTTTGTCATTGATGGCAACACGTGTACCACCAATAGAAAAGCCAATTGAACTCAACATGTATATATCTTCCCTTTTGAGATCAAGGACAAAGGGAACTATACTAAATATTCTCCCCCTTTGAAATTAAATACAACAAACCATAATCTTGAATAACTCTACTTAGCAACACAACAATAAACTAAAAAATGTCACAGGAGAGGACAATACTCCCCCTAATAGGGATGCATAATAGCTTATACATTTCTATTAATAGAACTTCTATCTTCTTGGGAACATCATCTTTAGTAATTTATTTATTTCTCACATTTACATTGACTTCTAGACTAGCTCCCTCCAAGCAGCATCTAGGAGCCCAAATAGCTTCTCCATCTATATGTATGAACAATTTTTTTGTAGACTTCCAAAACCACACAAATGAAGAGGTAAACACAAGAATCTCTACCATGCTAAAACCGTCTTCAACAACAAACCACAAGAGGGGTTCTTAATATTTTCATTTCATTCTCCCCCTCAGACAATGCATACTGTCTAGTTACTGGAAGAAGAATCAACACCACCTGAGGGTGTGGACCCATCCTCACATTTTTCTTCCACCTTACTTATGATTCCTTCACCCACATCTTTTGCATCTTCTCCTTTTATATATAAATATAAATATTCTTTACTAGACCATTCTTCTCATCATTTCTTTGTAGAATTTAGCAATATGCTCGCATTTGCTACATTTGTAGCATATCAGACCTTGCTGATATGCACTTCTATTTTTTTTGATATTTATCTCTTTTCATGCTTCCACTTCTTTTGATAACTCTTCTACATTTAATAGCTCAATGACCCAAATTTTTACAAGTATAACAACATCCATTGAAAGTCTGAACATTTCTATTAGAATTTTTATTTCTCATCATTCCACTTCTACACTTATTATCCTTATGACCAACTTTGTTACTAATGTAAAATTGATCATTTAAAAGTTGAGATATGATCCAATTACTCCATTCACTAGCTCTATGTCGAAGCATAATGCATGAAAAAAAAATTCCATTAAAGGTTGATGAGTACCTAATTTGAGTATGAGAGTTTCAAGACCCATCATTATTCTGGATTTGGTGGGAAACATTTTGACTCATGACTTTTTCTCTATCGGCTTATCTCTATTTGGGCTCCTAGTTGTCTTCTATTATATTCTTGTCAACAAGGTTAGGAACTCATTTCATTATCCTACTTTCTTATATCTAATTTAATTCTTCTTCTACCATATTTGACCATCTTTTATCTTCTAATATATTCACCTTTATCATAGTAGTAGGAGTAGCCATAGTCATAGCTACGTCCTCAATTTGACCACAGACTTGTGCCAATAAAAAATTGCTTCCATTATTGTCTTTTACATAGTATACATTGTCATTAGTTCTTACACTATCTGCAACCAATCTATTGGAGCTTCCCTTTATAATTTTACATTTAGTCACATGAAATATAACTTTATATCCTTTTCTACACATTTGACCTACACTTAACAGGTTATGTTCAGTTCTTTAATATAATAAACATCATAAATTTTATGCTTACCATCAATAGAGATGCTTTCATTTCCACAATTCAATGTAGTATCCTCTCCTACATTTGAACTTAACTAATCCACCATCATATCTTATCTATTGCTATATTCTTTAAAAGTACATTTAGAAGAAAAATATCCAATTCTTCCACAATTAAAACATTTGAATGGTAAATTACCCATGTACATGCTAGTACCTTTTTTTCAATAATCTACTAGAGTTTACTTCAACTTCATCATGAGCCTCACACTGATCAATATCATCATTCTTTTACTAACTCTAAATGAAAATTTTTCTTTAGGAGAAATTTCACCAAACTCTCTCATCTCGAAGGTATTTAGAGCAACATTTAATTGATCCATTATATATTTATCCAAATCTTTACATTCTTCCTGATAGAATATACCTTATGAAAATAATTTGATTTCAGAAGAGATATGAGTATCTTCATCCAGTTCAACACCAAGACCTATGATACTAGATACCAACATCAACTCAGAGCATAAAGCTACCAATATATTAATCCTTAGATATCTTCAAATTCTCAATCTTACACTTGAAATCTGCAACTTGATTTTCCTCATCTTATCGTCTCCTTCATAAATGTTCTTTAGTTTCTCCTAAATTTATTTATCAGTGCCACAATACATCACCTTCATAAGTTTTGAATTTGTCAAACCACTCATGGTAGCATTCCTTGTTTTGTCATTGTTTTCATATAACCTAATATCAACCGCATTAGTTGGAGGAGTAGGAGGAAATATATAACCATATTTGATTGAGTTCCATGCTCCAAACCCTAAGGAGGTCAAGTAACCTTCCATTCTGCATTTCCAAAAGGTGAAGTTTGTGCCATCAAAATTAGGTACCTTGTGAGATCCATCTTGTGCTATCCTAGATTGTTCCTTGAGTGGTTTAGCTTCCTTAGAGGAAATTGGTTCCCATACCAATTGTTGAACATAACCCAAGACTGAGGTGAGGTGAATCAATCTTGAACAAATCTTAACACTTTATAGCTCAATTTAAATTCAAATTTAAACATTAATCTACTTAGGAGAAAACAAAGATAGGCAATAATATCACACACACAAGAAAACAACAAATTTATGTGGAAAACCCAAGAAGGGAAAAACCATGATGAGGGTTAATTGCACTATATAAATGATATTACAATTTATTTTAGGACTCACTACCCAAAGAAGATCACTACTCCAAAAGTACTTGCAAACTCAGGATCACTTCCTCAAGGAGAGATACAAAGGACTTGCTAGAGAGACTCTCTATCTACAAGCAAGATACATGAATATTTGAGTTACAATTAATATGCCTTCAACAACACCACATCCAACAATCTCCTCTAAATGTAGCTACTCTTGGTTCACTTCCTCAATCAACCATTAGGAAATTCAACTTTAACACTTACAACTTCACATTTATATCTTCTTCATTCCACTCTAATCCACACACTTTTTAATTAATTTAAACTTCTTTATATACCATCCATATCATCTTTAAACATCAATTAGGCTGGCCAAAATAGGGGACAAGAAGTGATCCCACAAGGTCACCCACAAAAAATAATTGTGGTGAAAGTTGTCCTATCCAAGAGATGGAGAGGATCAAAAACCAATTTAGCACATCATCCAAAGCATCCCTAGACATCACACATATTGGTGAACATCCTACAAGGTCAACAATAAGGTAATGTGTAGACAAAAATGTATCACAATACTAGTCCACCCAAAAATTCTTTCTACAAATGAATTATGATAATGTGAATCCTCACAAGCCATAGTAGGACTTTAACACAACTCAAAACATCTTCCAATGTTAGTGGAGACCCCCAAAGATGCACAAAAATCATGAGAATGACTCATGTCAACCAAATAGCTACCAATTACCCTAAAAACCAACACCAGACCAAATGCAACTCCAAATAGACCATCCAACATCATGTGGATCGGATAGAGGCAATCCATGAACCTTCAAAAACATACTCATATACTTCTTCCACACTACCAAGCCAAAACCAATTGGAAAAACGAAACTGATACATAATTCATTACCAAAATGACAAGAAATGTAGTCATGAGATTGTTAGACAACTCATATAATCGGTGAACAACTGAGGGGGGGGTGAATCAGTTGTTAACATATTATAGAAATTTAAGCATTAGAACCTTATTACCAAAATAACATATATAACAGTTAAGCACAAATATAATCCACAAAACATTTACCAACCATCCACAAAAGATAACACCAAGATTTGTACATGGAAAACCTGGTAAAGGGAAAAACCACGGTGAGAAGCCTACCCACAATCAGATAATACTTCTATAGTAAGTATGTGATTACATAAAGAGGATTCTGCACATGCAGAAAGGCCAACAACCTAGAGCTCACTACTCATCACAAAAGGAGCCTCACTGAATATAAAACAAATCCAGAGTACAATCCAGAAGGAAGAGTGAACTACAAGAATAACATCTCCTATGCCTGAATACAGTTCCCATTAAGCTCTACACCAAAGGTCTTAAACCTCTTTCACCAACCCAATTCAATCACCTATGATCAACCAAAACCTCTTCATATGATTACAACCTTATTCACACATAGATAATCCTATATCCCCAAAAACATGAATATGCCCATGATCTACAAAGAGATCTTACATCATATTTATACCAACCCAGGACCTAAACAATTAAGTTAGCCACCAAAAAGATAATACAATAAATTCATAATATAAACCTACAATCCAATGATCAACCAAGTTGTCCTAAGACCTAAATAACATAATCCAATCAATAGATCCAACCGAAAATGCATCGGGATCATCCAGCAACACATTACATAAACCAATCCATAACCTAGTTGAATAGGATAGCATTAGGTTTGGACCCAAATCCAACACCATCGATCAATGGGAACATGAACAAGATAACCAACAACATCCCAAAAGCCATATAAAATCCGCACCAACACCACTTATCGTATTCATCAAAAGATCTTCAAAAACTTAGCTCTATCGGTAAAACCCTTACCGGTGACCAAAAGACTTACTAGAACAAATGATAGCTCCTGAGTCATCAAATTCCAAACCAACTGATCATGATACACATCTAAATAGCATGAATGATAGATCCAAACTAATTCCACAAATCGAAGCATATGGGATCAATATCATAATCCAACCGCTCTACCGGAACCTACCGGAAGCCGGTAAACAACCAAAATAGTCGGTGTTGCTTGATGACAAAACATCAATGAAATACATAATTGATTGCTCCAATTTCCCAATAGAGATACATATTAACAAATACACTTCTACAACATTTCATAACTTGAAATCTAAATTGAAACACTAAACAAACATTATAAGCATGTCCTCCAAGATGCAACAACATGAACATTAATGCAAAGCAATGTAAAACATTCTTCAAAAAAAAAACTAGCCATTCAACACACTGCCAGCATACTGAAATCACTAGAAACATTAGTTTTTTATTAAGATAAATGGGTTTTACAGGGACCCAAAACCCAAATCCAACAAAAAGAAATCCAGTAGAAAATTACAGTCTAAACACTAGCCAAACAACTACAGAAACAGGGGGTACACCCCATAACACCTAACAAAAAGAAAAAAAACCAGAGCAAAAAAGAATAGCCTAGAAATAAAAAAACTAAAAGCTTTCATGAGCTCGGTATTCTTCTGAATCATTTTGTTGTTAATATCTTTGAGCTCCTTCATAATGAATCTCGAGTTGCCTCTTTCCTATTTTTTGCTTCTAGTCCTGGTAGAGGGACTTGTAAAGGTCTGCGTTTTCTATTTATTAATCTCCAGTTTCTTCTTGACAGCTGAAGATGGATCCAAACTGACAGGATGGGCTTTCTATATGGTGATTTTTTCATTAATCCTTTTAAGGCCTACTGCATTATTCTACATTGCCTCTTTGTTAATCTCCACCAGTCTCTTGAGATTTCCCTTCAATTCCTCTATACTTTTTTCTAGATGGGAAACCTTGACTCATGCTCAGTTTTTATAACCTTGACATCTTCTATTATTTTTTGACTCATCTTCAGGAGCTTGCAAGTTTTGTCTGGCACCAGATTATTAGTAAAAGTGTCAATGATATTCTTGATATCCTATTTAAGAAGTTCAATTTCACTAATCACCCAACAAAAACATTTCTCCTAGTTGGAGGTTGAATTGACCAGGAGCATGTGAATATCCATCTCGTCCTTTTTAAACAACTCCGGGTCCATATTAAGGGGAATATCCAGTTTGATTTTGTCATCCCCTTTACTTTATGTCTCCACCCTTTTCCCAGTTTTCTATTTTTTCAAACTTTGAGGGCCCAAATCTGGGGGTTGAGGAATGGGGGTTTTTAACTTTTTGACTGCCTATCTAGGTGGATTTTTTATTTTCCTACTACTAGTAGTGTTGGGAGTGGGCTTCTGAGGGGGACCCTCATCCTTCGAAGGCCGATATTCAGAATCATCCAACACATGGATGTCATTCCAATACATAGCCATTTCGCCCTTCTCCTTTTCATCAAATTTAGTATCTAAAACCACATGCACATCCTGGCTAGCCAAGGGTTCACAGTTTCTCAAAATAGGGGAAGGTTTAACATCATGTGCTTTAGCATACTCCATAATGAGAAGAGTTAAAATCTCATGCAAAACTAGATTTTTATTATTTTTAACATGATTTTGAATGCTATGCTCAAGAGAAGACAATAAATAAAAAGGCAACAAAATTTTTTAATCATGCCTAAAGTGATTTAAGATAGTGAAGTGATTAGAATAAATGTTAGCATAGCGACCATCCAGAGTTATGTACCTCATTATAAATTCTTCCATGTCGGACCAAATCTTCAAGAGATCCTTTCTATTATAGCCCCATTTGGCATTTTACTGACTCTACTTCTCTCACTCTATTTATCATAGAAAATGGATAGGGATTCCTCTAATTTTTTTCTTTCTTTGTAGAATTTTTTTCTTTCCATACTCAACCTTGCAATCTCAGCTGTGAAAGGCTCATCCATCCTAAATTCAACACCATACACACTAAGCACACCTTAATGCTAGCCTTTCACAAAAAATTTCGTTAGCTTGTGGTCCTGGTTGTGAAGTTTTCTAACATACGGCTCTAGACTGCCATCCATAACTTCTATCCATGGCTCCTTGTTTTTCTCCCATAGCTCGCATGAGGATGATTCCATTATGTTCTTATCTCCTCCCATATAACTATTATCTCTACAATTTTTGATATTTACACTAAAACGAGGCTCAAACCAGTAGATAAAAAACTAGACCCATAGGAACAATCTAGAAGGTCATCTGCACTTCTTTCTAGGAATGATTTTACTCATGTGAATTAATGGCATAATTAATACTCATCCGTTAAGAAATATTATCGGCGTCCTTCCAAGATAGCTCACACAAATGAAATGGGAAGTAGTCCCCCCCTATCCACCATTTGATATCATCGCTAACCATGCCGAGATTTTCCACGTGATTTGCAGGCATATTACCTTCCCTAAAAATATGGGAAATTTGAAATTTGTCCAACTTGGCAATCATATCAAAGAATTCATGTATTAGATGCTTAATTGTCCAACTTGGGGATGCATTTTTAATCAAACAATTAATGATGTTTAGAGAGTCACTTTCCAACAAGACCTTTTTGTACCCTCCACATATAACCATTTGAAGCCCAATGTAGGTTGTATTTGCCTCAACGAAGTGGTTTGTCTGAGCATCCATTGGGATTTCCACTGCTAAGACAAGCCTACCATTGAAATCATGAGCAACTCCCCCACAACCTGTCGGCCCAGGATTTCCCTTAGCCGCCCCATTAACATTAATTTTGATCCACCGTCTAGGAGGTGCAACCCAAGAATTATGTATCACTAGAGACATTAGTTATAGCATTAGGGACCTGGAAAAATAGGAGTGCAACATCCACAAAACATGGACATTATATCCACAACTACAAGATTAAATCTGCAAGTGCGAAGGAATGTAGAGCATTCTTCTAGACCGCATTTAACACACCTTGCAAATCTCACTTTTCATCAACATCTGAATACCACAACACCACTTGCTCACTTATGAGCAATAAAAAATATACTACAATAGTCCATAGTATGCACATGACCATCCAAAATACATCACTTCATCACCATGCTTCTAATCTTCATCTTACTATCTCTATTCTTCATCTCAATGCATTTAATCATCATCTTAATATCATTATGATATCATTTAATCATGAGTATCTTCATCTTCACTATTTTCCAACACATATGTAGCATCACCATAACATATTGAGTGTAGACATCAACACCAAGAAGGTGAAAATCCACAACAAGGAACCTCTTCTTCATTGATCATAAACTAAAACATAACATATCAACAACAAAAGACTGCAACACTACTTTTCAACAACATGTATTATCATCAACAAAGGGTTGACACCAATGGACAACATCAAAATCAATCTCCAATATCCTCCTCAACACTAAGCCAATAATCTCTCTACAACCTAACAATCATAACACTAAGTATGACATGATAACATCAATTTGAACAACACACAAACTGAGGGTTAAAATCAATGACAACACGAAGTCATCAATGACAACAACTACCAACATAATCTACATTCCCTAGGTCTAGTATTTTTCTTATCAAGTCTACAAATGTTTGAGAATAATTTTAAATGTAAAAAAGGAGTCCTAAAAGATATAGATTTATGTGTTTAGGGTATGTCTTTAAAGGAGTCACTCTAAATCTTTTTCAACATCAAGGCATCAACATCCCAATACACATATTTGGAAAACATATTTATGCATCTCTTTAATAGTTTTAGGTCCATTCAAAACTCCTCCAGCTCAATTTTCATTTGACATTTCCTTCCATGGTCATTCTATCTTTTTAATTTTAACTCAATTATGTGGCTTGACTAAGGTGCAAAGGAGAATTTTGTACATTTCCACACCATATGTTAGCAAGGTCCATGGTGCTTCTTAGAACCACCCCTTTTCTTTACTCAAAAATGTCATAAATGACCACTTATTACAATCATGAAAGCCCTTATTGATGTTGGATAATGATGCCACACATAAAATTGAAGATAGGAAGATATACCATGCGTGGTTTCTAATTTCTTAGAAAAAAAATTCATTTCTAGAGATCTCCAAGAATATCTTAAGTGATCTTTAATGTATGTAAAGAAAATAAATTATTATTAGATATTTCTATTTTTTTCCAAAAAGATTTGTATGGGTTGATAAATAAAATTAATACAAATTTATTTTTTCCTATATATGATTTAATCTTTTATGCTCATTAATTTTCCCTAATGTTATAATTGAGTTTATTAAGTTGATTGAAAGCAATGAAATCTCTTTTAGTTTCTTCAATTTAGATCAAAATTATACATGACGGAACATAAAAAATGTAGGGACTAAAGTGACCTCACATAAATTCTTAGAATGATCTTTGCTCATATCTCATCATTTTGATTTCAGTCTATCTAATTTTAAGTAATGCAGATACCTTTATATATGTGTACACTAATAAATTTTAACTCAATCAAAATAAAATTCATATGCCCGATGAATAAGCTCTTTGGTATTATCCCCTCATCAATTTGGAAACTGCTATCCAGCCCCTAAGATATACCACTACATAAATTATGATGTATGAATGTAACTTATACATTGACCTATCTTAGAAACTAAAGAGCCATTTCCCATCAGTTTGAAGGTACCAGAAATTGTTAATACCTAACAATAATAAACAACAAAAAAAACTGGAAGTGACATTCCACCATTACCGAAACATGCTAGAAAAAAATTATTTGTCAATTCGAAATGTTGATCGAGGTGAAACAATCATGAACCTTTAGAAAATTAAGAGCGCCATTCTGCCATTATTTGTAAGGGAAAAAGTATTAGTCATTTCAAAAGTAGTTATGTTAAGTAATATTAGTGACTATTTCTTGCTCTGTCCCACTCGTGACCAAACTTTTGACTTGCGTAGATTACTGAGATTGATGTGCACCCAATCTCGCAAAGTGGTTTCGTATGAATGGACAAAAGCTGTAATCAACCCATAATGCCGACAAGGATTTTCGGTGGTCCAGATACAAATTAGCGCCGAGGATTGTGGTAATTGCGCTCATGACTGGACTTCTCTATTTTCAATCACAGGTTTACTGTTCATGGTCCTCACCATAGAAAATGTTCCGGCCTGCACGTTCCTATTCTCATTTATAATCTTAAAAGAAGATAAAAAACAACTTTCTTGTAAGGCGGGAAATACAAATAATTTAAGGTTCCTTGTTGCGAAGAATATTTTTCTTGATATACCAAACAATGTGTACATCATAATTACCAACATGGTAACCAAAGTCTCTTTTGGCTGCTATGAAGAGCGGCATAGTGATTGATGTAGGGTAGATGGATTACACTAAATTCTCACTTATTTATCAACAACATGCAAAAGTGAGTAGAGAGAGCAGGTAGGGTATGTAGGGACACCAGCATGTGGAGGTTCACTAAACGTTGAAGAAAGTAAGCAACAAGAATCAACAGCAGTGTAATGGAGGGAAGAAAATTAAGCTATATAAATGCCCTCTAGTGCTTCTCACTTCTCATCGTTTGCTAACTGTAAGTACCTAGGCATAGCCATTTTCTTCAATCTTTCTCACAATGGCTCTCCGCACTGAAATCTTAATCTCAATTCTACTCGTTATTGTAGTGTCTTGTAATGTGGAGGCTAGGGAAGGCGGATTCTTCAATCCTTCTGTTCCTGTGAAAGAAAACGCCCCTTACCTGGATCCCAAAGAGTATTACCCCACGGGACGTAGGGAGAACTCATACAATAGCTATTCCGGTGAAGGGCAGGGCAACGGTTACGGAAATGGTGCGGGTGAAGGTGGCGGCTACAAAGAGGGCGTGAATGGGTACGGCAAAGGCGCAGAATACACTACACAAAACGGCGGCGGTGCGGGCTACGGCGAAGAAGCTTTTGGCAATGGCGGCGGTTATGGGTCGGGCGAGTGGCACGGTTCTAACGGCGGCGGCGGGTATCGAGAGGGCGCCCAATACAACACTGAGTTTGGCAATGGTAATCGCTACGGCACAGGATATGGTGCCGGCTATGGCAATGGCAACGGAGAATACGTTCCTAACAACGGATATAATCAGGAAAACCCCTGAACAGCTTCGGTTAATTAATGTTTATTCAAGTAACGTTGCTTCTCAGTAAGAGCAGGGAAATAAAAATAGGTATGGTCAAGTAGTTTTGAAGTCGTAGAATCTTGTTTTAAGCATGGTGTCCTCGAAAGAGGAGAAACTTTCGCCTTCCTTCTCAATCAAGACATTAAAATATGCAATTTGCGATTGTACTCTTTTCCAAATATTCAGTAGTATTTTTCCATAGTATTATTTATATGTTACAAAATAATATTTATAACAAAAACGAATTTTCTAATTAAAAAGTATGAGTATGTATTTAATCTTTCAAAAAGTTAAATATTTTTCATACAAATTTATTTTTAGTACGGACCGTACATAGCTATTCAGTATGTGACCACAACATTCACATTCTCCACAACAAGTCTGTGGGTATTGCCATGGTGAGAGACTACGGAAGGAGAAGGCAGGGTCCTATGGAGTCTCATAAGTTTCTATTTTTAAGAAAGAGGTGGTCTCGTGACAATTTTTTTTTTTTTTTTGCTACAAGATCATTTGGAATTTTTTCTTAAAAAATAGGAGTTCCACTACCTTAGGAATATTTTATGCCACTTGTCAATAATCTGAATTTTAGAAGGAAAACTAAATTTATTTGCCACCATCTTCCTTAAATTTAGGAGCTTAAACTTAAGCTGACTACAAAGTTCATGTGACTATCGACATGCTTAATTTAGGAGCTTAAATTTTTAATTTAGGAGCTTAAATTTTTAAGCCAAACTGGAGTACAAAATTCACGAGACTCCCAACTTTAAAATATTCCTAAAAAATCTCAGCAGCTCTAGCTCTATTATTAGGACGCCTCCTCTATGGGACCCCAATCAAAGAATGTGCGATGGTCTGATTGATGCCATATTTTTTTATAAAGGATAAAAGAAACCTTCAAAAAATTCATTGAAAGTACATGTCAGATTTATTTTTTATTTTAAATTGTTTTATGTGTTGTATAAAGTGTACAATGTGTAATAAAAATCTACATTAGTATCATTCTATAATTTTTTTAACATTTAGAATTGAAACAAAAAAAATCATCTCAATAAAATTGTATTTGGCAATTTCATTGAAAGTATATTAAATCTAATTATAGATTTTATATTTTATAGGTGAACATAATGTAATTGTATGCAAAAAATTGTGAACATAAACTAAAAAGATTGAAAAGATGAGCTAAACAATCAACAAACACATATTTCAACCACACTCAAGATTAGGATATTAAGAAGGAAGAAAACTAGATAAACAAATTAAAAGCAATTAAACTGCAAACTCTAGACTATCCTTCAATTTGATAGTTTTGTGATTTGATGTGTGTTTGCTATATGATAGATACTCAATTTTGCTCCATGATAATGAATGCAAGATGGATGTGAAATTCTTAATGGATGTGAAAAATGGTGAGTGAACAATTTTGCATTATGAGATTATGAAAATGAAAATGGATGAACAATTCTGCATTATAGTGTAAAAATGAAAGTGGATGAATAAGGAAGGAAAATGACTGGTTTAAATGAGCTAGAATGAGGGATGGAGAGGCATGAGAGGGGGACACATGTACCTGAGAAGGGCATGTGTCATGGATGCAAATGACATGTGTCCTTAAGAAGGACATGTGTCATTGGAAGGAATTACACGTGTCCCTGAGGACACCTGCCTATTCAGGAATGAGAAATCCAAATAGGAAGGTTCTATTCAAAAATAAAGATATTCTCATGGTTTAGGATATTTGAGATATTTTTCCACATTTTAG
Source organism: Cryptomeria japonica (assembly GCF_030272615.1). NCBI lineage: Eukaryota > Viridiplantae > Streptophyta > Pinopsida > Cupressales > Cupressaceae > Cryptomeria > Cryptomeria japonica. Next base: position 772,387,238 of record NC_081407.1, read on the forward strand.
GAAATTTGGTTCCCCCAAAAATGAGGATATTTCCATGGTTTAGGATATTTGGGATATTTTCCCAAATTTTAGGAAATTTGGGATATTTTGGGAATGTGAACACATATGATGAGGGATAAGAGATGGGGTTGACTAAAACCTTTGGTTAGTTAGGTGGGTTAGGATAGAAGAAGGGTTAGATAAGAGCTAGAGTTAGGAGACATGTGGGGAAATAGAATTAATTAATTTAATTAATTAATTCTATGAGGGAATATTAGGAGGAAAGGACAAAAGTGAATTAAATAATCAAGTTATACATTTGATTTATTCAATAGAAGAAAATGGTAAAATTTAATTAATTTTAAATGATTTATGATTTTCAAAAAATTAATTAAAGGGGGACTATAGCGTAATTAATAAAATTAATTAGCTAGAAGGAAGGAAAACTAATTAATTAAATAATGCGTAATTATTTAATTAAAGGCACACTCAGGATAGAAAAATGCAATTAACTAAATTAAACAAATTTAGGTGTCTATAGTAATAAGTTTTGTACAACAATGAAATTCTATATCTATGTCAATTTTTATTTACTTTTTGATCAATTTTAATGCAATGTCTTAATGTGATTATATAATGACGTGTGGCACACTCTTGTGCTAAGAATGACTCCTTCCTCAATCTTTCTTCTTCTACATTTATCCTTTTCTCAAGCATTTATATACATTCAACCTTATCCTAGCTTCATTTACTCTCATTCTCACACATCCACTTCATTCCTAGCCTGCAATTCTATGCATGTGATCTTTGTCTTTGAAAGGAAATACAAGAGCAAGGAAAGAATAATAAAATCCAAGTAAGTTAATTGATAAAGTAAATGTTACCAAGAGAAATGCAAAAAACCTTGGAGCAATCACCCAAATGTGAAGAAGGAGGCACAAGAAATTTTGAAAGGGGAAAAGCAAAGAAAAACCCCTTGTGATATTATGAATGAGGCAGTGCCTAAAATGAGAGAGAGAGAGAGCAAGAAGCTCTTTACAATAATTTCATTAAGAAGAAATGAGAGAGGAGACATCTCTTAAATAGAGATGAGGAGAGGAGTTACAAAGTAACTCCCAAATCTATGAATGCCACCATTCATAAAATGTGTGTGCCATGTGTCCACGTCCTCTTATGGAGGAAATCTAATATTCCTTAATAAAGGAAAATAAAAGAAATGACTTGTCCTCACACATGTACTAGAGGAAAAATTACATGTAGGAATTCCAAAGGAATATCCTAAACTAAATACAAATAAACCTAACCAAGTAAAGATTAAATATTCTAACACCCCCCCTTAAGCTTTACTTGGGGAGTTTACATCAAACCCTTCAATGGGTTGCAAGCCAAGATTTTTACAATGAAATTGGAACTTTTCTTTACAAAGTGGCTTGGTCAAAATATCTGCAACTTGGTCTTCCCCCTTGCAATAGAGGAGTGAAACTTGCTTGTCTTCAATTTATTCTCTAATAAAGTGGTGTTGGAGAGCAATGTGTTTTGTCCTTGCATGAAAAACTGGATTTTTAGCCAAGGAAATGGCACTTTGGTTGTCACAATACAATCGAGTTGGTTCGTGTTGAGGTAGACCCAAATCTTCAAGTAGTCTTTTAAGCCACAAGACTTCTTTGGAAGCATTAGTGCATCCTTTGTACTCAGCTTTAGGGGATCCAAGAGAGGTAGATTGTTGCTTTTTACTATTCCAAGAAATTGCTCCTGAACCAACAAAAAAACAATAACCACAAGTAGATTTCCCATCATTGGGATCTCCACCTAGATCGGAATCAGTAAAACCTTTTAAAGTAAAATCGGAATTTGCATCATAAAACAAACCTACATTAATAGTTCCTTTAATATATCTTAAAATTCTCTTAGCAACTTTAAAGTGTGTTTGTTGAGGTTTAGACATGAATCTTGAAACCAAACCAACACTATAAGCAATATCTGGCCTAGTAAGAGTTAAATAATTCAAACTTCCAACTAATTGTCTATACAAAGTAGGATCAACAAGAGGAGTTTGCATATCAAGCATTAACTTAGTGCCTAATTCAATAGGAATTGAAACATGATGTGCATCATTCATGTTAAACTTATCTATGAGATCTTGAGCATATTTACTTTGAGATAAGAAAATTCCTTTAGAGTTTTGCCAAATTTGCATTCCTAAGAAATAATGTAAAAGACCTAAATCAGTCATTTGAAATTTTTGATTAAGTTGAAACTTAATATGAGAAATCAAAGTATTGGAACTTGAAGTAAGAATCAAATCATCTACATACAATATAATAATGATAATATCATCTTCACTATGTTTAATATACAAGTTAGGATCATTTTTTACTTCTAATAAAGCCTTGAGAAAGAAAGAATGCATTAATCTTTGAATACCACTCCCTAGGAGATTGCTTTAATCCATAAATTGATTTCTTTAATTTACAAACTAAGTGTGCATTACCTTCTTTAATAAAACCAGGAGGTTGAGACATATAAATTTCCTCATGTAAATCACCATTAAGAAAAGCACTTTTAACATCCATTTGGTGAATAGGCCAATTCATTCTAGAAGATAAAGCAAGAACAAGTTTAATTGTAGGCATTTTAGCAATAGGAGCAAAAGTTTCAGTATAATCTAAGCCTTCAATTTGAGAAAAACCTCTAGCAACTAATCTAGCTTTAAATTTACTAACTTGATTATTAGCATTCAATTTAGTTTTATAAAGCCACTTGCAAGAAACAAGATTTTTACCATAAGGCAAGGGAACTAAATCCCAAGTTTGGTTAGAAGTTAAAGTATCATATTCTTCCTTCATTGCTTTTTGCCAATGTGGTTGATTTTTAGCTTGATCAAATGTTTTAGGATCATTAGAATTCATAATAGTAATCATTAAAGCATAATTACAATAATTAACTCTTCTAGATTGAAGTCTATCCATTCTAGCTAAGTATTCATCACTATCTTGAATTAAAGATTTGAACAATTTAGGTTTTCTTTTAGAAGTAATGGATTCATCACTAGAAGAAGAGTCATGAGGAGTAGAGTTATTATTATCATCATCACTATCACTAGAAGGAATAGAAAGAGATGCATTAGGAGTAGGGTTAAGAGAAGGAGGATGGTCCTCCACAAGCACAATTTTTCTTTGAGCAAGTTCATCATCCTCCACTTTAGAACAATCATGAATGCCTTTTTCTGCAATACAAACATTTCTTGCAACTTTTACCTTGTTAGTAATAGGATTGTAAACTCTATAACCTTTAGTATTTTCATCATAACCAACAAAAATAAAAGGAGAAGATTTAGCATCTAATTTTTTTCTTTTCTCCTTAGGTTTGTGAACATAAGCTATGGAACCAAAAATTCTTAAATTCTGCAAATTGGGCTTTCTACCAGACCAAGCTTCTTCAGGAGTTTTATCCTTTAAGACTTTGGTAGGTGTTCTATTAATTAAATAAGTTGCACAAGCCATAGCTTCAGCCCAAAATTTGTAATCCATATTTTTTGCATGCAATAAACATCTAGCCATTTCAACAATTGTCCTATGCTTCCGTTCTGCCACACCATTTTGTTGTGGTGTATAAGGAACGATAAGCTCATGTTTAATTCTAAAAGATTTCAAATAAGCATTAAATGCATTGTTGACATATTCTCTTCCATTGTCAGTACGAAGAATCTTAATTTTAGAACCAGATTGCCTTTCTACAAACATATGAAATTCAATAAACACATCAAGTACTTGATCCTTACTATGAAGGAAATATATCCATGTTCTCCTTGAAAAATCATCAACAAAGGTAAGTGCATACCTTGAACCTTGGATGGAGGGATTCTCCATGGGACCCAAGAGATCACTATGAACTAAATACAATTTAGTATATGCCCTCCAAGATTGACCATGAGGAAAGGGTTCCCTATGCATCTTACCACTCATGCAACCATTGCAAACAATTTGAGAAGGAACAGTAGTAGGCAATCCATCAACCATATTTGTTTTTTGCATCAATGAAATATAATTAGAATTGAGATGGCCAAGTCTTTCATGCCATATAGTAAAATCAACAATAGTAAGCAAAGAAAACTTTGGAGGAGCAAATTCATAGAACTTGAATAAGTAATCACTATCCATTTTAGCAGTAGCAATAACATGATTAGTTTTGGGATCAATGATATAATATATGCCCCTATAAAAGTTAATCTTATAATCTTGACAAAGTTTAGGAACTAAAATCAAATTTGATTTTAATTTAGGAACATAAAGAACATCATGTAATTTCCCATTAGGAACATTCACATCACCAATAGCTTCAACTTTGCAACTATGATTATTAGCTAATTGAACAGGAATATTAGAAGTATCAGGATGCAAAGATTCAAAACATTCTTTATGAGAGGTAACATGTTGAGATGCACTAGAATCAATAATCCACTCAAGTGGTTGAGAAACATTATAAGTACATGTAAATGCATGATGAGATGAATTACCATTATTATTACCTTTCTTATAATGAGGTTTATGTTGTTGATTATTTTGGTTCATGGGCTTTTTACCATTTTGCTTCTTAAAATAATTATTAGCAATATGTCCATCTTTCCCACAATATGTGCAATGGGGTCTTGTTTGAGAATTATTCCTTTGATTATTGTACGTATTATTATGATTATTATTATGAGAATTGTTATGATAGGATTTAAAATGAGATTGATAATTAGAAGATTTGTGATTATTATTATGATTATTATTATGATTATGATTATGATTATTATTATTGGATCTAAAATTATTATTATGATTTTGATTTTTAGACATAAAAGCATGTTCACTACTTTTAAGAGTACCAAATTGAATTAATTTAGCTTCCTCTTGACGCAATAAATTACAAAAAATATCATAAGTTAATTGAGTAGCTAAGCTAGGAATAGCAAGTTGAGCATGAATATTCATAATAAATTGTTGAAATTGATGAGGAAGACATTTTTTAAGAATAAGATGAATTAAACGTAAATCAGCGAGAGTAACTCCTAAACCAATTAATTGACTATTAACAGAATCAAATTTTAATAAGAATTCATCCATAGTTTTAAAATCTGTATACCTGAGATCTTCAAGTTGATCTTGAAGCTGAATTTTTCCGGATTCATTTGAGCTATCATAAGTTGTTTTTAAAATTTCCCAAGCTTCATACGCTTTTGTACAATTTCCAATTAGAACATACAAATCAGGAAACATTGAAATACCAATTAAACCAAGTGCTTCCTCATTTTGAGCCTTTCATCTATCTTGGTCGACTTGAGGAGCAGTTGTAGCGGGCTCAAAGGTTTTATTAGTTGCAACATTCAAAAGATGCTTGAAACGAAAAATAAAAGAAATATGTGTTTTCCATGAATGATAATTAGAACTATTTAATTTGATTTCCGAAATTAAAGTAGACATGATAGCAAAATAATGGTTAGTAAAAAAAATTCCCTTTGAGTAAAAAACGAAAATTAAACTCCTTGATTAAAAATTTCAATAACAATTTCTTTAAATTTTTATGAAAAAAAATTTCAAATCTTAAAAAGCTTTATATTTTTTTTAGAAACTTTTATAGAAAAAGGTTTGAATTTATATATATATATTATTAAAAAAAAAATTAAAAAATTAGTTTTATTTAGAAAAAGTTTATTTTATTAAAAAACTTTAAAAAATTTAATAATAAAAGAAAGCTTTACTTATATTCTAAATAAAGTAAACTTTATAACTTATTTTAAATAAAGTTTTTAATATAACTTTATACGTGAAATTAAGAAAATGAAGTTTAAAGTTTTATAAAAGAGCAGTAAATGATGCTTTTAGAGAAAGGAATTAAACGTAAGCAATGAAATGATAAAGGGCAGAGGCGTTAAAATATAGATTACAGGAAAACCATAACAAAATAAAATGCAGACTAAGGGCAGGTAATAACAGTAAAATCAGAGAGAAAACGTGACAAACAGAGAATCTACATAGACTAAATGATGATATATATCAAGAACATGCAAAGACGTTACATGAAGCAGGTAGAAGAGAATATATTTTTAAATCTGATTTTTTATTTTTTTGTTGCAGACTGAGGCCAGGTAATAACAGCGATCTAATAAAATTGATTCTGAAATTGAAACTAGAGATCTTTGTTATTAAAATCTGCATAAGAAGCAGTTAGAAAACACAGAGTTTGAAGTAAATGAAATAGATAGATTCAGATTTAAAAAGAAATAAATTTAGATTTAATAGAATTATTTCAAACAGATTTAAACAGAAAGATGAAAGTTTTAACAAAAGATTGAAATAATATAAAAAAAAAATTACTACAGCAGAGAAACATAAATAGTTTTTTTTTTAATCTGCAAATAGAAACTGTTCGAAAATACATCTAATAATCTGCAGGAAATGTTAGAGAAAAAAAAACTAAAATATATCTCTGAATCAAACAGAAACTATTATAAAAATACATCTAATAATCTGCAGGAAATGTTAGAGAGAGAAAAAAAAACTAAAATATATCTCTGAATCAAACAAAAACTATTATAAAATACATCTAATAATCTGCAGGAAATGTTAGAGAGAAAAAAAAACTAAAATATATCTCCAAATCAAACAGAAATAGATAGAAAAGAAAAATAAACCAGTAATAATTTGCAAGTGAAATAAACAGACAAGCAACTGAATAATGCAAAATGTTTTGGCGGCAAGCCCTCCAAACTGATAAATATAAATTATAGAATGCAGAAAAAGAGGTTAGAAATGGAGTTTTGGTGGCAAGCCTTCCAAAACCACAACTTAAAACCAGAAAGAAGAAACTTTGGCGGCAAGCCTTCCAAAGCCAAAACTTTAAACCAGAAAGAAGAAACTTTGGCGGCAAGCCTTCCAAAGCTTATTTAAAAAAAAATAGAATCTAAGAAGATTGAACCTACAGGAAAACTTGTTAACAAGTTTGAAAAAAAAATTAAAACTGAAACCAAAACCTACACAATAGAAAATATGAGAAAAAAAAGCTTCTTCTCCTCTCAAGAATGTCTCCAACAGGGTGATCTCCACAGAATGGTAACCTTCATCAATCTCAACTTGAAACAAGGATTAGAAACCTGCTCTAATACCATGAAAGGAAATACAAGAGCAAGGAAAGAATAATAAAATCCAAGTAAGTTTATTGATAAAGTAAATGTTACCTAGAGAAATGCAAAAAACCTTGGAGCAATCACCCAAATGTGAAGAAGGAGGCACAAGAACTTTTGAAAGGGGAAAAACAAAGAAAAACCCCTTATGATATTATGAATGAGGCAATGCCTAAAATGAGAGAGAGAAAGAGAGCAAAAAGCTCTTTACAATAATTTCATTAAGAAGAAATGAGAGAGGAGACATCTCTTAAATAGAGATGAAGAGAGGAGTTACAAAGTAACTCCCAAATCTATGAATGCCACCATTCATAAAATGTGTGTGCCATGTGTCCACATCCTCTTATGGAGGAAATCTAATATTCCTTAATAAAGGAAAATAAAAGAGATGACTTGTCCTCACACATGTACTAGAGGACAAATTACATGTAGGAATTCCAAAGGAATATCCTAAACTAAATACAAATAAACCTAAGCAAGTAAAGATTAAATATTCTAATAGTTTTGATATTCTACATTCTTTGTTTGAGGAAATTTCTATGACATGTGAGTTAAAAATACATGACACAAAACTAGCACACAAATAAAAAAATTCAAATCTTATTTGTTCACATTTTCTTTTTTCCTACTAGTCATTGGGAACTAGCGTATTTGTTTTATGATATAAAAATGGACAGCTCTAGTTATTAAATTAACTATAACCAAACCCTCTTTCATAAAATATTGTAATACAAGCCACAAAGGTGCTATTTTTGATAAACTCTTACTCAAAAAAATCAAGCAACTTGGGCTCTATTCCTTTTTTGCATGAAAGATTCCTTCATTGGCCTAGATGTGAGCTAATTAGGTCTTAAATAATTCTTAAATAAACACATAAACTAGTAAAATATAATTATAAACAAAGAAAAAACTACAAACAAGATTAAAAATAAAACAATGATACATAGGGGCACCTATGAACACCAAATAAAGCTCCAAAATAGTGATAATATGTATTAGGCAAGATAGTTCTGATAGGTGTCCACATGCAAATAAATATTAGAATTGGTTTCAAAAGCCTTAAAACTACTTTCCCTCCAAAATTTAGGTCAATTTACTAGGACTATGGTGTTAGTGCCATAGATCAAGCATTTTATGTTGAACTTTCTCTAGTGATCTATGTCTTAGTTGGCTCTATCTTTTTGTGTCCACAAATTCTAGGTCTAAAACCTGTATTTGAACCTAGATAAGTGCACAAAAGAGAAAGAACATGGTGTTGTAACTATGTCTAGGGGTTTTCCTTAGTCAAACCCCAATTTTGGTGATTCTCACCTCCACAAATAGACAAGTTGGATCTAAAATAAAGTTTGTGTTCTAAACTTAAGCGTGTTTAAGATTGTGGTGAGCAAATAAATGAATAAACATAAATAAGAGATCTACTAAATTTTATCAAAGTGAACCCTAGATGAGACAATCAAAGGTAATGCATATATCAACTCAAGGGTAGATGAATCACATAAATGAAAGTGAATAAAAGATAGATTTCAGACTTGAAGCTAAAACTTAGAAATGCAAGAATTGCATGAAATCATACCAAACCCTTAAGGAAAGATACAAGACAATCATCAATTAGTTATTACCTATCGTCATCCAACATTCCTTGAAGCTTCCATCACAATGAATAATAATTGATAGAGACTTGAATAAATATTTGATGTTGTTCTAATTAATTAAAGCGGGATAGGACCAAACCAATACATGACCGCTAAACAACAACTACTTGAGGCCCATAAGAAATGCACACCCAACCAAAAAACATAGAACACCAAAACATACTAGAAACCAATAGATGACCAGAATAGAACCAAAAGGACAAAGCCAAAAAATTGTCTCACACCATAAAAATTTAACGTTAGAAAACTAATTTAGGAACCTCACACATGAAACTCACGCTTGGAAATTTGCACCTGTAAATTATTTTCCTGATCATCAAACAATTAACTTGGTGCACTATCAGTAGTTAAGCTTTTGTTTGTTGCAACCAACATATACCACCGCTTACTGTAGCTATACTTTATCCTCACCACTTCTTTTCACCACCACCAGTAAGGATTAATCACCAATAGTAGTAGATTTGACGACTGCTTGAATATTAATTGTTTTATTAATACAATACAAACACTAAGCTATAAAGGACACAACTTGGATAGTGAAAATATTATAATAAAACTCTTCTGAGATCACATTTCTTGCAATGCATTCATATATAATGTCTTTTGATCTAACTGCATAAGAGATCAAGAAAGATTTACATTTAAAAATTATCTTGTCTGAGATAATTCTCTTCTATTTCTATCGTCAATGTTGTACTTAGATTTTTTTTTTTTAAATTGTATGTCAACATAAAATTTAATTGCCTTTTCACTGCTTTGAATGTCATGACCCAAACATTGTGCACTACATTTAAACTTAAGGTCTTTATGAAAACTATATTAGTGTACATAATCATTTTAGTAAGGCAAAAAAACAAAAAATCTTTGTTCAACTTGTATTCTGTTTTTGAGATCTCTTTCAATAAAAACTAGGTTTTTTTTTGTTCTCTTCTCTTTTCTATAATTTTATCTATCATATTCAATTCTCGATGTTGTGTACTTCAATGACAAGATCTAAGTCATGGTGATTTTATCTCTTAATTATTGCATACAAAATGTTTGACCAAATGTAAAATAGAAAAAAACAAATACTAATATAAGCTTTGTCTCTGTTGTGCAACAATTTAAAAGTTATTGATGCTTCGAGATTGGTAGGGCTCCCATCCTATTCACAGTAACAACATTCTTTCAAATTCTCATGTTGTTCTAAACAACATAGACAAGAACATTTGGTCCTGCAAAATTACTGCAAACATTTATTAGAATGACAACAACTTCAAAAAAATTATTTAGTTAAGCTCAATGTCCAAAGAAACATCTAGTGTTCTCCATTTGGTAAAAATACATTTTAGATAAACTATACATCATTTAAATTAGATAATTGCATGAAAATTATGAACCTAATTAACCATCTAATCGATCATTTGTGAAAGAAAAGACATAGCTAAGGAGTAAACAACTCAGTTTCCATTGTTCTTGGTATAACAAAATGATGCAACAATAGATGATGTTTGTTAATTTCACATTGATCCTCATAATGATGATTGAATCTGTAACAATATTTCTCTTTTTTAAAAGATACAAACTATTGGAGCAAAGTATTAGATGCAAGGCACCAATGCATATGTGAAAGGTAATATACATTTTTTCCCGTTGCAATTGGAAGTCACTTTCACAATAGTTGTAACTATACTACACTTCAAGAATATAAGAAAGTCTAATCCTATAACAAAAAGAAAATGAATCATTCCATATGAAGTTTTTCCCTTCCTTACTTCAACCTAAAAACAAATTGATTGTGGTAGATTGGGTTTTAGGATTACTCACCCTCAAATTTCTAGACCATTGACTAACCATGGAAGAAACACAACAACAACAACCATTCAATTACAATGTACAGTTAAGGATCCAAGCGGACTTATGAAGAAGATCCCAGCTATTGAATTATATTTATCGTGGCATATTATAATTGATTATCACTATTAAATTTAATTTTCACATTCTTTGATTTGTGTCTTCCAATAGATTATTTATTGAACATATATTTGATTATCAATGTAACCATTGCACCTCCTTTTAATACAAGTGCTAGTTATAACCAAATATGATAGAAGAAGTTTTCGAATGGATGATACCAATAAGAAAGCCTTTCCCTTCACCTAACTCATCGGACAGTAAAATATTATTCAAGAACTTAACACATAAGTTGGACAAGTCGCACTGAACAGTTGTCTGTACGAATTATTTAATTCATTTATTTATTTTTGTGTACTTTAAACCTAAGTTGGAGTGACGCCATATATTAGGCATAGCTGAATATTAGTATGATATGTTTACATGCTAGCAGTTGCACGTTTTTTATGCATGCAATGGAAAGCTAATAGGAAGGAAATGTACACGATGTGTAGAGTAATTATAGATGAGATTGGAAGAAATGAGAAATGCATGAAACTTGTAATCTGTATAACAACGACATAGAATAGATAATCTAGTTGATAGTATCATTCAAAATGCATAGAAATTTGACAAAGAGTAAATAGCTATGGTGTTGTATTTGTGCAATGTGAATTGTAAGACCGTACATGGCCAAAATGGAGAAGAGTTTAAATTAAGTACAATAAATGTAAGATATATTGTGGTGTTAAATATGATATAGAAGGAGTTTATGTCTGCAATGTGAAGTTCAGTGCAAGAGAAGCGAAGTTGTAAATTGTTGTATGGGTCCTTTGCAAACCTGGAAAAAAAGAGGCAATTTTGTAATTATTGTTGTGGGTATGACATGCAATGTTGTAGAGAAGAGTATGTAAAATGAAAAGGTGCAAAAAACATGGATCTATAAGAAATGCTAAATGTAGAGTTTAGTTGGTGGAAAAATAGCAAAAAATAGAAAAGGGGAACCTTAGAAAATGTGCAGGAAGAATTGAATGTAGGAAAGAATTATCATGGAGGGTGCAATAAGAAATTTTCCCAAGGACAATTGTTCCTGCAGTGAGAAGCGAAAATAAATTAATGTTAGCATTTAAAATAGAAGAAAGGTACTGGAAAGCAATTAATTATTCAAGTGAAATGGAAAAGATAACAAGAGAGAAAATGAGAACAATGTAAAATTTTTAATTGAAATTTGTAACTCACATAATTAGTGTGATAAATCTGGAATGCAACAAAGTTTCAAAACATCCTGAAGTGGTTTTTTTGCTGCCTGCAAATTTTGTAAGGATAAAACAGTCATAGGTTTGTGATATAGATGGACGAAGTACATGCTGTAGACAAAGAGTTTTTAAGTGTAATGATGATTAAAAAGGTGTAAGCAATAGAGTTGAAAATAAGAGTGTCTACTATAAAATTATTATGTTGACGGAGGTGGCCGATGAAGTTTGGATACGTGTGAAATGCAAAGTACCTATTTTGTGTATTTCAGTGACAGAAAAAGAAACTATATAAGGATGAGAATGTAGGCAATTGATAATCAATGAGAAGAGGAGTATAGTATCATAACGAGACAAGAGAAATAATGAAGTAAGAGGAAAGAAGGTGCAAGGAAAACTTACAATGCATGAGAGCCAAGACTTGAAAGTGCAAAGTAACCAATGGAACATATTAGGAATCCTGTCTGTGAGATTTTTGGTATAGCAACATATAGGACGTGCAAAAAAAGTGGATATAGATGTTAGTGTTGAAGATGCAAGCTAATATATTTAAAAAAAGAATATTATAAAATGAAATGCACAGAATAAGAATCCAAGTAAATTAAGTAAAAGTCATATAATAAGGAATTCACATTAAAATTTAATTATATGTCGTCATGTAATGCTTTTGAATTTGATGAAGAACTGAACAATGTCAATGGAAGGGATAAAATAAAGTGTAGAGGGCGGAATAGGAATAGTGTAGAACTAAGGAAATGTTGAAGGAAAACAACAATTAAATCTATTTGTAATGGGGAGATAAAACACTAGAATAAAGAATGCAAAAAGTGGCAAACAACTATAATGAGCAATTTTAAAATATTTTAAGAAAGTAAAAGGAATACGACCTGAAATATGTGGAACAAAATGAAAGGATATTGGTGAAATAGAAAAACTCATTTAGTTTGGTTGGTCAAAATATTTTACGTGCATTGAAGGAGGGGACGTCAGAAGGATTAATTTTGTAAAGTTGCAAAGAACATATGAAGTATGAACTTGGAAATGACTTGAATCTGCTTGCTTGTAATTGGTACCGAATGGGAGAATGGGTATGTTGTTTTCTGTTAATAGTTATCTCTACAACAAAAAGAAGATATATGTTCAGTATCTCAAATTCAACATATATACAACTCATGTGCTAAAACAACTGAAGTGGCATAGCAAACAAAACTATGATTATTAATTGATTTCATTGGAAGATTTGTTATAAAAGTGTTTGTTGCATTCGAAAGAAATAGTAAAATACAACGAATCTACAATATGCACTTATTGTCTAAAGGAATGAAATTTTAACCGTTATTGTAAATAGTAGTTCTTACCCCAAGGGAACATATCCAACTTGTGCCTTATTTTTCTTTAAAATAACCACATAATGAGTAGAAAGCTGCAAAATGAAAAGAGTATTAGGTAATACAGAGCTTCCTCTAACAATGGTATTAATTAAAGCTCTTAAACTTTGCATAGATATATAATGTTGGAGCAGTAGCACAACGAGGATGATGTTTCAAATTAGATTGCATCAGAAATGTTTGACTAGTATAAAGTTTAAAACAGATTAGAAATATATTCATTTTAGTGTCAAAAGAGTTACAAAGTTAAATGAGGGTTGAACAACACATGTTTTGCAGACAAAACAACAAACTAAGCATATTACTAATTTTTTTGTATATAACTTTGTACAATTGATGTTGACAACACATTTCAGCTACAACCAATGATAAGTTAAAAAGTGAGAACGAGAACATCAAACTAGAAATCTATGGTTTAATATGTTCCAAGGATACATTTAAAAAAAATATTTTTGAGTAACCTCAAAACAAATGACACATAACAAGGTTAAAGCGGTTTTTTTTTGCATATTTCTCTGTATTTTTTGTACTAGGTATTAATGTAGATAGAGAAACTAAAAAGAAATTTTGTAGTGAGAATTGAATATGACTTTAAAGAATTACATGGCCACATAAAAAGAAGAGAATGTAAACTTTGTATGTTTGATAGATATGTATACCTACATTGTGGAGCAGAAAACTGCATTGAACGGTTGTTTGACAATGAGTGTAGTGGAGAGGCAATGTATTGTAGCTGTCGTACAAAGAGGCAAGTTATATAAAAATGAAATAAAGTAATGTCAAAGCATAAAAATTTGTCAACAGGGTATATTCGAAGCAATAAAAGTAAATATCATACCTGAGATAGTTGTTTATGTTGGAGCAGTGAGTTTCGAATGCAACAGACACTTTTGTAACAAAACTTATCATAAGTATAATACATAGTTCCTCTAACAATGGCATTAATAAAAGCTCTTAAACTTCGCATAGATGTATAATGTTGGAGCAACATCACAACCAGGATGATGTTTCAAATTAGATTGTATCATAAATGTTTGACTAGTATAAAGTTTAAAATAGATTAGAAATATATTCATTTTAGTTACAAAGTTAATTGAGGGTTGAGCAACACATGTTTTGCAGACAAAAACAACAAACTAAGCATATTACTGATTTTTTTGTGTATAACTTTGTATAATTGATATTGACAACACCTTTCAGCTACAACCAATGATAAATTGAAAAGTGAGAACGAGAACATCAAACTGGCCATCTATGATTTAATATGTTCCAAAGATACATTTAATAAACATATGTTTCAGTAACCTCAAAACAAATGACACATAACAGGGTTAAAGTAGTTTTGGAGCATAAAAATCATCAACATAGTATATTTGAAGGAATAAAAGTAAAATATTATACCTGTGATAGTTGTATATGTTTGAGCAGTGAATAATTGAGGTTGTAAAAAGCCATTGGTAAAGGTTTGTAAATTTTTTTTTGCATATTTTTCCGTATTTTTTGTACTAGGTATTAATGTATACAGAGAAACTGAAAAGAAATTTTGAAGTGAGCATTGAATATGCCTCGAAATAATTACATGGCCACATAAAAAGAAGAGAATGTAAACAATGTATGTTTGATAGGTATGTATACCTGCATTGTGCAGGAGAAAATTGCATTGAATGGTTGATTGACAATGAGTGAAGTGGACAGGCAATGTATTGTAGTTGTCTTACAAAGAGGCAAGTTAGATAAAAGTGACATAAAGTAATGTTGGAGCATAAATTTTTTTTAACAGAGTATATTTGAAGCAATAACAATTAAATATCATACCTGAGATAGTTGTTTATGTTGGAGCAGTCAATGATGTGAATGGGCAATGTGTTGCAGCTGTGTTATACCTGATATAGCTTTAGACAATCATTACAGTCTGTATAGATAGAAATACTTGTGTGTAGTGTTCAATGAACCATGGAGGATGTCTTAGAATGAATGCAATCTAAAATGAACAGTGAGGTCAAAACAATTAGTACTAGGGATGATTAAGAATGCACATGTTTTGAAGAGATAAGACCATGTAAAACTATAATTAACTTGTTGAAAGTAGAGGAATGTAACAAAGATGGTTCTGGACTAGAAGATTTTAAGTTGAATAGATATTTGTTTGGGTAGAGAGGAGCTGCAAACGAGTTTCTTCTTTCTTTCTAATGGTTGTATAAGCATTGTTTTGCAGTTTGGAAAACCTTTCAAAAGAGAATGGTGGTTCAATCCGTATCTCATCAATTGTCTTCACTCTTGAAATAGTTGTGAATGTGAGTCCTTGCTTTTCAGTATTACCTATGTCTATTGTAGCTCTGTCTAATGTAAGTCCTTGAGATTTGTGAATAGTGATGGCCCAAGAGTCAAAGGCACTTGCATACCCCTGCCTCGTGTTATTGGCAAAATGGGTATGTCTTTTGGATGCACTATATCCCATGGAGGTCCATTATAATCCTTGAATTGCACGACCACATATTTTGGCAAGTCTGGCGGTTTTGTATTGTTTTCATATACAATTGTTTTTATGAGACCAATAGCACCATTGACGAGGCCAACTTCAATCCACAAGTTAGCTATTAACATCACTTGTTGATTTATAGAAAGTAATACTTCTAATGGTAGTTGTTCATCATTGTCATATTCAGTATTTGTTTGCTTACCAACTTTAGCTAAGCTTAGAGCGACAGGCAAATTTAATTCTTTGAACATTTTCCTGTTATGCAACCGTGCAGATTCATTTGTTGCAAATAAATGGATTGATGAGTTGAAATCCTTCTTTTATTGAATAGTTAATGTTGCATTTTTTGGCACATCAGAAACTACCAATCATGTTGCAGTGCTTGAACATTTCTTAAGTTTTGAAGGAGTGTTCTGAATTGCTGTTGTCTTATAGATGCACCTTGTTGGCAGAAAATAGTGTCCAATGTTACGACAATAGTAAAAGAATGCCATAAACTGAGGGCTGTAGAGTGTGATGCATATATAGGTTTATCCATTATAGGGGGAAGCTGAGCAAGATCACCTACAAGAATTATGGACACCCCACCAAAGCTTTCATGCTGATTGTTAGGGAATGCTTGGCGCAAACGGCTATCTATCTTCAGTAGTAATTTTGGGCCTAAAAAGCTCATTTCGTCTATCAAAATATATTTAATATGTTTCAATTATTCTTGCAATGTCATTAATGACTGCCCTGTCAAAGGATGCATTTCTCTTATAGGTATGCGTAACTCTGCATGGATTATTGTCGCTTATATATTAAATGCAACAACACCTGTTGGTGCTAAAACAAGCAATGGGTTTGTCATGACAGCTGGAGATATGTTCAATTGTTTCCTAATGCAGTCTATTAAAAATGATTTACCAGTGCCAGTGGTGCCTTGAACAATCATTCATAGAGGTGTTGTTGTAGATTGATTATTATGATGCTGTAGAATAATGTTGAGCGCAACTTTTTGTTTAGGCAATAGCTGAATTTTTTGTGTGTCCTAAGTTGAGGTTTGCATGCTAGCGTGTTGGAATTGTAGCTTTCTTGTAGGTATGAATTGAAGAGCAGTACAATCTAATTGATCATCCACAACAGTTGCTCCCCACAAGTAGTTAATATCGTAACCACGACGACCTATCATTTGTAGATCATTTTGGGCAAAGTTATTTGTAGCTCCCATTTGTGACAGTAATTCCCACTCGTATAGGTTTGTATCATCTTGATGTTGAGAATCATTATTATCATTGTCATCTTCATTTGGAGGGCTGCAATCATCTATAATTTGTTGACTGTGCAAACGGTTGTAATTAGTCTTTTTAAAGTTTTTCCAATTTTCTATAATTTGTTCCTTTGAAGTTCCTATTTCTGTTGGGATGTCACAAAACGGTTTGTATAGTAGCAATTCAGACCAACAAAAAATCTTGAACTCATTGGTATCTTCATCTGGAGGTTCTCTAAACTGAGGATATATAGTCACAATTGCTTTTTTATCCTTGATGTGCCATTTTGATTTTTTGTGTTGAGAATTATATGAGAACCCTTGTGCTGATTGTAGCAGACTTGTTGCATTTAATTCAAAAGGGAATTGCATATAAGCATGGATATAAGTTGTGGAAAGGTCAGTTCCATTATTTGATTTTATGACACAGTGCAGTATTTTTCTGCCAACATTTAGAGAGACAAATTGTCGACTACAACTTACAAGAGCCAATTTCTGTAACATATGGCAAGTTTCTTGTGCACTGATATCACGGTCTGCTACTATGCCCATCATAAATTTCTGATATGTTAATAAGATGCTATCTTCAGATTTAGTTGTATTCACTATCATTTTCACCATTTCAATATAGGATTGTGATTTGTTTTCTAATTTGGAAGCATACTTTGAAATGTATTGGAGGGCAACTTTTTTTGAAGTGATTGGTTGACAATCAATATTAGCTCTCTATAGTGAAAGCATACAAAGATTATGAATATTCAAATGATCATCATTCCTTGCAGGTTTATAGCATGGGTTGTTGTCATTGTCAACTGTCAATGTAGACATCTCTTGTTGAACCCATGGAGCTTTGTAACATCATTCAAATGTGGGACCTTTTTTCCTGAGGCATGTATGTTCTGTGCATTTTATGCGTCTCTATAAAGTATTAAGTAATGCATCATAATCCAATGCAGGGTCTATGGTGAAGATTTTTTTTGTATCAGCTAGGCATGGATCATCCAATGCAGTGTAGTGTATTGCATTCATTCGGTCTGCTGCATTGCGAGAATTCCAAGCAGAAACATATTTGTCGAAGAAAGATTTTGTCATTTGGACCTCATTATCATCTATCCAATCAATGGTTTCCATATTTGGTGCTCCAGGGAGCCATAAGAAACCATGAATATGTCCTGAGCCACGGTGTTGCCATTCGTACCTATACCAATGATCCTTTGCTTGGAACAACTTTTGAATAACTTCTTCATGAAATATTGTAAATCTATTGTGAAGGTATAATGATTTTATATGTGGATTGCAGATTGCATGGTCTATAAGTTGTTTTCTTGTAAACTATGTGTTTTGGCCATCATTTTCAAAGAAGAGCCTATGCAAATCAGGCCATTTAGTATCAGCTGAGCTTAATGTAAAGAATAGTGTTGGGGTCCCCAATTGGAAGATCATTACAGTAAGCTCTTTTCTAGATTTACTCCAATATGCACAAGTACCTCTAAGTGTTGCACCAAATTGCAACAATTGATTTGGCAACTGATCATCAGGAGTGTTTTACAATCGTTCATGAAGCTGCTTCCATAGTGGCTGGGATAGGCTCTCCCAAATTAGTTCTAATGAAGATAGTTGCAGATTGTTGCGAACGATGTTTCATAATTAGATTGTAAATGTAATACCAAAATCTAACATGTTGTCCAAATCTTTGATCAGCATATCTCATTAAGTGGAGAGCATATTCATGTAAATGAACATGTTTGATACGTGGCTGCAGTGGAAGTGCAACTCCAGATGGGAAAAGGGTTGGGAATGCCATTCTTAACAAGCCTATCATATTATATTCATTTATCGGAGACAAGTTATTTCAGGCCAAGGCACATTATTATCAGTATCAGCATCTAACTGCAAGGTTCTCTTAATTGTATCTAGTTCGTAGGTTGGAGCAGGCAGTTTTGGAATAAAAGATGATGAAAATTCTACATCATACTCATTGCAATTGTCAAGAAGGTCTTATGTTGGTGGAATAGTTGTTACATCAACATCTTCTTCTAAAGAGTGCAACATATTTGATATATCTATTGTAGTATTAGGAAGCAAGTTGACAACATCAAAGTCTATGACAGCATCATTATAGAACTAGTGATGTTGAATTTTATAGCTCAATGCATCCATAACATGAAATTTATTTACATAGCAATCATATTTTTTGCCTCGTATATTACTTCGGTGGACAATAAGAACTTCAAGGTCTTTTAGTTTTCTTGGCAAAAGCTTTGCAATTTTTGAAATATCTTGGGGAAAACTTATAGTGTGACCAGTGTATTTGTATTGGCCACCTCTTGCATGTCTAACTTGCAAAACAGGAGCAACCCTAGCTATAAGCATCTCCTCTACTTGGGTAAGTTTTTTTAACACAACGGGTTGCTCGCCCAGGTCTAAGTTATTTGCCAAAGAGAAATGATGAACACCATTTTCAGAAAAGCATCTTGAACAGATAATATGTTGTTGGTTCCTGCGTATTACCATTCCAATATATATTTCCTTACAAATACTACATGTTTGAAGCATGGACAGTGAATCAATGCGACGGCAAAAGGTTTGCAATGTTTGAGTGTACTCTATAGAAGAGAAACAATTTGTTGTGCATTGTTGTGTTGTTGTAGTTTGCAATATTGTCTGATGGTATAGGGGTTGCTTGTTTTGTGCTACATGTTTCTCTTGTAGTTTGCTACTCTTCAAGGAAGGTTGTTGTATTTTTTGTGATACAATGTTGGTCTGGCCACATGATAAAGGAATGTTCTGATTCAGAATAAGTCAATCTGAATCCATCATCTATGGGGTTTCGCTTGGTGCAGGCATAGGTAAGAACATTTTGTGTTTCATTCGCTCTAAGCGACACTTTTTAGAGATTTCTTCTCTATGTTCTGCATAATAGTGATAATTTCGTTCTCTCTTTTTCTCTTTCCTAAGATTGCATTCTTGCGTTGTGGTTTGCATTAATATTTTAGATAATTTAAATGAACAGAACATATAAGATTCTGAGTGTGCAAGAAACAACTGTTAAAAATAGTGTCTATGTTCTAATCTATGTAGTTTTATTTGAAACTTCTGTTTGATGCAATGTTTGAATTGCATATGTTAAATACTTTTGCATAAAATTTAAGCACATACCCATACATATAATTATACATGCATTGAGACATGCATGCACATAAAAGAATATGGATAGAGACAAGTTTACTTACATATGTAGGCACACAACTTTCAAGATATACAATGTTGTTCATGTGCATATATATCTACCATGAGTGCCTGGCTTTGTATGTACATGTTTATAGGTGTATATGTGGTTGTATGAATGGGAGTTTGCAGCTGCACATGACCATTTGTTTGCATATGCAGTACATACGTGGAAGTTTGTAGCTATGTAAAAATATATGTATGCATGTATGTGTATGGATTTTTTTATAAATGTATATACCAATTTCCATGATATACACATACATGTGTACGTATTTCTATAAAGAAGCACAAAAACATACATATAATCATTTATGCATTGATACATGCATGCACATAAAAAATATGTTACACACAGATTTACTTACATATGCAGACGCACAACTTTCAAGATATATAAGATTATTCATGTGCATATATATCTGTTGTGAATGCATGCCTTTGCATGCACATGTATACAGGTGCATATGTGGTTGTATGTATGTGAGTATGCAACTGTGCAGGACCATATGTATGCATGTATGTGTATGGATATATATGTAAATGTATATAGCAATTTATATGTATCTTTGTATATCGTGATACATAAATGGAGATGTATATGTTTATGCATACCGGTAAACGCTGGAGAGAACATATAAGGCAATAAACATTTGCATAAATTGAATGAATATAAAGAAGAATATGAAAGTTGTTGTTTTCAAAAGAGGAAAAGGCTGATGAACCTAAATTTTAACTATATGTGAATTGGCAAGGATGCTCAAAATATCCATTTCAATTTACAGTTCAACAATAATGAGAAGCAGAAGTGTGTCTGGACCAAGCATTAGAACATATCTAAAAGGATTCAAAATATTAGAATAAAAAAAAGAGATAGATCAACTAAATGCTTTGAATGGACAAGTGCAAGGTAATGAGTCACAAATTTGCGGAAGTCCACGCGTTGGAAAACGCGCTCTTATAAATGGCCCCCGTTTTCCAAAAACGGGGGCCCGTTTATGCTTCGGGCTCCCGAGCCGAAAGGTAACGAGGGTCCGAAGCAAAAAAAAATGGGCCCCCGTTTTGTTCTAAAACGGGGGCCCGCTTTTAAACAAAACGGGGGCCCGTTTTTTAGAAACGGGCCCGTTTTGTTTAAAAGCGGGCCCCCATTTCTAAATGACATTTTTCCTTTTTTTTCCACAAGCCGCCCTTGTTTGAAAACGGGGGCCCATTTTGTGGAAGTTGATTCCACAACCTGCCACTTGGCTTGGGATTAGGCCCGGGATAGGCCTGGGATGGCCACACCTGAGACATGGACCTGCAAATTCAAATCTTCATGAATGAAAGCACAAATATGAACTTCAAAAATAGTTTACGCGTCTCTAATCAGAGAATTTTTATACGAAATTAAAACCCATTTCAAATTATACTGTCTAGATTCTAAATATGTAAATTTATTTAAAAATTGATTATTTTAACTATTTTTTATTTAATTTATACTAAATCGGGTCCATAAATTTGAAATATTAACTAATTTTGTTAATTTAATAACTTTTTTATTTTGAAGAATTTTGGAAAAAAAATTATGTCATCAATCTACACAAAATTATTTTGTATTTAAAAAAAAAAAATCAAAAAATGTTAAGTTTACATCAAATTATGTGGGTCGTACACGTCAAATTTTTAAAAAGATAATTACGACCATTAAAAAATTAATTAAAAAAAAATATATTAGAAAAAAAATACAGAAAAATATGCTCATCAATATTTAGTGTGTTACAAACCATTTCCCAAAACGGTTTTAGAAAATAATTTTAATTGTGTCAAAAAGTGTGGGTCGTACACATCCATGGCATGGTCCTTAAACAGGCATTTTTAAAACATAGTTTTCAGAACTCCATTCAAAAAGCTATTTTTTATTATGTGGGTATTAAAATAAATTATATATTTGGAAAGTACACTCAGAGGGCTATCTTTTATATTACTAACTTTCTCCAAGATTCAATCTCTAAGTGTTTCAAAATTTAAGCTCAAATGAGACAAAATCTGAAAATCAGGGAAAACACTTCCACTTTTTGGCCAAAAAGTGGACTCATCTTCTTGCACTAACCTGAATATTTAATAACAGTAAACATAAACAACATTGTACAAGTCATTGACATTGTAGATTATAATTTCAATTGGGCAGAGATAGTGCGGTGGAATAGCATAATTTAGAAATCATGATTTCGAGGTCAGGAAATTTGGTAAAACAACATAGATTGAAGGTATTGGTTCTTGTTTTAATATTTGCCCCAATGTGTAATCTGTATGGTTTCTTTCTTATTATGTTTTTACAGCATAGTATAAATATAGATATACAAATTAAGAATTTTTGGAAAAAATGGATGTTCAATAACAACACAACATAAAAAGGTACAAAAGGATATAAGACAACAAGTTGCAAAGAAGCAAAACTGCATTTGATATATTTTAGATGCATGGAAGCATGGTAGAACAAAACAAGAATTGGTTTGACCAGGTAAAATCAACAATTCTAGCAAACATGAACAACTTGAAGTAGAAGGAACTTTTGGAGAATTTTAGAACAAAAGCAATGTCAAAAACCAAAAGTTTCGGACAGCCAAGAAAAACATGAGTTTAGATAGTGTTGATATACATAACCATCGATAATTTAGTCCTGTTTGTCGATTACCACCAAAAACCAGTAACAAGTTATCTATTCTATGAAGATCAAAAGACCCATGAAAAGAATCACTATCTAATTGGTCTTGAACTGTGCAGTTGCACTCATCCGAGCAATCTCTGCAATCAGAAGAGTACATTTAGCCTGGAAATCAATATTCACAACTTTGGTAATTGTTGCTTTGAGTCTGGGCTCTAAATTGTACATGTCTGTTGTAACAGAGAGTGTGAAAACAAAGCAAGATAAAAGGACACCCTTGATAATGGTTTGAGGTGTTTTCTTTGTAGTCAAATCGTACTACAGCATGTAAGGTCCTTGGTAGATATTTGTAGTAGATTTGTGCCAACCTCATCAAAGGCAGTAGCCCAAAGAGTGCCTGTATGATCTTGGAGCTTCATCTGCAATAAGTATTTGTAATTGCATTATGGCACATGAGTTTGACATCTTGAACAAAACCATATATTATCATTTTGCTGGATGCATTTCTTTTTACACTCTTTGCCATTAATTTTCAAAGGGCAAGCTGGATAGCAAAAAGAATCAGTTTTAATGATTCTCACAACAGCCCTAATAGTAGTTTCAGCTGTTTCAGAGAGAACACTTGTACATTCTAAAACAGTTGTGATTGTCATCCTACTGTATTGTGAGTTAAGCTGTCCAACAACACACAACAGTGGTAAAAGTCATCTGGAATCTTTCCTCTTGACATAAGTGTCTCTGTTTCAGGGATAGAAGGGTTTATATTTAGAGTTGTTGTTGTGGTTGTGTTGATCACCTTTCCATTGAAATAACCAACATGAGCATTTCTGATTGCAAGGACAACAGTTGTTTGGGTTGCATGCATGTTCTTCAAATCTTCGCCTAGCCCTTGCCATGTTGCTCCCCATAAGTTAGCATCGATAGTAAAAGTTGAGACATCATTTATTTTGACAGTTCTCTTTGTTACTTCGCTTCCATCTTTTCTGCAAATTAATGAGGGTTCTCCAACAGCAACTACAATACCAATAACATCAACTAAAGTGTTGTTGGTGTAGTATGTAATTTCATTGATCAGTGTGAATCAAGAATTATTTCCTTCACTATCAACAAAAGCATCACAACGCTTCAATATTGAATTATTGTCCAAAGTTATCTCAAGATGACTGTTAAGCTTATTCAATTTTGTGTCAGCTTCTTTAATGCAACCTTTTGATACAGTATAATATGTGCTTGCTTCAACCCTATGATAATGCATCTCTGTTACATCGCCAAAGCAAGTTATTCTAATTTCAGTACCTTCATCATCTATCATGTCAAAGCTAAATACTTGGCCAGTGGACTTTGGTGTACTATACGGATGCATCTTCCTCTTGTTTGTCACACACCCCTTTATCGTCCATTTATTTTGATAGGGGTTCAAGGCTTTAATGGGGCTAATATTAACAGAAGATTCATGTTGCATGGGTGGGAGGTGTATTCCAAATTTAAGGGAACATTTAGTTGTGGTAGGTGTGTCTCGACCCAACATTTGTTGTTCTTTCTCTTTAAACAAGTATCTAGGTTTTCCAAGCAATGGAGAATTTGTAAATTTAACAGCAAGGCCAAATAATACTATAGTCTTGTAAAATGAACAAAACAAGAGGTTGACCAATCTAGATAGTGTGCAAAGGGAGATTTGAAAAGCCAAGAACAAACCAGCAAAACATATAGAGGGCACTATCTCGAGTTCCAAATATTTCTACAAGCATAAGTTGTCAATGATAGGATAGAGCCTATCTTTAATGTCTTTGAAAGCAGAAAATCACTGTAATTTGGTGGGAGGATCTCCAATTGCATGTGTGTGGCATCAGACAAAACAACCCTATATCGAGCACTGTCATCTTCATCGACTGTCAATTTTTCAAAAGACAAAAGCTGAAGAACTAGAGAGGGGACATCATCCCCAATGTTGATGTAGAGGATTGCATGTGGGGTCAATTGTAATTGTGGTTCCACTTCCTACAAGGATAATAGAAGACAACCAAATAGATACACAAGGTCATGTACATTTGTATGCATTGGCATGGGTAAGGTAGCCTTTTTTTTTTTGGAGCTTCCAATTTGTATTACTATCTATGTGTGCTTTTCTTTA
Organism: Cryptomeria japonica; assembly: GCF_030272615.1. Lineage (NCBI taxonomy): Eukaryota > Viridiplantae > Streptophyta > Pinopsida > Cupressales > Cupressaceae > Cryptomeria > Cryptomeria japonica. Next base: position 772,412,278 of record NC_081407.1, read on the forward strand.
TAGATTTTATTTTGTGTGCATGGACAGATTATAGATTGATGTATTCAGACATGCAAATGCACAAGGACAATGCAGAGAACAATTCTATCAATTTATTTATATATATAAATACATAAACAGATCTAAAAAAATACTTGAAACAGTGACATATGTTGGTATATGCACTTGCATTGATGGATGAGAATGCTTTGCAAAAGAAAAGAACAAATAGAGATATAATGTTTGTGAATAAGATGAATATGAGAAAACATATGAATAAATAAGCTCACTGAAGTTTGTGCAGAAAGCTATTCTGAGGCATCAAGAGAGGCTATCGCAGATGACATAGTGGTAACTGTTCTCGAGAGATGAGGAATGGGGTTTTGTATGATGAAATAGTAAGTCTATGTCACAACAATAAACATAAGTGAATATATTTTAACAATAAGAACAACTCATATTTCACTTGGGGTCGAGATAAAATCTTCAGCCCAACCAAATCGTAATAAAAATTTAAAGTTACAATCACCAATGTATATGTAGAGTTAGAAGACAACCACTTATCAAGAACACTTTGAATACCCTCCTCTGCATTTAAAGAGTTTTGGAAAAACAAAAAACAAAAATCGCTCCAATCGATGGTAAAACAAGTGTTGCATATAGATACAACAAATGCCTCCTAGACTCAAGTAAATCTCTAATTACTTATATATGCACATATGTTCAATATTTAGGTTCAGTTGTTATATATCGACCATAAACAATTGCCACATAGATACAACAAATGGCTCCTAGAATCAAGTATTTTTCTAATTACAGGAAACTCTACAAATTAAATCTAGCACCTATCTATATTTCTGACAACCATTCACATTTTACAAGTTTTGCAAGGGCCAAAGTAAAAAAGAATGCGGGATTTGACAGGGTTAAATAAGATAATTTCCTCAATTGTAGAACAGAAAAATAAATATAAGGCACTGCGTTAGAAGAGAAACAGGGTCACTCGATGGGATCCATTTGAACAAATATTGTAGAATACCATCTCAACTACAAGAAAATAATTTCTCAAATATAATTTGTTGTGTACTTGGTAAAATGTAAAAATTCCGCAGACATGACAATGGTGAAAGTTAATGATTCTGTAGCGTCCTAAAATTGCGACACTTGCAATTTTGACTGCATTTGGGTCTTCACGATGGCAATGTAACACGGAACCTGAATGGAGACCCCGAAACTTGTTCATGACACCAAAAACTGCATTTCTCAGCACCCTGGCCTGATTCTCCTTGCACCCTACTGTCCCTAGAGGTGGGACCATGGCGCCCAGCGCCCTGGTCCTTCAGGACTAGGGCGCCCAGCGCCCTGGTCCCCCAGGACCATGGCGCCCAGCGCCCTAGTCCCTGGCCCTATTTTGGGCCCGGTCTCTTTTGGGGCATCGGGTCTTTAAGTTTGCAAATTGGAAAATAATGTTTCCTGGTCGGCCTAAGGTCGGGAAAATCAGTCTATCAGCCCTAACTAACAAGTATATAAACTACATTTCCTCTCCCATTTTGGTAGGAGGGAAAAGGAGGTAGAAACGATATTCAAACATTCAAGCATTCAAATATTCAAGAATTCAAATATTCAAACATTCAAGCATTCCTTCAAACAATTGAGCATTCTAAGTCTCCATTCAAGGCTAAGTGTTGCATTCAAGACAAGGATTCAACCATTGAAGAGGAGATCACATACAACATACAACATACAACATACATTACACCTTCGCATGTAAGAATACAAACATTCTTACAACAAGGTATCAGTACTTGTTTACATTACAAACATTTACATTTACAGCATTCTCATTTCTTGGTTAATTCCAAAACCGGGGTTTGACCTAAAGGCAAACCCCTCATCCCTAACCCCCCAATCCTCCTCTCTTTTCTGTGTGTAGGTTGCAGGTACGCGGCTATAATTGAAGATCTGGAATCCTTGTGCAGAGACGAACAGATCCACCTTCGTTTCGCGGATTTTTCGGAGGACCGTGTGCATGCCGGGCGCCATCGTCCTGTCAACTTTCGCTCAAATTTGTAGAACGGCACCGTCTCGACATTTTACTGCTAATTCCAAGTCCGCAGCTTCATACCATATCCCTATCTCTGTTTATAAGCGAATATTTCCCACTTTACATGCATTCCTAGTTCAATCTTTCTATCTACATTCTTTACAAAAGAGGGTATCCTTGATGTCTTACCCCTTGAAACTCATCTAGAATCCAATCTTGCATTGCATGGGATTGAATCTTGTGGGTTTCAACCCCTCTTTTGAATGTAAAGTCTCTCCCAAGTGAAAACCATCAATCCTAGTGACTCTCCCTTCTCTCTCCTCGGAGTTGGGGAGGGGAGAACGACTAGGGTTCGATCTTTTCCGCTTTACATTTTGGTGAACCCGACGTGAACATCCTCATTCTGATTATTCATGGTTAGATCTGAAAATTTTGTTTCCTTAATTACATTTTCATGTTTGATCTTTTATTTTAGAGGTTGATTGCATAAAAACCCTAAAATTTTCTTTTTAAGTAATTAAACTTGTGAAATGTTTAATTGTTAATGCCTGTTTTAGATCTACCCTTCAATTGCAAATTATCAATTCATATTTGTGCTTTAATTTTGAAAATTAAGTGGTTAAGTGTCAAAACCCTAATTTTTAAAACCTTCTTGATTCAACCTTTGACTGATAATTTGACTGATCAAAACACCTCCAAATTGGTTGTAACTTTGGATTCCGCAATAAAATCACAATATCTTTCATCCCTGAAAATTTGGAAAAAAGTTGTGAGGACCGTGTGCACCCCGAGCACCATCGTCCCCGACATTTTTTCTGAAATTTCGGGAGCTAGATCTTACTGTATTTTTCTGCTAAAATCCAGAATTTTGGCTGATTTTATCAATTCTAACACTTTCAAAATTACAGTCAAAGTTGGTCTAGCGATTGCTTGGATTGAGGCTTATAATCATTCAAAAATTGTTGAAATTGAAATTTTTATCAAAATTGTGTTTCTTACAGTCCTAAATCTGAGAAGTGTGTTAGCATTCATTCGAAATTTCAGTGCTTTATTCAAATTTTTGCAGTTTGTGACTTCTGAAATTAAGTGTTTAATTGCAACAACTCTGATTTCCGCTTTCAAATTCGAATTTTGCATGAAATCGAGTCAACTTTTAAATTTCAAAGCTTGCATTGCTTTCAGTATTCCATCCAAAATCATAAAATTCAAAATTTCAGTTTCTCTCTCTTTTTCAAAATTCAAGTTTTGCATTTTTCAACAATCTTGGTAGGGTTCAATTTTGAGATTACAACTTTAATTTGGCCTATCTACAGATCGTAAAATCACTCAATTTTTTCAGATTAGCTTTAAAATCATCATAACTTTCATCCCTGAAAATTTCGAAAAAAGTTGCCAAGACCGTGTGCACTCCGTTCGCCACGGTCCCGGACATTTTTTCTGAAATTTTGGGAGATTGTCCTGATTGCATTTAATAGCTTCAATCTAGGAGATTGGCTGATTTTATTGAAGTTTGCTACCTCTAAAATTCAAAATCTTCTCTCTTTCTTTAGTGCATGAGTTTCACAACAATAAGCCCTACTTACACTATTCCCGTTAGACGAAGCCTTAGAATTAAGTCTTTCCAAGGTTTAATTACTAAGGAGATGGAACCTAATTTGAATGGCCTTTTTAACAAGGACATGGGTAATTCCTCTAATCCTCTTAATGATGAAGAATCTCTCCATGAGGTTTCTGTAGAACAAATTTCAAAATTGGATAACCAATTTGATGATTTTCGACAATGGATGTCTCAAGAATACCCCGATAGCGAAGCTCTTTCATTAATTGAGGGTCTAAAACATATGGTTCAAAGTGATAAGAATGGAATTGATATTTTGCGTGGTATTGCACACATTGTGGATTCGAATGTGATGCCTATGAAGAGTTGTGCCGAAACTTTAGGTTATACACAACCTCCTACTCAAGTCAATCATTCTATTCCTTTGACGACTCCTATTGCTAGTACTCCTACTTTTACATCAAATATAATGACTACTTCAACACAAGACATTCCTCCTATGATCACCAGTCATGGGGGCAATCCCTCTTCTTCAATCAACCCTCTTTCTTCAATCAATCCAACTTCTTCATTCATTCCTTCAATGAGTGTTCCTATTATATCTCCACAAATGAACATGACGCAAGGGGGCAATTCATTTAACCCTTCCATTCCTCCTTGTAGTGTTCCTCCTTTCCAATCATCTCCTATGACTAACTATCATAGTGTCCCACCACCTTACTCTCTACCTTCTTTCAATAACATAACACCTCCATCACAATCTAACACGTCTAATATGAACTCTTCGACTGAAGCGACCATTAACAATCTTGCACAAACTGTCTCTTCTTTACAGCAACAAATTGCCTCTATGAATCAATCTAAGTTTAGTGTGCCCACATTTGATGTTGCGAGCCCACTTTCTCTTGACATTGTTCGAGCTATTCTCCCTAAACATGTTGAAATTCCGCATTTGGAGCTTTATAATGGTAAGGGTGATCCTCTAACACATGTTAAGACATTTCAAACAATATGTACCGATTTTGCTTATGACCAAAGGTTGCTTGCAAAACTGTTTACTAGAACATTAAGAGATAAAGCCCTACAATGGTATTGCTCGTTGCCTTCTTATTCTATTACTTCTTTTGAACAACTTGCAAATGCTTTTATTCAATAATTTCAAAACAATATAAGTCCTAAAGTTACTTTGATTGATTTAATGCATTGTAAACAAGGTGTTAAAGAAAAAGTGACTGATTTCATTGGTAGATATAAGCATTTGTATGCTCAAATTTCCTTTCCAGTGCCTGACAATGATATTCAAAGAATCTTTATTTCTAATTTACAAAAAGATATTAGAGAAAAACTCCTGTTTTCTGAGTTTACTTCTTTCCAACAGTTGTGCACGACTCTTCACAATTATCAACTGACTATGAGTCAAATGGAACAAGCAAATCCTATGGCTCCGAGTGATAAGGGTGATAGTAGTCAACAACCATTTGGGAAGTTTAAACCGAACAGAGAGTCCATTAAATTCAATGAAAACATCATCAACAACAATGTGAATGCGGCATCAGGTGTGCCTCCTATTTCTAAGTTTTTCAAGAAAGAAAGAAAGTTTACTCCTTTGAATGAATCATTGCATAGTATTATGAATAAGTTATTGGAACAAAATGTGCTTACTCTTCCATAAGGCAAATAGATCCTGCAAAGATTAATTCGCCCTATTTTGATAACAAATCTTTTTGTCAATTTCATCGTCAACCTGGGCATGATACTGAAAAATGTTTTGCTTTAAAGGGTAAAATTCAAGATTTGATTGATAATAATACTATCTCTGTTTCTGGTGTGAATGATAAAGGCAACACATCTGTAGCTCCTCCTAACCAAAATCTTAAGATTTTTACTGATCCATTGCCTTCTCATACCTCTAATGCGATTGATACTACTGATTCCTCTGTCTCACCTGATGATCTTGTGTCTATGACTCCGAATGTGATTAACTTTGTAGAGTAGCAGAAAATCCCTAAAGAACCTTCCATCACATTTGATTCCAGTGAAACTATCAGGGCACCTGATGGTCCTTTATATATAGTTGCAAAAATCAAGAATACACCTTGTTGTGGAGTGCTTATTGATCCTTCTTGTATGGTTAGTATCATTACTGAAGAATTTCTTCTTACTTTGCAATTGAATCAAGTGATCTATGATGAAACAAATGTGGTTGTGAAACTATTTGATGCATTTTCTTCTCCTACAATTGGTTCTATTACATTACCTATTGAGGTCCATAACAAATCCCTTGATGTGAGCTTTTCTATTATTCCATCATCCGAACAATTTCGTGTGAAGCTAGGCTATCCTTGGCTATCTTCCATGAAAGCTATTGCTTCTCCTATTCACAAGTGTCTGAAATTTCCCCATAATGGTGAAGTTGTTACTGTCAATCATAGTCTCTTTAAACCCGCTGAAAGAACTTCTAGCGTTCCTATTGATTACTTTTGGCCTAAACAATTCCAATCTCTTCCACCGCGGAGTGATCATCTTTTCAAATCTTATCAAAAGTGGAAAAAAGATATGATCCTATCTCTAAGTGAACCTAGAACACCCAAACTTGACATTCCTATCGTTCTTGAGAAGGAAGTTCTTCCTTTGAAAGATAAAACTAATGTCTTTCCTCAAGAAGATTCCCAACCCATCCCTATGGATGTGACTATGCCTATATCTAATAAACTTCCCAAAAGTAGACCTATACCTCCTCGTCATGATGGGCTTGGTCTCCTTCCTAAACCAAATATTCCTCCCTTATATGGAGTAGTTCCTCCTCCTTCCTCTTATAAAGAGAAGAGACCTTCCTCTTCTCCTATTATTCAACCTAAGAGACCACAACCTAAACACCCAAGTGATAAGGATGAGAACATTCCTCCTCCTCAATCTCCTAATCTTCCTACTAAGACTAGACGCAATCGTTCTGCACGTGAACGCCGACGAAAGCGTCATCTTAGAGCTCAGGCAGCTGCTTCTCAAACTTTGCAATCCCCAAAAACACCTTCAGCTAGTATTATTCCATTTTCTCCTCAGCCGAAAATTGAGCCAAAATCTCCTAAACATAAGATGTATGATGGTCTTGATCCTGTGCAAGTTAAAGATCCTATTTTTATAAATCTTGATGATGATATAGATGAAAATGTTATTCATGATGAAAATGTTACTCCTGTTCATTCTAATAGTGAATATGGATATGTTGATGTTGATAACCATTTATCTAATGAATTTTCTAAAGCACTTATCCTAGCTCCTAGACAACAACAACGTGGCTCGGAACATGAACATAGCCCTTGTTTGGATCTTGTGATAGCTCCATCTGCTGTGTTGGATGTTCCTCCTCTAGCGTGTTTCCTACCTTCCCGAAATATTGATCAGCAAGATCGGGGGGTAGATGACGTGCTAGACTAGTTTCATTAGCACAGCAGATTCTCTCCTCCTCTCTTGATCTCTTTTGTTACTTCTTCTATGTGTTATTCTCATTCTTCTATTTGTTGTCCTTAGTGTTGTCTACTTGAGGACGATGCAAAGCATTGAGATCTCTTTTGGTCTCTCTCATGTTGACTCAAAAGACACATGTGTTCCCTTCTTCTAGGTGACCTTCCTTGATTGGGGAATGAAGAACAATTATGCATACATACATATGATATACATGAATTATCATACAGCATACTGACCCCGAGGAAAGCGAAGTCACCTTGTGCTTTGTGTTTTGTGTCTATTATCCTTGGGCTTATCTCACACTTGGGGGCTAAATCCTTGTGATAACGTGCTCCTTTCCCTTCTCATTTCTTATATGTATCACTACCTTAAAGCAATCACCCCCGGTGAGGCGTGTGCGATCGCTTTAACGTAGGGGGGCATACATCCCGTTCATATCTTTTCAAAATACTTGAAAATTTCTTGACAAATTTAGCTTTGCCTTGAAAATTTTTGATATCTTTCTTACATGACTCATAGTGAGGGAACCTTACTACTAACAGTCATGGTTCTCCCTCGTGATCTTCCCTTTTACTTTGTCAATCGAAGTCGTAAGATCCTTAGTCCACTGGGGGCTTGGTGTATCTTGCCTCCTTGACGTGGTGAAAGTTTTTCAATGTTGTTTCCTTGTACTTTATCGGAAGTATTGGCGTACGCTTATACTCCCGCTAAAGTGGGGGCTAAATGTAGCATCCTAAAATTGCGACACTTGCAATTTCGACTGCATTTGGGTCTTCACAATGGCAATGTAACAGAGAACCTGAATGGAGACCCCGAAACTTGTTCATGACACCAAAAACTGCATTTCTCAGCACCCTGGCCTGATTCTCCTTGCACCCTGTTGTCCCTAGAGGTGGGACCATGGTGCCCAGCGCCCTGGTCCTTCAGGACTAGGGCGCCCAGCGCCCTAGTCCCCCAGGGCCATGGCGCCCAGCGCCCCGGTTCCTGGCCCTATTTTGGGCCCGGTCTCTTTTGGGGCATCGGGTCTTTAAGTTTGCAAATTGGAAAATAATGTTTCTTGGTCGGCCTAAGGTCAGGAAAATCAGTCTATTAGCCCTAATTGACAAGTATATAAACTACATTTCCTCTCCCATTTTGGTAGGAGGGAAAAGGAGGCGGAAACGATATTCAAACATTCAAGCATTCAAATATTCAAGCATTCAAGCATTCCTTCAAGCAATTGAGCATTCTAAGTCTCCATTCAAGGCTAAGTGTTGCATTCAAGACAAGGATTCAACCATTGAAGAGGAGATCACATACAACATACAACATACATTACACCTTCGCATGTAAGAATACAAACATTCTTACAACAAGGTATCAGTACTTGTTTACATTACAAACATTTACATTTACAGCATTCTCATTTCTTGGTTAATTCCAAAACTGGGGTTTGACCTAAAGGCAAACCCCTCATCCCTAACCCCCCAATCGTCCTCTCTTTTCTATGTGTAGGTTGCAGGTACGCGGCTGTAATTGAAGATCTGGAATCCTTGTGCAAAGACGAACAGATCCACCTTCGTTTCGTGGATTTTTCGGAGGACCGTGTGCATGCCGGGCGCCATCGTCCCGTCAACTTTCGCTCAAATTTGCAGAACAGCATCGTCTCGACATTTTACTGCTAATTCCAGGTCCGCAGCTTCATACCATATCCCTATCTCTGTTTATAAGCGAATATTTCCCACTTTACATGCATTCCTAGTTCAATCTTTCTATCTACATTCTTTACAAAAGAGGGTATCCTTGATGTCTTACCCCTTGAAACTCATCTAGAATCCAATCTTGCATTGCGTGGGATTGGATCTTGTGGGTTTCAACCCCTCTTTTGAATGTAAAGTCTCTCCCAAGTGAAAACCATCAATCCTAGTGACTCTCCCTTCTCTCTCCTCGGAGTTGGGGAGGGGAGAACAACTAGGGTTCGATCTTTTCCGCTTTACAGATGCAACGATATGATTTTTTTGTCCAATGTTACACTAATGATTGGGGGTTGATGTAAAACTTGTGTTTCACATTCTGATACTGATTAACTTGTCAATTCTTAGTTTAGATGCTAAATTGGGTGGGTATGTGCAGACTCGATTCCTGTTAGTCATGTTATAAAGGGATAATGTGTGTTGTGAACTCTGAGCCTATTTAGAAATTTAGTACACAACGTTTGGCATTGATACACCCTACATAGGGGCACACTCATTTAACTACCTACCCTTTTCGTTTGAACCTTCTGACCAATCTTCAAAGAAAACAGAGTCTTTTGTGTTTGATACTGATTTACATGTCAATTTTAGTTTAGATGCTAAATTGGGTGGGTATGTGCAGACTCGGTTCCTGTTAGCCATGTTATAAATGGCTAATGTGTCTTTTGATTTCTAGGCCTATTTACTTTTGCTTTAATGTTTCTAAGGTTACCCCTTCATCTGGAACAAGGTAGGATTAACAACAGAAATTAGTCTCCAAGAAGATGTATTTGAACAGTGAAGATTGCATGAGCAAAGAGTTGTTGTGCATGAGAGTGAGATTTGTCTGTATGGGATAGAAGATGTAGCTGAAATGTAATCCTATTACCTAAGACAATGTTTCCTGATTACAATTTCTAAATTTCAGGAAAACATTTTCTTGTCTAATTGCCATTAAAGTACACATGGCAATATGCAATATCAAACAAGCAATGCAATGTACATTAGGAATGAACACCGCCAAACATATCTTTAGGATTTTTTATAAAATCTGTGCTTAAATAGAAACATAATTTTTTTGTTAGTGGAAAATTAATTATTTGTTGCAGGAAATCCCATGGAAGTTTGTAGGTGGAATGCATGATGGAAACTGTACATATATCCTTCCCATCGGACTAAATGGTCGCTTGTGGCCTAGAAACTGTGTGTTAACAATGGCCTTGCAAATTCCAAAAATGGGTGGGAGAGTTTTGTTTCCAGTAGCTACCTGAATGGTGGAGATATTATTGTTTTCAAACATGCCATACTGATTTTGTCGTGAAAAATTTCATAGCCAATGGCTATGAAAAACAATGCGCTAAAGGGGAAATTAGACTGCATGCTAGTCTTAGGAAGATTTGGTAGACTAGGCATTCCTTAGGTCTTCAAAGACATAAAAGGATGCTATGCCAAGGCCTCTGCAGGTGCCGAGGGATATTTCAGGGTTTCTTTTGCATTTAAATGGTGCTATTAAAAATTGGCAAGTTGTAGAAGTTAAACTTTTCAAATAATTGCTCAAGATTTCATTTATTCCCATGACACTGTTGGACAACTTCTATGTGGTCACCTGAACAATAAAAATTGAATCAACAACCCTCTCTATGGGACCATCCTTAGTCTGATTGTGAAGTGTTTGTGGATTTTTCGTAGAATAGTTATTCCTCACAACTTTGTATCTAAGCATACAGGAAGAGTACCATTGTCTGACATGGTGTCAGTGCTTTAAAAATTGATTAATTGGGGATTAAACATGAGACTCCTATCTGTTAACGATAAAAACAAAAAAAGAAGAGCTATTACTCCTTGGGTAGACCTATTGATATATGTTTCTAAATGAATTACAACTTAAGTTTGTATTGGGATGCTTATGGAACTTGGTAAAACATTGCAGGCTATATGTTTGCTTGCATACTTAAAAATTGAAAGGAAATTCCCTAAGCCATTTTATAAGATCAAAGAGTTTAATAACTTTCAAACAATACAATTCAGTGTATTTATCTGTGACTTTAATAGCAATTCAAATTTTCATATCTTATTATTATGCTTGATTTGTTTGGTGACAACTAGTTTACTAAGAGTGAAAGGAATGATTTTCTTTGATTTTCTATGGCATATTATGTACATGTAGTTGGATTCATCTTGATAATCATCTAAATCTGTCAGTAGTACTATGTCCACTAAATGTAACAAATGGTTGAGCATCTGAGTTTGCAAACATTATCTCCAAACCTAAGAATTCTTAGCTACATCTGTTGGTCATAAAGAAGACCGATTGGAGATGCACAAAGAGATATTTGAATGTGAGCAAACAGTCTTCTAAATTAGGTGTATGTCTTGATTTTATAAAACCGATGTACAATGATTAGAGTATATTCTAAATTACCGTGCAAATCTCTTGTGCTAAACAATACAATTCTGTGTGTTTATATGTGACTTTAATAGTAATTCAAATTTTCATATCCTATTATTATGCTTGATTTGTTTAGTGACAACTAGTTTACTAAGATTGGAGATGCACAAAGAGATATTTGAATGTGAGCAAACAATCTTCTAAATCAGGTGTATGTCTTGATTTTATAAAACTGATGTACAATGATTAGAGTATATTCTAAATTACCACACAAATCTCTTGTGCTAAACAATACAATTCTGTGTGTTTATCTGTGACTTTAATAGTAATTCAAATTTTCATATCCTATTATTATGCTTGATTTGTTTGGTGACAACTAGTTTACTAAGATTGGAGATGCACAAAGAGATATTTGAATGTGAGCAAATAGTCTTCTAAATCAGGTTTATGTCTTGATTTTATAAAACCGATGTACAATGATTAGAGTATATTCTAAATTACCATGCAAATCTCTTGTGCTAAACAATACAATTTTGTGTGTTTATCTATGACTTTAATAGTAATTCAAATTTTCATATCCTATTATTATGCTTGATTTGTTTGGGGACAACTAGTTTACTAAGAGTGAAAGGGATGATTTTCTTTGTTTTTCTATGGCATATTATGTACATGTAGTTGGGTTCATCTTGATAATCATCTAACTCTGGTAGTAGCACTATGTCCACTAAACATAACAAATGGCTGAGCATCTGAGTTTGCAAACTTTTTTTTGAGGTAATGGACATTACTGTCCTTAGATTTTTTTTTTAATATATAGTTTTTGTTAATAAAGAATGAATGTCACTACTGCAAGAAAGAAATAAATCAATAATGGGTAGAGCCTCTTGCTGCGATGAAATAGGCGTGAAAAAGGGCTCCTGGATACTCGACAAAGATAAGATCCTTGTTGGGTATATTCAGAAAAATGGCCTGGATGTTGACATGCTCTTCCCATAAAGGTTGCTCTATATATAATAGAATATCTAATATTGCCTTGAATTTTTTTTCAACCGAAATGCATAAGTAGCCACATAAGAAGCCATATTGTTTAGCTCTTTCACTGTACATATTATACTAAATCTGACTGCTTGTTTTTCTATTGCACGAATCCTCCCTAAAATTATAAGTAGTGAAATTTATGGGTTTCTCTATCATAGCATATAAACCATTTTTATGAAGTCAAACATGACCCAGATTTTGATTTCAAGAATACTGCACATTGTTTCGCGCGGAATTAAAACTAGTCAGTGAGGAAAGTGAAAGTGCTATATTAAAAACCATTGTTTTGAATTTTTTTTCAAGCGAAATGCATAAGAAGCCATATTGTTCAGCTCTTTCATTGTACATATTATACTAAATCTAACTGCTTGTTTTTCTATTGCAAGAATCTTCCCTAAAACTATAAGCAGTGAAATTTATGGGTTTCTCTATCATAGCATATAAACCATTTTTATGAAGTCAAACATGACCCAGATTTTGATTTCAAGAATGTTGCACATTGTAAAACATTGCAGGCTAAATGTTTGCTTGCATACTTAAAAATTGAAAGGAAATGCCCTAAGCCATTTTGTAAGATCAAAGAGTTTAATAACTTTCAAACAATAAAATTATGTGTATTTATCTGTGACTTTAATAGCAATTCAAATTCTTATTATTATTATTATTATAAGCCGTGAAATTTATGGGTTTCTCTATCATAGCATATAAACCATTTTTATGACGTCAAACATGACCCAGATTTTGATTTCAAGAATGCTACACATTGTTTCACGCAGAATTAAAACCAGCCAGTGAGGAAAGCGAAAGTGCTATATTAAAAACCAAACCAAAAACAAACCCTAATTTTGATCTCAATGAGTTCAAATTGTAGATATTCTTATGCTCACCGCCGCTGAACTAAACCTTGGCAGAGCTGTTGTCGTTCTGCTTGATGACAAAACAATTGTTTCTCTTCACAATCTTCTCCTTGCAAAGAAAACACAAAAACAACATAATTACTTCAAGGTGTGTGCCCAATAGATCTCTCACAATAAAAATGCCACGGAAACGTAAGGACGAGGGTAAAAACTTTAAATAAAAATACCTAAAAACTTCAATGAGTTCAAATTGCAGCTATTGTTGTGCTCGCCGTTGAAATAAACCTTGGTAGATATTGTTATCGTCATCGCTGAACTAAACCTTGGCAGAGCTGTTGTCATTCTGCTTGATGAAAAAACAGTTGTTTCTCCTCACAATCTTCTCCTCGCAAAGAAAACCCTAATCTTCTACCAACAATAGCTCCAAAAACAATCACTTCCAAAATACGACTACCAAATCTTAACGCATACAACTTGAATTTCGTATTTTAATTTTAGTATTATCTCAAACATTAAAAGTACCAAACGCGAACGTTAATGCTATTAAAGCACATTAACTATCCTCTACCTCCAACGTATGCCATCGCATGCAAGTTGCGATGCGCGTTTTCAATAGCCTTTTTTTCCGATTTAATGCTATTAAAGCACATTAACTATCCTCTACCTCCAACGTATGCCATCGCATGCAAGTTGCAATTTTCCGACAAGCGCGTTTTCAACCGCCTTTTTTCCCGATTCTTTTTTCTGGATGATTGACACTTTCCCGGCAAACAAAACCTCATACTAAGACATTCTGTAATTCATTACAGGCTTGGGTATTCAAATGTAAAAGTTGACATGGTGTTACGCTACTAGCTTTCCAGTCAGCAAGCTGACAGAGTAGCGTTGAATATTTTTTATTGTTCATCCAAGATCTGTACGTGATTTATCAATGAAATGAAGAGTTAAGGATATTATTAGATTTTACAGCTTGATTTGTGGGATTCATTTCGCACGAATAGGAAATCATATACGTCACAAATGCAAACAATGGCATATGCCGACGATGATTAGCCATTACCTTAATTGATCATATGATGTTATAAGGATTAGTCGATTTTCTTTTTCATGGAATACAGTATGTAAAGTTGATCATGGATTCTCCAAAATAGCTCGTACCTTCGATCAATGGCGCTTTCGATTGAAGATCCTTAATACATGGCATCCCAATCACATTCTATCCGAGTTGTTTTATTTGAAGCTTTTTTTTTCCCCTATTTTTCGTATCCAAGGTTATATTTTTTTTTGCCCCCCATCGTAAAAAAGGGATAAAGTTTTAAATTACACTATACAATGAAATAGGAATAAATTTAAAGGATTGTTTATTTTATTTATTTTTTTAGTAATGAATTCAAGTTCAATATTATAGGGTTCATTTTGTGCTCAGATAATGATTTAGAACATGCAAATAGTTAAATTAAAATGCACAATAACTGCTTAAAGATATATAATTGGATAAGATTATTTAATGTGTAGTTTAAATAAATATCTCAAAAAATTTGTATTAGAAATGATGTAAATGGATGAAATTATACAAGTTTGAACAGAGAAGTGAATAATGATATGAGAAAAAGAGTATTAGTACATAAGACTGTGTCATTATCAATATGTAATTGCATTACTACATTTAGAAACTCTCAATCATGTTCATTCAATAATTGCTCTTGGATTTGATTGTGTAAGCCAATTTTTATCATCTTTTAAATTGCTTCTAGATTTGATTATGTAAGCCAATTTTAGTCATATTTTTTAGGTTTTGTCTATAAGGTCAAAACATTTAGACTTTGGTTGATGATTCTTCAAGTTCTTTTGATACAATTTCTCTTCCTAGCACATGCATTTTTTGATTGATTTACAAAAAATACAAGCTAAATTCACCTAATTTGATATGATTTCAAAGATGAGGTATTTGAAAAGATAGAAACTCAAATATGTTTTTGGGAGTTTCTTTATATTCTCAATTTTATATATTCTAAAGCCATTATTTATTTTAATGTTCTATTATAGATTTGGATAGAAGCTAATAAAATTTTCTTGGAAGTAGTCCATTTATAGAAACTTGTTGAGCATTGGGCAATACTCATTACATTGAAATTCATGTGTCACCTTCCTCCTCTAGCAAGGGTTTTTCCCTTGCTTGACAAGGTACACATGACTACAACCATAATGATCAATCCAACCATCTTTTTTCACATGTCTCTCCTTAATATAAAAAACATGGTTGGTCCAAGTAGACATATGGTCAATCTGTTACATCATAACCTCATAATATAGATACTATCAAAGAGCCTAATATATACAAATTCTCACTGTAAAATGTTGTAATTTCTCTTGCTCAACATGATCCTTTACAAACATAAAAAAGATAAAGATAAAAAAATTGATGAAAGTGTCATCTCAAAATAGAAGCCAATTCCTGATTACAAAGACTCCTTGGATGGATGACAAAATTCTTTTGATAAAGACTTACCTTCTCCTCCTTTTTGAAAAACACTTACTTTATAATTTAATTTAATCAGCCTTTATATTAATTTATATAAAATATTTTTCTATAAACTATTAATATATGATAACATTCTATTTTTTATAAATTAATGTGTATTATTTTTTATAAATTTATATTAAAATATTATTTATTTTTTAAACTAAAAATAAGAAAAAAATTGTCATATTGTATCCAACTTTCACCATTATAATAATAACAATAACAAAACTAGTCATAAACCATAACTGATCACTAATTCCCTCTCATATACATGAAAAAATTCTACTTACCTTCCCACCATCTTAATCAAGCTAAATAGGGGAGAGGGTCTTGCACATGTGCACCCTAACTTCACACTTCTCAAAATCTTATGTGGACATTTCAAAATTTTCTCAATTTTATACAGCAGCTTACTTGTCAAGTCCCCTACTTAATTTTTTTTTTTCAAATCAACATGGTCAAATATGATGCCACATCAGCATGCATTTTTGTGAAGGTGTCCAAAATGGTCCCAAATTGTGATAAGACCAATAGGTGTGCACTAAGTCATGTTGTGTGCTGATGTGGCATCACATGATTGATTATTTTTTGAATTTTAGAGGTACTTTTTAAGGGATAAGCATTGACATGACATTTTTAGGGCACCACTATTGATCTCATTTTGTCCAAATACCATAGCATATGTTAGTACTCGCTCACCTATTGATCCCTCTCCCTTAGCATAAGTACATTCCCTCCAATATGTGAAAATTCATTTAGGCAAGATTTCCATGAGGGGGGTTTAAGCTCAATTTTAAAGGAAGAGGCGGTCCCATAAATTAAAAGTTTTTGTGTCGCAAGATTATTTGGAATCTTTTCCAAAAAAATAGAAGCCGTACTTTTTAGGCATGCAAATTTGATGGGGTGAAAAAGGGGTGGGGGTACAAATTGCCCACCACCATAGGGATGTTCTAAATTTAATTTCTATTAAAAAAAAGTTTTGGAGGGAAATAAATTGTTTTTATTTGTTTTTAACATACAAAGATATTATATCCATGAGACCACCAGATTTCTTAAATTTTGAAGCTTAAATTTTTAAGATGAACTACACTACAAAATTCATGGGACCATCAGCTTTAAAATTTTCCTAAAAAATCTCAGCAGCTCCAACTCTATTTTGTAGGAAGCCCCTCTATAAGACCCCAAACTTGGCTTCTAACTTATAATATTTGACGAAAAGATTGACGTCATACATACATTGTCCACAACTCGCCTATGTGAAAATGAGGTAAGGAAATGGGAAGCATAGTTAGTTGAATTGAATGCAACGTCATAGAGACTAAATCTATATAATATCAATAAGCCCACCATACCATCATACTGTTTACTGAAACATACAATATTTAGGTCCCTATCTCCTTAAACACCCATTCTTCCATTGTCCCGTGAGTTGCGGCGAAGGTTTTTTCTGGTCAGTACATATTTGTCACCGAAAGTTAAGCTGAGTTGAACACAGAGTAGTTTAGTTGGTATGAAGACTTATGTACAACATCATTATTGTCTTTCAAATCCATGCACCACTTTGAGAGGACACAAATTATGGCGTAGATTGCGGTGGAAAATTAAATTAAAACCGACACCCACTTGCACGTTGCTCTGGTGTGTTTTGTATGGTAGAAGAGTTGACTGATTAAGTAAAATACACAGACTATAGTGAATTCTTGACTCAATGTCAATGCCGTGGGAAAATGCATAGAGAAAATAGGGTATGTAGGGACCCCACCATGTGCGGGCGCACTCTCTAGTATTTTTCCAGTCGTGAATGGCAACTGCATAATTGAGGGAACACCAAGCTATAAATATGCTTCTTCTGCTTCTCATCTTCTCATCGTCTGCTAAGTAGGTAGCTCGGCATTTAGCCAAAATTCCTTGTTTCTTTCTCACAATGGCTCTCCGCACTGAAATCTTAATCTCAATTCTACTCGCTATTGTAGTGTCTTGTAATGTGGAAGCTAGGGAAGGCGGCTTCTTCAATCCTCCTGTTCCTGTGAAAGAAAACGCCCCTTACCTGGATCCCAAAGAGTATTACCCCACGGGTAGGGAGAACAAGTACAATAGCTATTCCGGTGAAGGGCAGGGCAACGGTTACGGAAATGGTGCGGGTGAAGGTGGCGGCTACAAAGAGGGCGTCAATGGCTACGGTAAAGGCGCTGAATACACTACACAAAACGGCGGCGGAGAAGCTTTTGGCAATGGTGGCGGCTATGGCTCGGGCGAATGGCACGGTTCCAACGGCGGCGGCGGGTATCGAGAGGGTGGCCAATACGGCGGTTACAACACTCAGTTTGGCAATGGTAATCGCTACGGTACAGGCTATGGTGCTGGCTTCGGCAATGGCAACGGAGAATACGTTCCTAACAACGGTTATAATCAGGAAAATCCTTAGAACACTATATGGTGCTTTTTCTTTTCAGTACCATCCTCTATATAAAAAATAAGCTATCATTCTAGACGACGTTTCAAAGGGAACTGATGTCTGTGATTAGGGACATCAAAAATCCTGCGAATAAATCTTTTCCATTAAGAAATAGGTTACGATTATTTGTCCATGCGTATCATGTTTCAGTTCAACTTTTGCCTGCATCCAGTTAAGTAATATAACAGAATGTGTTACAGAATGGCCTTTCCTTGTATTACGGTTTTCCAGATATATGTTTACGGTACTTTGTTAAAAACTAGCGTCTTTATATTTAGGGAAAATTATGTAAAGGATGCTAGAGATATCTGTATGGAGACAAACTCATACGAGATACAAATTAATAATAAGACAACAGATGTTACAAATATAAATCATAACAAAGAGTCTACAAATTCGAAAATTAAACAACATTTTTTATACAAATTTGATTATTATTAGATACATTATATATCTTAATATCAATCATGTATATATGGAAGTTACTATGATAGTTAATTTTATTATTAATTATATAGTGGATAATCTTGAAGATTTTTTAATTTTTAGTTTTTTTTATGAAGGTTCAAACTTGCAAGCACAATAGTTCAATAAGGGCACAAAAGCCTATGAGCACACCAGCCCAACGAGGGCCTTCACAATGTAGTTTTAGCCACCCACTATGGGGCCTCGAGCCTATAGGTTGAAACCTCTTCCACTAAGAGCCAAGGATTGAGGGCTATCCATTATACCAAGTGTACAAACTCTGGAACAAAAGAGATTAAAATAAGCACAAGATTACACAAAATTGAGCAAAGTCAACCCTCAACCAAGTAAATAAGATGGAGAAGGAGAATACATATAGCTAGAGTGATTGGGTCGAACCAGAAGTCGAACACAACACTCAATGAGTGGTGGCGAGTTGCCTGCCACTAAACTAGCATGAGGTGTCGAAACTAAGTGGACGCCTCTCTAATCAACTCCTAAATGATCTTATGAACAAGTGTCAAGTAGATATAGATGACTGAGCTTGGTTAAGTAAGCCTAAGTGTAAATAAATAAAATAAATACACTAACACCAAGTTCACTTTGGGCACGATCCTGCCCTCATCCCTTATGATCTCGGAGCTTGACACTCAACAAGACTTGATCCCTAGTATGCTCATTTGGAACCATTCAAATTCACCAACAAACCAAGGTCTTATTGACACCTCGAAGGTTTTAGATGCTAGCTCTTTTTAATTTTTTAGTGAATTCTTTCAACTTTTATGAGAAAAAGAAAAAAGGAAAACAAATCCCAAATAAAGTGAAAATAGACTAATTACAAAACTTTTTGACTCCACATATCATATATTGTGCATAAGATTTGAAATCACAATATAGAATAAACACATACACAATATTTTAGATTGAGAAACTTTGGCTAAATGAAATGTTCCTATAATAACATTTAAAAATTATCTTGTGTGAGATAATTCTCTTATATTTCTACTGTCAATGTTGTGCTTAGATTTTTTTTTTAAAATTGTATGTCAACATAAAATTTTATTGCCTTTTCACTGCTTTGAATGTCATGACCCAAACATTGTGCACTACTTTATTTAAACTTAAGGTCTTTAAGAAAACTATATTTAGTGTACATAATCATTTTAGTAGGGAAAAAAAAATCTTTGTTCAACTTGTATTCTATTTTTGCGATCTTTTTCAATAAAAACTAGGTTTTTTTGTTCTCTTCTTTTTTCTATAATTTTATCTATATATTCAATTCTGGATGTTGTGTACTTCAATGACAAGATCGAAGTCATGGGTGATTGTATCTCTTAATTATTGCATACAAACTGTTTGACCAAATGTAGAATAGAAAAAAACAAATACTAATATAAGCTTTATCTCCATTGTGCAAAAAATCCAAATACTAATATAAGCTTTATCTCCATTGTGCTTCGAGATTGTTAGGGTTCCCATCCTATTCACAGTAACAACACTCTTTCAAATTGTCATGTTGTTCTAAACAACATAGACACGAACATTTGGTCCTATAAAATTACTGCAAACATTTATTGGAATGACAACAACTTCAAAAAAAAAATTTAAATAAGCTCAATGTCCAAAGAAATATCTAGTGTTCTCCATTTGGTAAAACTACATTTTAAATAAACTTATATACATCATTTAAATTAAATAATTGCATGAAAATTATGAACCTAATTAACCATCTAATTGATCATTTGTAAAAGAAAAGACATAGCTAAGGAGTAAACAACTTAGTTTCCATTGTTCTCGGTATAATAGAATGATGCAACAATTGATGATATTTGTTGATTTCACATTGATCCTCATAATGATGATTGAAATAGTAACAAGATTTCTCTTTTTTAAAAGATACAAACTATTGGAGCAAAGTATTAGATGCAAGGTTCCAATGCATATGTGAAAGGTAATATACACTTTTTCCTGTTGCAATTGGAAGTCACTTTCACAAGTTGTAACTATACTACACTACAATAATATAAGAAACTCTAATCCTATAACAAAAAATAATGAATCATTCCATATGAAGTTTTTCCCTTCCTTACTTCAACCTAACTACAAATTGATAGTCGTAGATCAGGTTTTAGGATCACTCACCCTCAAATTTCTACGCCATTGACTAACTATGGAAGAAACACAACAATAACAACCATTCAATTACAATGTAGAGTTAAGGATCCAAGGGGACTTATGAAGAAGATCCCAACTATTGATTTATATTTATTGTTGCATATTATCATTGATTATCACTATTAAATTTAATTTTCACATTCTTTGATTTGATAGTGGTAGATCGGGTCTTAGGATCACTCACCCTCAAATTTCCAGACCATTGACTCAGAGTTCACAGAGTAGCGTTGAATATTTTTTATTGTTCATCCAAGATCTGTACGTGATTTATCAATGAAATGAAGAGTTAAGGATATTATTAGATTTTATAGCTTGATTTGTGTGATTCATTTCACACAAATAGGAAATCATATACGTCACAAATGCAAACAATGGCATATGCCGACGATGATTAGCCATTACCTTAATTGATCATATGATGTTATAAGGATTAGTCGTTTTTTTCTTTCATGGAATACATTATGTAAAGTTGATCATGGGTTCTCCAAAATATCTCATACCTTCGATCAATGGCGCTTTCGATTGAAGATCCTTAATACATGGCATGTCAATCACATTAATTATATCCGAGGTGTTTTATTTGAAGCTTTTTTTTTCCCCCATTTTTCCGTATCCAAGGTTATTTTTTTGCCCCCCATCGTAAACGACGGATAAAGTTTTAAATTAGACTGTACAATGAAATAGGAATAGATTTAAAGGATTGTTTATTTTATTTATTTTTTTAGTAATGAATTCAAGTTCATTATTATAGGGTTGATTTTGTGCTCAGATAGTGATTTAGAACATTAAAATAGTTAAATTAAAATGGACAATAAATGCATAAAGATATGTAATTGGATAAGATTATTTAATGTGTTTTTGTATTAGAAATGATGTAAAGGATGAAACTATACAAGTCTGAATAGATAGGTGAATAATGATATGAGAAAAAGAGTATTAGTACAAAAGACTATGACATTATCAATATGTAATTGCATTCCTACATTTAGAAGCTCTTAATCATTTTCATTCAATAATTGCTTCTAGATTTGATTGTGTAAGCCAATTTTTATCATCCTTTAAATTGCTTCTAGATTTGATTGTGTAAGCTAATTTTAGTCATATTTTTAGGTTTTGTCTATAAGATCAAAACATTTGGATTTTGGTTGTTGATTCTTCAAGCTCTTTTGATACAATCTCTCTTCCTAGCACATGCATTTTTTGATTGATTAACAAAAAATACAAGCTAAATTCACCTAATCTGATATGATTTCAAAGATGAGGTATTTGAAAAGATAAAAACTCAAATAAGTTTTTAGGAGTTTCTTTATATTCTCAATTTTATATATTCTAAAGCCATTATTTATTTTAATGTTTTATTATAGATTTGGATACAAGCTAATAAAATTTTCTTAGAAGTAGTCCATTTATAAGAACTTTTTGAGCATTGGGCAATACTCATTACATTGAAATTCATGTGTCACCTTCCTCCTCTACCAAGGGTTTTTCCCCTGCCTGACAAGGTACACATATGGCTACAACCATAATGATCAATCCAACCATTATTTTTCACATGGCTCTCATTAATATAAAAAACATGGTTGGTCCAAGTAGACATATGGTTAATCTGTTACATCATAACCTGATAATATAGATACTATCAAATAGCCTAATATATACAAATTCTCACTGTAAAATGTTGTAATTTCTCTTGCTCAACATGATCCTCTACAAACATAAAAAGATAAAGATAAAAAAATTGATGAAGGTGTCATCTCAAAATAGAAGCCAATTCCTGATTACAAAGACTCCTTGGATGGATGACAAAATTCTTTTGATAAAGACTTACCTCCTCCTCCTTTTTGAAAAACACTTACTTTATAATATAATTTAATCAACCTTTATATTAATTTATATAAAATATTTTTCTATAAACTATTAATATATGATAACATTCTATTTTTTATAAATTAATGTGTATTATTTTTTATAAATTTATATTAAAATATATTTTTTTAAACTAAAAATAAGCAAAAAATTGACATATTGTTAGTGAACAAATTTTGTCTTTCTTTTAATTGAATTAATTCAAAGCTCTGTTACCCTCTTTGAAAAATAAAAGTTCAACTAAACAATTAGGTAAGTGTGACATACATCACTTCCCTCTAAATTTTTAGATAGGTACAGCTCCCTCCATTAGTTATTCAGGGAATAATCTAACTAAATGAAACTGATGTGCTTTTAACCTTGAAGCACGTAAGGCTGCCTACTTCATTCTTAGAAGAGGAGTCGGTAATATACAAATATTTTAGAATAACCTTTCTTCAAGATGCTTCACCAGAAAAATCAGAAGTAATCAAAGAAAAGTTCAATAACACTAATTTCAACACTTCATAAAAATAAACAAGAGAAAACAAAGTCTCTTTTCAACCAAATATCTTTCTAAGCAACATGAAAATAAGTTCCAGATTAATAATAGCATTCACCATCAGAAAGAAAATCACAGACAATTTGACTGGATTAATATTCGCAAAGAAACATTACTCCATGGATTCAAACTCAAGGATTTAAAACCCCAAAATGCATATGATCTTTATATGTATATTCCACGCAACCAAGACATAAAGATACACACATAAGTTCCTTCCAATTTCAGATTCTAGAAAAACTGATCACTTCCTTAAGACAAACAAAATTTTCTAATTTCTAAGTCTACTATTCTAACCCCTTCTAAATATTTCTTATCTAACTTGTAGTAGTCTTTTAAAGAACAGAGGAGGTCTCTCTGAAAACCCGACCTCCTCTGAAACAGTTATAAAACTAACAAAGTATTTAGGGGACAGATGTCCCAAAGTATTTGCAAAGTTTTTTTAAAATCATTTAAAAATAAAAACAAAGTATAAGCATCAAATTATGCTTCATATCCAACGTCATCTCCTCTTCCACTTTTCTAGGCATCATGGGCAATTGTAAGGTCCTGAATCGTAGCTTGACTCGGATTCTTCATGGTAGTAATTTTCGCCTTTGCAGCTTCCTTTTCCCACCTGTGTTTTACCATTTTCTTGGCATGTTTAGGTAATTGATCATTACCAATGAACGTCATGGATTCAATTCGGGCAATCTGTGTTATATCTTTAGAACTAAAGTTTCCTTCAGCCCTAACTTTCTCCATGTGCAATTTAAATGTCTTTACTGCGTCCTATGTATTCAGCCCATAATGTCCTAGTTGCCAATCGTGACCTGGGTTAAACATTTTATTATCATTGACCAAGCTATATTGAAGTTCCTGAAGCTCATAAATGGAGGCTTTGGCATCAGAGATTACAACCTTGAATGTAATTACCCATCACACTATGGTTTTCTTCAACCCAAAGTGCTGGCACTCATCATTTACCAATTTTATTGAGTTTTCTATTAAAAACACAGTGGCTCCATATTTTTCTATCTTGGCGAACATGGGTAATACGTTTTCCCACTTATGCTCCTCCTTTTCCCATTGCATAACCTGGTTTTGGATCTCCGCAATGAGGTTTTGAATTTCATCGCATAGCTTCCTGGAATCTGTAATATATTTTTCACCATCCTTGATAACCCCTTCAATCCATTTTTCTATGGCCCCTGCGATGCTCTTGGTTCGTTGAACTTGATTCATTAGTTTTTTGTTCTTCCGTGAAGTGGGATCGAAGTTTTCTGAAGCTTGTGATATAGGAAGTGCTCCAAAGAAGCCTAGGCTATCAATGAATTGGGCTAACACCCTGATGTCCCATTTCAATTCCTTTTTCTCTTGTCCGTCTTTCTCTAACCTGGTGAGAATCTTCTTAGCCGTCACATTGAAAAGGTGGTTATCAGAGTCCCTGCTCATGTTTCCGAGATCTACTTTGGTGACTTCCAAATCTTCTGCATTTATTTCTTTATTTTCATCCTTGGGTTTATAGGAAGCAACTTCAGGAACCCATCTCCAAGTCTTTTCCTCAGCGTCCAACCTGGTGGTTGTTTCGAACTTCTTTTGTTTAGGATCTTTTTCCATGTATCTGACCACCATGTCTTGAATTGGAATTGGGATTGAGCTCCGTTTCTTACTTACTGAAGTAGTTAACCATTTGGGATTTGTGCTTGAACTAGATGTTCTTCCAGTTACTTTAGGTGGCGATGTCATGACTATAGTGATTGCATGGGAAATCGTGGTGTTGACAATGTCACTATCAAGGTCCTCGACCTCAAAAATTTGAGGATCAAGGGTCTTGTCTTTCACCTCTGTGTCTCTGACTTGGTCCATTTTCTTCTGTGCAACACTCTGTGACCTTGTACATCGAGGAGCAGGGGTGTTCAAAGAAGGATTAGGCTCGTGCTTGGTGTGAGATGAATTCTTATTTTTACCTACATGAATAGGCATAGAAGTGGGGTTAAAAAAACTTTTTGGAGAATGTAGAGAAACCACATTATCCAATGCAGGACCAATCTTGATGCCTGATTCTATTGCTCTTTTCTTATTAACCCAATCTACAGTTCTTTCCAAAAGCCTTTTCGTTCTGAACTGTATATCATCTTCTTCTTCCACATCCCAATTAATATAGGATGTTTCAGGTTCAATTTGATCTAGATACCCAAGTTCAAATAGATCTAGATTATCTTCTTTGATCCCGCTTATATCAAGTTTCACCTGCAGTGAAACTACCTGTTCCAAAACCATTCTCATATTTTCTTTCCTGAACACTTCAATTTCATCACAACAATCTTCCCAAAACTCTTCTACATGTGGGATATGAAGGAGTGGTATCAAACCAAGGCTCTGTGAAAAACCTTTGTTATCAAAGCCATTCCTTTCTTGATATAGTTTAAAATTAAAATTCTTCAAGTCAGCTCCTATGCTCAACGCATCTGACATTGAACTACAATATAAAGTGCCCATTTGAACAGGGAAATGATCTTCCAATTTATCTTTGGTTTGAGCTTTCTTAATTATAGAAGACAACTAACTACAAACCTCAGCAAGGACAAAGCAATCTGAACAAAAATGAGGAAGTCTGAAATGTTCCTCTTCAAAACCACCTACCCTTATATAACAGAAATGAGGAAATTGAACAAAGAAACTACCATATCTTTTCGCCAAGGCCTGGGCGTCTTCAGACATTCTTTTTGATTTCATGTTCTTCAATTCATAACATAGGTCCCCCAGGAAAGCATTATGCACTCTCTTGAAATCTTGTAATGCATTATCTCTTCGCAGGATGGGGTAAAAGTCATATACAGAAACATCCTCTTCAGCAGGTTGCCTAGGAATTCCCATTATCTCTTTGGTACATGCCAAACAATATATCAAATAAGAAGAGATGAATAAATTTTGTTTGAACTTCTTTGCCATGCTTAGTTGTTCTCTCATAGAGTCAGCAATAAGCTCTACCCAGTCAAGGAACTGCTTTCCCTCCAACACCAGTTGCACATAACAGTAAATCCAGTCATCAAGGTTGTAGGCTTCAACTGAACCTCTAACTTGATGTAACAACAACATAACACCATGAATTTGGGGAAGCATGTGATTTTTGTTGGGGTATCTAGGTAGCCTAGAGCCACCTCTCTGAGGAACTATCAGCCAATGCTTCGCTATATTGTTCCGGTGTCCACTCTTGTCTGTATTGAACTCGATGATTGATTGGGCAGGGGAAACATTTGAGAACTTGTAATCTCGCAACTTGAAAACAAAAGAAATGACTTCCCTATTAATCGCGAGGAGGGTTTCACCATTGTCCCTCTTGATAGTTTCAGAAATAGGGTCATATCGCGCAATGCACTCCCTAACTAATTATGGGCAAGGAATTGCAGGTGGGAAAGTTGCTGCCTCTATCAGACCACTACTTAAAATTTCTAGACCAAAAGAACCATCAATACCTTTAAACATCCTTTCCTTCAAGGCTTCCAAATTCTCCCCTTTCAGGTCTGTGTCACTGACAATGGGTTCTGTGCAAGCAAGACTGAAAATATTTCAGAAAAGATGCAGAGTGGACTTCATAATTTATAACCAACAACCCTTATCTCTCCAAGAAAGTTTATTACAAGAGAGAAAAACAACTAAAAATCACTGAAGAAGGTAGGAATCAAAACTCACCTTCACGGCTGAAAACAATCGAATGACTACTAGCAGAAAAGCCTTCGACCAAACACTTCGAAGCAATGAAGAACAGGTTTCAAAAATAAATCACTCCATACCTTATAACAAATGAAGTGCCAAAAGCTCATTAAGTGCATTAATTTTAGCCATCAACTCAAATGTGTCGAGCATTGGGGTTTGACATCATGCATGTATATTGAATGCATGATGGTGGTCTCGGGGTAACTGCCAATTCCCAACAATGATTACTTGCCTTAAAAAATTGGCTAGTTGACGTCACCCGAGATATGGCCAGATCTTCATCACACTTCACAATAAATACACCATCATGCCATTTAGTCTTTTCTATGGGACCCACCCGATTTGAATATTCATGAACCATTTGAACTGACTTCATGAGGGTTCAGGTAGTTCAAAACATATGCTACGCCAAGGAGATTTTCCTTTGGGAAAAGATTAACTTTGTTGATTGTCGATGGTCCTTTGAACTTCATCGAACATTTTGAACATCACTGAACTGTTTGAGCTAGGTTCAAATGGTTCACAGTCTGGAGAAAGAGTATATGAAACATCATCCGCGATCGTGAAATAGAGCTGCTACAAAACACTTGATGTAAATGTTAGCCCAAAAATGTCTTAGACACAACTTAGAACCTGCGGTACCTAAATGAACACTATGAACTCTTTTCAGGATGGTTTTCAGGATGATTCGAGGGGTTCATTAGGTTCAAACAAACCATTGATGTGAAATGCTAAGGATTTAGAAAAGATTTACAGGAGGATTAGGGATTGAACCAATGAACTTTTAACAAGATTTTGGAAAAAGAGGGAGAAAAAAGACTCAACTAAAAATTTTGCAAGGCAGCTCACTCTTGTTATGAGGGACGGATGACAAGGTAACACATATTGTATCCAACTTTCACCATTATAATAATAACAATAACAAAAAAAGTCATAAACCATAACTGATCACTAATTCCCTCTCATATACATGAAAACATTCTACATACCTTCCCACCATCTTAATGAAGCTAAATAGGGGAGAGGGTCGTGCACATGTGCACCAATCTCGTACACCAATTCATAAGGTGACATTCCAATTTCTCTTTTAGGGGTGATTCTATCTTCCCATAAGGCTTCATATAACTTTTTATGTCAATTTCAGGTATTATCAGCAACTAACTTCTTCATGATTGCTACCAAGTTCTTGTTGCTCGATTCTGCCAACCCATTACCTTGAGGGCAGTAATCCGTGTAGTGTGAAAGAGTAATTTGATGTTCATAATAGAACATGGTCAATTCTTCAGAAGAGAAGTATGATGCATTATCAGCGACAATCTTCTAGGGAACCCCAAAACAGACTAAAATGCAATCTTTGAGAAAATTACATACTACCTCTAAGTTTGCCTTCTTAGTGGGGATAGCCTCCACCCACTTAGTAAAATAGTTTGTTGCTGTCAGAATATACATATGGCCAGCACTAGAATGAGGATTATTGGGCCTACAAAATCAATACCCCATTGTTTGAAAGGTTCATCCACTACCACAAGTTTTAAAGGTAGAGCCGCCAACTATGGTTTTCCAGAAAAAAGTTCACATTTTTCACATCCCTTAACATAGGTATATGCATCAGGGAACATATCAGGCCAATAAAAACAATTTCTTAAAATCTTAAAAGCGGTCACTGAGGATGAGAAATGTCCACCGCAGGCTTCGTCATGATAAACTTCTAGAAGCTTCCATTGTTGTGGCTTATCTACAGATCTCAAATAGGTACCATCCAAGCCTTTTTTATACAAAACATCTTGCCAGATAACATACTTGGCTACTTTTAATTTGAGATTCCTTTGTTCTTTAGTTGACAAATGATTCAAGCAACTACCATAGGTCAAGTAATAAGCTACGTCAGAAAACCATGTATCTTGCAACCCAACAAAAAGAGTCAATGGTAGCTCTTCATCTGTTTCCAACTTCTTCTCAGCTATCAATTTGCATAAACCCTGTCGTTTAACCGTCTTTGTAGGACGAACATCTAGATCATATTCCTGAATTTTGGTTACCCATGTCGCTCTTTTGTTGAGCCCAACTTCCTACTGAGTCAAAATACTTTTCACTACAGAATCTAGAACAAACACCATAGAGTGAGAATGTAGAATGTAATATCTGAATTGTTTTACAACTTTAACCATGACAAAGACTTGTTTTTCTAAGATCGAATACTTAAGCTTATGTTTCTTAAGAGGGACACTCATAAATGCTACGGGTGCTTCAATCCTAGATTCATCTACCTGTAATAATATTCTTGACATTGTATGTTCTGAGGCATAACAGCATATGATAAAATATTTTTTAAAATCTTGGTTGATGAGGGTTGGTGCACTGGCAACTGAAATTTTAATCTTTTCAAAGGCTTCTTTGGCTTCGTCGGTCCATTTAAAAGGTTACCTCTCAGTCAACAAGCCGATGATATGCTTAGTAGTTTCTGCAAATTCAGGTACAAACCTTCTTAGGAAATTTACCTGACCGAAAAATGACCTTACTCTAGTCTGATTTGAAGGCAGGATGAGGTGTTGGATTACATTGACTCTTTCATTATCAATCATGATGCCTTCCTTTGAAACAATGTGCCCCAATAATTTGCCTTCAATTACATAGAACACTGATTTTTTTGGATTCGCGGAGATATCATGCTCTCGACAATGTTGTAGAACTACCCTTAGATCTTTAAGATGATTCTTCCTTTCTTTAGAGAACATGGTAAAGTCATCTAGGTAAATTACAATAATCCTGTTGTGGAATTCCCTAAAAGAAGAATCCATGGCCCTTTGAAAAGTTTCTCCGGCATTAATCAAACCAAAAGGCATACGATTATATGCAAACATTCCCCAAGGGGTGATAAATGTTGTCTTATATTGTTCATTTTCTACAACATTAATTTGATTGTAGCCAGAAAAACCATCTAACATTGACATCATTTCTAATCTAGCTACTATCTACAAAATATGGTCCATATTGGATAAAGCATAATTATCCTTAAGACTTGCCTTGTTTAGATTGTGAAAATCCACACATATCCAAATTTTCTCATTTTTCTTCCTTTGAGGTACTATATTGGCTACCCATGTGGAGTGATGGATTGGGTATATAATTTTGGCTTTTAGCATTTTATCTACCTCTTTGAAAATTGCTTCTGTCATCATGGGATTGAAATTTCTCAGTTTTTGTCTAAAAGGAGAAACACCAGGCTTCAACAAAATTTGATTTTGAAATTGACCATTCCTAAATTTCTTCAAATCGTCATAGCACCAAGCGAACACGTCAATGTATTCTTTCAATAACTCAGTGAGCATTCACTTCTCCTCAAAAGAACAACATCTACCGATTGTCAACATTCTAGGATTAGATTCATCACCAAGATTGATCTTTTTGCAACCCACCTTACTATCATCATCAGAAATTTTCTTGCCGGTGAACACATCATTACGGGTGAAAAACCTCTCTAAAGTCACCAAACCTTTCGGGATTTTGTTCCCCTCAAGCTGAATGAAATTCTTATCAGAATCAATACCAGGATCTGAACAAAATTCTTTACACATATCCTCAGAACCCTCAAAATATGATTGGACAAAGGAATGGGCACACTCCAAAAAATCTTTAATCTGAGCATCTGTATCAAATACTTGCCAATGATACACATTGTCAGGAACACTACGTCTGTAAATCATTTCAATTCTATAAGAATCATTCTTAAAGTCTGGATGTGGTAACAAGAGAGAAGCTGAACTAACCAATGAATCTGCCCTAGTGTTTTGCTCTCTTGGTATAGCTTCAATTGGGAAAGCATCAAAAAACTCTATCTCATCCCAAACTCTATTTCTATAATGTTTCAGTCTATCATTTTTAACAAAATAAACATTTCTTACCTGTTTAACAATCAACTCAGCGTCACCTTTCACCTTAAACAATTTTATGCCCTTACATTTGGCCTCATTCAACCCTAAAAGTAATGCCTCATATTCCGCAGTGTTATTTGTATTCTTAAAATCTAATTTGAAAGAAAAAAGAAAAAACATTACCGTTAGGCGAAAGTTGAACTATCACTGCTCCTGAACCAGAGTTGGCACAACTTCCATCGAATTCTATTTGCCATAGTTTGTCTTGTTCATCAACTGCTTCTTCTAACTCTTTTTTATCAGGTGCAAGAATGAGATAAATTCCAAATTCACATTCTTGGAATAGAATCTGGGCTTTGGGATTATCAGAAGGAAAAACTATATATTTATTTTTTAGTTCAGCTTCAAGTTTGATCTTTTGTTTTCCTAGTGGAATGATAGCCTCTGACAAGTCCATCTTGATCTCACCCCCAAATCTCTACAGAAATTCCTACTTAAAAGCATCCCATAACTTGCAGGAATGTCAGCAACCAAAATGGTCAGCTTTACCCTTTTATCAGGACACGCTGTGAGTACTGCTTGAGCATCCTTCACTTGCCCAATGAGAGGGACTTGCTTCCCATCCATTGAGTAACATCTCCCAAATATCTTGGTAAGTGGTAAACCCAAAGCTCTAGCAATAGACGATGGCATTATGTTATCTGTGTCAGAGTATTCGGGTATTTACTTGATTAATTAAACAATATTTGTTTAATTATTTAAGTTCCCTTTATCTCTTTTACAATTAAGTTAACTTTAGGTGCATAATAATTAATTCTTTTATTAATTATTATGTGCAAACCTAGGTTTTCTCTTTTAGGGTTTCTTGACCTATTAAAGGTCGAGTTCTTTCTTTTCATTGTATGAAGAAGGAATATTATTGACAATACATTTTGGATCATATTTTTACTGGGTTTTGTTCCTTTTGTGATTTGCTTCCTTGCTTCTCCTTGTAACAGGTTTTTCAGCTTGCAGAGATCATTTGGGCTCTTGTGGTGTTGTATTTTCTCAACTCCAACATGGTATTAGAGCTTCATATCTGCAGCTACCTGTTCTTGTTTTGAGAATTTTTGTATTGGAAGCAGATCTAGGGTTTCAGAAGTTTTTTTTATGTACTTAGGGATTGGCCTTTTTTCTGAGCACTTTGGGCCTAAACGGACCTCACCATCATGCTCAGAAGGCCTGAAAACCCCTATAGTCATATAAAATTCAACCTGTTTTGGTTCTTGAGCCTCTGGGAGTATTTTTTTCTCAAATCCAAGGCGTATGGCCCTGGCATGCAAATCGAGAAAAAAATTTCAGAAAAAAAATATTTTGCCTTTTTACGGCATGCAGGCCGGATTTTGATTTTTTTATCAAAAACATCTTTAAATTTTTTTTTAAAAATAGGGCACATGGAAAAAAATAATTTTTTTTTGGCAAAAAACCGTTTTTTGGGGGGCCCCATGGTACGCAGGGTACCATGGGGCCCCTGCCTTGTTGCAGGCCCTACCATCTGCCCCCTATCAGCCTCGGGCCCCGGCTCCTGCCTACCCCAGCTTCCATTCCCACTAACCGCCTTCTCTTCCTAGCCCCCGCCTCTGCGCTCAGCGCCCGACTCCCCGTAGCTCCGCCCACTCGGCTACCTGCAGCTCCGCCCAGGCTGCTCCGCCACCCGCAGCAGCCTCCCTTGCGGCCCCCGCCGCCTGGCACTGCTACTCTCCCCGACCGCCACCAGAGCACCACCTTCTCGCCACCAGAGCGTCGCTCCTTGGCCACCTCCGCTTGCCAGAGCCACCAGACTACCTTTTTTGCCTCTTTCAGGGGGGGTTTGATTTTTTGGCCTTATCTTGGGCATACGGAGTCATTTTTTCGAAAATGAATAGGCATCGGAAATCTGGTTTCAAGTCGGACCTTGTCATTTTGGTAATTGTTTCGAATTTTTCTGTTTGACTATGTTTTGTTCCAATCAAAGTGAGGTCTAATTTATGCACTCCAGGAGCCATAGAATGAGCATCCGACCTCTGTTTTTTGAAAACTTTATATTTTTGGAAAGTGTGTGCTGTGTAATTTCCAGCCATATGAGTTTTTTTTCCAAATTCTTCTCCATGCATATTTTATTCAGTTTTTTGCTTTTCAGCACTCTGATGGATATCGTGGTTGTTTTAGGTCCTGGGATCTCTTCTCTAAGTAGGATGTCTCTATTTTGGTTCACGTGTCTATTTCCAGTATTCTTATCATTATCGCATTGTATTTATGCACACACACTGAGATAAAGTGCCATCATGCATTATTTACTTGGGATCTTGCACATCTTGTGCCTTGTTGTACATGCACTATTGATAAAGTGCCATGAGGGGGTTGATGTTTTCCTGTTGTTTGCCATCTTCCTTTGTCCATTGAGTGTTCCTTCCATGACATTCACTTCATGATGTGTGTCAAGTGAGTGTTCCTTCCATGACACCATGTACTTTTCTTAGCACCTTTAATGTTCCTAGTTCTTCGTCATGCAATTTTTCTTGGTTGTTCTTTTCAGTGTTCCTATCCCTCTCCCTCTTCCGTATTATGGGGAGGTTTGTCCTGTTGGTTCTAATGCTTTCGTGGTTCGATTGATCAGCTCTTCAGGCTTTGGTTTCTCATGCCATCTGTATCTTCGAGATCAGTGTTTGCCTTGTTTGCCATCTAATTTGAGTAGTGTCATTTGAGGGCACTCATGCAGATTACAGTCTTCTCTACCTGGTCAAGTTCTATTTCAGTGGAGGTTCTTCAGATCAGTAGTTATTCTTCAATAGAATTTACATGTTCTTCATGCTTTAGTGGTGTTCTTTTCCATCTCTTTTTGGAGTAGAGTTTTCTTCCCACATGGTTTTCTCTATTTCTCCAATTCATAGAGATTTCATTGTATTTGGGTACTTGATCAGGCCTTGTTGCCGGGACCGATCTTATTGCTTTCAGTAGCTGTTCTAGGTTTTAGCTTCTCCCTAAGTCTAGCTTAAGGGGGGATGTTAGAGTATTCGGGTATTTACTTGATTAATTAAACAATATTTGTTTAATTATTTAAGTTCCTTTTATCTCTTTTACACTTAAGCTAACTTTAGGTGCATAATAATTAATTCTTTTATTAATTATTATGTGCAAACCTAGGTTTTCCATTTTAGGGTTTCTTGACCTATTAAAGGTTGAGTTCTTTCTTTTCATTGTATGAAGAAAGATTATTATTGACAATACATTTTGGAGCATATTTTTCCTGTGTTTTGTTCCTTCTGTGATTTGTTTCCTTGCTTCTCCTTGTAACAGATTTTTTAGCTTGCAGAGATCATTTGGGCTCCTCTGGTGTTGTATTTTCTCAACTCCAACAATCTGACGCCCCTGAACCTATAATACAATTACTAAGATTTTGACCATTCAAGAGGAGAGAGATATAAAAAGGTTTGGGTTTCAGGAATTTAGTGTCAAGCTTATCTTTAGCACTGTGAGAGGCACATGGATTAATCGAATCAATGGGAGGGAAAGAAGCAGATGTAGGTTTTTCAGCAACAGACAAATCATTATCAACCACACACTTATGCAATGAGGACTCTGAGGTAGGATCTCCTTTTACATATTTGACCAACTTGTCTAATTCCCTCGGGTGCAGTTTCAAATATTCGGTAGTGGAAATTTGAACAGTTGAAGCTTTGCAAAATTCAATTATGTCAAAAGAGGGAGAAGGAGAAGAATTGTTTCTACTTTCAGTATTTCTTTGCAAAATCTTAACTTCAAAAGTTTTTGCATGAAAGGGAGAATCAGTACTTGTGGGACCTGTTATCACTGTTTAAAAAATGGGTTTTCCTTTCCCATAAATCAACTAAGTTTTGAAATTTTGAATTAGACATACTATCAATTGCTTTAGCTCTGTGTTAGGTCTTAGGGGTTTAGGTTTTTAATTTTAAATCGTTCAATGTTTCATCAAAAAACCCTTTGGTTTCTATTTCTTCGTTACTTTATCCACTTAAGTAAAGGGTCTCAGGTTCATAGGAAGTGTCCCTCCTTGTCATTTGCCTAGGCGGTCATTTGAATTAATCGTAAAATTTTATGCCTTATGTCTTTTCTTCCTAATGTTGTTGGGCCCAGTAAGTTGTGCACAGTTCTCAGGAAGATCTATCGTTTTCGCTATTTCATTAGGTGAAGTTACGCATGGTTTAAGACTCACGAAATGGCGAAAGGGGGAAGCATTCTAAATGGCGCTTTTGGTCTAGTTTCAAGAGGCTTCATCTCGTCCAAGATCTAATGGCTGGTGTTATTTCGCAGCCTGAAGTTGCAAGCGAAATACCTTTCGCGAAATGGCGAAAGTGTTTGGTGGGACCCTACATGCGAAGATTTTCTAAGTGACTAAAAGGTGATCAAGTCCAATCTGATCCGACGGTTCGCGCTTTTTTGCAAGGTGAAGATGCTCGATAGTTAGCTTTCGCGAAGTAGTGAAATGACATGGCACTCCAAGTAGATGGTCCAGTTGGTCGAGAGGGCGAGTAAGATGATGGCACGTGGCAGAGGCCACAATAGTCAGCAAGGCGGGTCTAAGGGTTAAAACAAGGTGGGTCCCAAAGGTGAGTCATGTCGCGGGATAAGAGGTTACCTAGCAGATACAGGTGGCAAGGAAAAGGTGGAACCCAGTGTTTTCTCTCAGCAAATGAAAGACTGACATGTCAACTTTGAAAGTGACTAGATTCCAGGTGTTTAAGGTTGAGTAAGAGGGCCCACATTTGTTGGAGTCAGTTCAGATGGTTAAGCATCGAGTAAGTCAAAAATAATCTAACGGCCCGCATGAATTCACAAGGGTAAGATGCTCATGCTTTATGCCCAGGGAAATGGCAAAAAGGTTTTTTGTCCCCAAAGATAGATAAAACATAAGGTTAAAGGAGGATCAACTTCGTTTTGATCCAACGGTTGGCGTTATTTTGTGGTTGTGAAATGCTTGAAGGATATGCTTCACGAAATAGCGAAAAGAAGAGAGGGTATCCAGGTGTCATGCTAGATGGTGACGTGTCCATGGAAACGTGGTTTAAGAAGAAGTTGAGGGCCCGCCAAGGTGTAACCAGCGGTAAAAGGGAGAGACACGTGGCTGACGTTGAACTAGGCTTGAACGGTTTTCTAAACCCAATGGTTGAGTGCCACGTGGTAGTCAACAACCAATGAAAAAGTAGCGTAAGTAAAGCAGGCATAAAGGGTTTCCCTT
This sequence comes from Cryptomeria japonica, assembly GCF_030272615.1. Classification (NCBI taxonomy): domain Eukaryota; kingdom Viridiplantae; phylum Streptophyta; class Pinopsida; order Cupressales; family Cupressaceae; genus Cryptomeria; species Cryptomeria japonica. The sequence goes on from NC_081407.1 coordinate 772,448,150, forward strand.
AAAGGATGGTCATCTCCAATCTGATCCAACGCCTCGTGTTGTTTCGTGGCCTGAAGTTGAAAGTTGTTTAAGCTTCGTGAAATAGCGAAAGACCGCTAGCAATCAAGGTAAAGGCACGGTTAATGAAGATGTAGGTGGTCCCGGTGAGAGTTAAATGCCGAGCAGTTAAAGTTGCATCTAACATGTGGCGCGGCTTTGCAAAGGAGAAGTGCTCGAAGGATAAAGCCTGCAAAATGGCGAAAAGGAGGTGGGGCCCAGTGCGAAGGCAAGACTGTTAAGTCAGTGTAACGGCCGATCAAGTTTCTTTTGATCGGACGATTGGCATCATTTCATTTAACGAAATTTCCTGAAGGTTATGCTTCGCGAAACAACGAAAGAGCGAAAGGAAAGAATTGCAGGAATGGTGTGACCCGTTGGAGCGAAAATTCAAATTTTTTCAGGAATTCAATTCTGAAGGGACAACCGAAGCATGCTGAATCAATGTCGTAGTTAAGACCCTAGGTACCATATATGATCTCCTGTTGATTGAGTAAATGTATCATTCAAAAGAATTGTTGCAGAAGAGCATATATAGAGCTATTGTCTTCAAATACAGTTGCAGAAAGGATTCCTTCGAGCTAAAATCAGGTTTTCTTGTACTCTTGTGTGGCAATTTCTTTGTGGTGTTTTAATTAAGGTTTTGATTTGCTGCTGAACCATTTGGGGGTAGTATTTTAATTGCTTGCATTTTCAAAATCGCACCTAAGAGAGAATTTTCTGGGAAAGTTAATTATCAAGAGAGGGCCATTTGTGATGATTTTCTTGAGCAGTTGATGTTGTCAACTAACTAGGCTTCAAAAGTAAAAGAATCAGTGCCAAGAGCCCCTCGTTTGAAAATAGGAGAAGGGCTATATGATAAGGGCAATTGGTTGAGAGATCCAAAGGTTGGGTTGTCTGGGTTGGGGTTATTCAAAGTTGGATTCGGAATGAGAAATTCTCTAGCCCCACAGAATAGCATCTGGGAGTTAGATGTAGGGAAGTTGGTACAGTTCTAGGGGTATTTATGGACATGGATGTATTGACTCAAATTGCACATAATTATGATCCAGTCACAAGAAGCATTAGGGACATAAATGGGAAAGCCCTTATTGAAATCAATAATGAAGAGTTCAGAAGTGATTTTGGGCTCAATGAGTTTACAAATTTTCTGGAACCCATTAACTTCAAATCATTAGCTCAAGTATACGGTGCACAAAGGAACCACCTTAGTAGTGGGCCTCTTAAGGAATTTTTTCTAAAGATAGGTGGGTTGACAGTTGTAGGACACAACACTAAAGAGCCCTTCTCATTGAATCTATTCACCCTCGGGGCTAAGGGAATTTATTGGTCACTCTGCCAGATTCTGGGAGAAGATGCTGAGGCAAATATGCCCAATCACTACATGCTAATGATTGCTCAGATTTTGAATCATTCCCTTGCAGTAACATTTGGCTATGCTTCTTTCATTAGTGATGCTATCCATGGAGGATTAATAGGAATAAAAAATGGGAAGGTGGATAGGCCTTTCGGATGGTATTCACTCCTCATGCATCTATTTTTGTTCAAAGGTGGTGATTACTTTGCAATTGGACTAGACCTCATAAAAGAGAAAGAGGGAGAAAAGATGTCTGTGCAACTATGGAGTACTGTGTTATCATGGGACAGAGAGGATGCCAATTTCTTAAAATTTGATAAATATTTTGCATCAAAGATTAGGACTCTCCTCTGCTCAAAAAACCCAAGAATCCCCAAGGTTCTTTTGGAATTTGTTAGACCAAAAGAATTTGCAGAGAGTATAAAGATTGTTCATAATTGGGGTGATATTTACCTATACCCAATCTCAACAGTTTTCAAAGTTTTTGGTTTCCGAGGCACTCCATTTTTGTTGCCCTATCAGGTCCATCTCAAAGTGGGAATTGCAGAAGTCCTCAGATAGATTGGTAGTGTACAAGAGGCAGAGCTGACAAGCAGAGGTAAAGGGACTATTTTCCCTACAGTTACTATAGCCCACCAATTTATAATAACCAAGGGAGGTTGGAATTGCTTTGAAGACTTTCTTAAACATTATCATTTGTCAACTGCAATATCCAGGTGTGTCGATCCAGAAGACTTCTTCAATGGCATGTTTAGAAAGAGGGCAGTGTGCAGAGGTAGACCCCATCAATTTCAGTTTCCTGAAGACCTCATTAGAAATGAGTTTGATCTAGATGAGCAAGAGCTGAGGAAGGAAAAATGACTGGCTTCTAAGAAAGCAATGACCCATTGTCTAGCTTTTTCCCTTTTGAGAAGAAAATAAAGTATTTAATTATTTGCTTTGAGGATGTAATGCAGACTCTAAAAGAAAAGAGGGAGGCTGTGATTAAAAGAAACCCTGAAAAGGCAAGAATGATTCTAAGTAGGTCTGCCTCCACCAAAGCAATCCCTCTAGGTGACTATACACTGCACAAGAAATCTAGTTATAGTGTGCTGATGCCTACAACAGGGGAGCCCTCCACCTCCAAAGGAAAGAGGAAGATACAAGATGTCATTGACATCCAAGAAAGCCCAAAGAAGCAGAGAGTAGGGAAAGAAGTACAATCTGATACACCCTTGTACTCTCCATCCCAATCCCCTATTCGCATAGCAGATGAACAAGCAGTAGATGAGAAGTTGATACAGTTAGGTAGTTTAGGGAAGATAGCCTACACTTATGATGAGGTAGAAGAGGGAATGCCAGAAGAACCCCTTGCTGCTGAAATGAACACCACTAACAATGAACTTAAGGGCTAGGAGTGGGATCCTGAGATAAAGCAGGCCAGTGATGACTTCTTGGCTGACAACAATTTTGTTACATCAGGAGCATTTATGCAGTTTGTATGGAAACAAAATATAGATAAATACAATGCAAAATGTGAGGAGAGAAAAGGTGAGCAGCCTCACAAAGATCCAGCTCTGGTGGAGGAGGAAATAAACAAAAAAAAGATGGAAGAATTCAATACCATCACTCCTGAGCAAGGAAGAGATATGGTGGCACAAGCTGGAGTGCTCATTCTGCCTGAGTGGGACATAGCAGATGCCCTGGTACTGGAGGCAGTGAGGAAGGAAACCAAGCCCATGGAGGGAATTACTTTCAGCAAAGATAATGTTGCACTCGTCATGTGGTCTCTCAAGAGAGATGAAAATAAGAGAAGGAAAGATACCCCAGGGTCAAGCTACCTTGGTGGAATGATAGTGAAGAGAGTGCAGAACACAAGGGTGGTAGAAGCTGCTAGCACTGTTCTAGAGACTGCAAAATTTAGTGTTGCAGTAGCAGAAAAGGAGGCCAAGGAAAAACCAGACCTCCAAGTCAAGTTGGAGACAATTTTGAAGTCTTATAAAAGTGCTAAGGAGGAGGTAAGAGGTAAGGATAGCATCATTGCTAAGTTGCAGAGCCAGTTGACAGGACAATACCATCAAGGTGAGTCTTCAACACTGATGATCTCCTCCTCTCCTGCAAGACCTCCACCTAGCAGCCCCATCATTGAGTTCCCACCATCTCCAACACCTTCTAGCTCCCAAATGATTGAGATTACTCCTCAAGAGCTAGAGAATTTGAAACAGGCTCAGGCCTTGTATGCAAAGAAATATGAGGAGAGAGTAAGGGCTACTATTTCAAGTTTTGCAGATACAATGAGTGCCTCACTGCTATATAATAACATAAGCAAGATTTTGGTTATGTGGAAAGAGCTCAATGGAGATAAGGCCATTTTGACACCTATTTTTGACAAATGGAAGCCTAGAGAGCAGGACTTAGAGCTTATTTGTGCATCTTATGATGAAGCAGGGGCCAATCCTATCATCAAATCCACTTGTGACACCACCAAATACCTAGTAAAATTAGCAGAAGGGGTGCATAATGCTGACAAAAAAATTAAATTGTACAAAAAGGAGTATGTTGATCAGGTTTTTGAGTTGCCCCCTGGAGTTTCTGTTAGCCCAAATCAACTGAAGGACAAACAAGTGTGGCTTAAGGAATTAGAGGCCAAACTGTCAGCCAGAATAAAAGGAATTGTTGATTTAGATGATGCTTCCTTCTTTGTTGTGACAATTCAGGAGATAGAGAAAATCAAATCTCATTATGGTTTTCTCAATTCAGAAGTCAACAAGATGAGAAATTCCTGGAAAAGGTTGACCAAGGCTAAGACAAAAGTGATTAATTTCGCATGGCCAATTGATGATGTGTACAATGAATGGACAAGAAAATATGCCATCTAGGATGTAGAGTAGTTAGAGGGCACTCCTGAACAGTTAGAAGAGGTTGCAACCGGACAACAAGTAGAAGAAGCTGCAGAGGTCGAAAAGGACTTGTAACTATTTTTGTAAAAGGCTTTGTAACTTATTTTGGAAAAAAAATGATTGTAACAAATTCTTCTAGGAAAGTCCGAAGCTATGTGCATCCATATTGTTATAAATGGATACCAGGACTAAGAAGAAAGAGGATAGCAAAGAATTGTAAGAAAACACTGCAGAAATTTGTATCTGAGCTTTTCTAAGTTCAATGGAGAATATTCAAAAGTTTTTGTAATACTTTCTTGAAGAATATATCAATATACAGACCATCGGTTTTGAGTAAAACTTTGTGTCATCTTCAAATGTGTTTGCAATTGTTTACTGTTTCATTCTGAATAATCCAGAGCTATTTTGTTTGAATAGGGTTGTAAGGCAACTTTCACTAGATGTGTTTGCTAGCTTTTCTCTTTAGGAGGGAAATTAAATATGCGGGGGTCACTTCTACCAGTAAATTCTCTGTAGGATACTTTGAATCTTGATGAGCATAGTTTAATTTGGTATGCATAAATTCTTATGTGTGTCAGGCATATATAGGGATCAACAGAAGCCGAGCCAATGGGATGTGTAGAGATATTTTGTTTGGGGAGTATTGTTTGAATTTAGATGACTCTGTGACCTTGGATAAGGCACTGGTATAATTCGAAGTTGTCTATTACATGTTTTGTGGGTCAAATACTGAATATGAGTATAATTTTCATTCTTTTGTTTCAGTTAGTGTCAAGGTGATTAGATCCACTGGTTTTCTGGACTGGTTTGCTGTGGATTTATCTTTTGAAGGTGTGAATTTAGTTCACAAAGGTATACCTACCTGGACTCTGAGTAAGTCTAAAGTGTAGAAGGTTAAATCAAACCTTGTCATATGTTGTCCTAAGAGTTTCTTTCCCTTTGATATCTCTTCTGCACAGAGTTTAATCATTTTATTATAAGGATGTTGAGGTGAATTAGATTTTGAAGACAACAAAAGTGGCGACTCTGCTGGGGAGAGTCACATTAAGGATCTAGATGTAGATTTGTGCTCAAGTTGTAAAGAAAATCATTGTGTTTGTGGAATTCCTGCGTATTATTCTAAAGCTTGTTTTCATAATTCCCATATTCTTGTGGGTGGTGACTCTGTCATATTGGAACCAGTCCTTGTGAATTGTAAATCATTCTAAAAGGAAAACAAGTGTAATGCAGGGAGGAAAAAACACTAGATCATTCATGAAGAAACATCCTTGTGAAACTTTGCAGGAAGGTTTACCAGAGCAGTCACGAAGAGATCAGTGTTACACGAGCCATCAAATGTTGCTGGGGTACAAAAGAATAATAATACTGGTAAGATGCTTGATTGACCTGTTTAAGCAAAGTCTAATTCTTCTTCCAGAGATTCTGAACAAGATATATTAGGCTTCCATTCTAGATTGTTTGGAAATATTGATAATGCACATGTTTTAAATCAATATTTTATCCCATGTTAGTGTCTCTGCAAGAGATAGGACCAGTTCAAATGCAATTAGACACTTTGTGCCTAGAACAATTGATGGGAACATTAGTTTGATTGACATAGATCAAGTCAATATATCAGATTCTGAGGAAAATTTCCCTGATGAAGATAAAGTATCCCAAGAAATTGAAGATCTGAATAAAAGAGTTCACCATCTAATTTCCCTAAGAGCCCAAAAGGAAGCAAATAGGGAGAAGGAAATCAAACCTAAATTGATGGAGAGAGATAGGCTTCTTAGACAAATAGCTGATCTTGAAGTGCTAGCTAGGGAAAAAGAAAAGAGCGATGAGGAAGGCCCTGTGATTAGAGAAATTTTGATCCCTAAAGCCAAGCAAGCATATAGGTCAGTATTCCAACCAAACAGGGAAGTATTTAGTGATTCTTAGCTTCCTAGGACTAATGTGGATAAAGGAAAACAGAAATGGGTGGATGATGGAATGGAATCTAAAACTGCAAAAGAGATCTCTCATAGGTTGTTAGCACATGAGAGAGAAATGGAAATAATGAGGAAAGAAAAAGAGGATCTCCAAATGGAGCTAGAGAAAGCTGAATTGGAAGCGGCAAATCAGGAAGTAAAAAGAAAAATTAGTTACTTGAAAGCTCCCCCTATCACGTTTCCATCAGAAGACCTTAGTAAGCCTGATCCTCAACAAGTTTCCCTTCTCTCGGTTAAAATTCAACCCATAGTGCCTGCTAATATAGCCTCAGTGAGTCAAATCCCTGTGAATAGTCAGTACACCCAAGTATCTCAGTCTCCAATTCCAAAAGTTAGGATGACCATGGGAAACAATAATGCTATTATCCCTTTTCAAAGGAGACCAATCAATCTAGAACAATATAGACAATTGTTCTTTGATGGGATCCCAAGATATCCCAATCATGTTCCTATTGAGTTAAGAGATAGACTCCATAAATTTGCTGGGAACAATGCAATTAGTGCTGAGGAACATCTGAAATCTTTTGGGGACTTAATAAATGATTATGAGATAGAGGATGAAGATGTTATCATGAAACTGTTTGTCCAATCCCTGGTTGATGATGCAAGAGATTAGTACAGAGGTCTTCCAGTCAATAGCATAGGGTCATGGGAGGATTTTAAAAATTGTTTTCAAGAGCAGTATGGTGATAAGACTAATGTGAGCTTCATGCTCAATGAGTTCAATAACATCAGAAAGTTTGATAATGAAATGGTCACTAATTTCAATGGCAGATTCCAAAAGGCTATGCATAGATTGTATCAGGTGATGAGATTAGATGATAACACATGTTTAAATACCTACTACAATGCATCTAACTCTAAGATTTCCTATATCCTGAGAGATAAAAATCCACATAACTTGAGAGATGCTTTTAGAATTGCCATAAATGTAGAAAGTAATAGAAAAGCATCCGGGAAGTTGGGAAGAAGAACAGATGGTAGATTATGGCAAGAGACAAAACAACAACCTAATAAAGTTGCTAAATAGGAAGATAAGATAGAGAAGTTGGTTATTGCAATGAAGGATCTGACTGCCAAGGTAAACAAAAATGAGAAACCTCATTATAACTGGCAAGATAGACCCCCTAGATTGCATGACATGCCATATAATACCAATTAGAAAGATGGCAAACCCCAAAATGAGAAGCCCAAAATTGCCCAAAATCAGGACACTCCAGATCCCTTGAAAGGGAAAACTATCCATAATATAGAAAATACTCCCTGGTGTATTGCTTGTGATGGACCACATTCTCCTCATCAGTGTGCAGTGGCTCAGGCTCTTGAAGAATCTATGAGATAAGAAGCTGAGCCTGACATCAATATGTTTGAAACCATCATAGAAAGTGATGAGGAGTCTATACAAAGTGAATACAGTGATGTACTAGATAATGAAAGGTTTGTTCAAGGACAACTAACCTTAGATTAGCATCCTACATTGAATGTGGTAACAATTGAGGATGAAGAAATTCATCTTAGAAAGCCTAGTGAGGAAGAAGTTAAAAATCTCACTAAAGTTGCCATTGCTAAAGAAAAACACAACTATAACTTGAGGAGCACTAAGAGGGACACTGATCAGGGTGAACCTGGTTCCATGTTCATAAAAGAGGTCACTCAAAAGGGGGCAGCAAGTAGTGCTACCACTATTCTTAAGATTGGTCAAGAAAAGGGGGAACAAGTTAAAGATGTACCCAAGGGTACAAATGATAAAAACACTAGTGATATACAGGGAGCTGCCACAGTGAAAAAGGCAAGTCAGCTCAAGACAGAAAGAGTTAGAGCTAGTACTGAAACAAGCAATAGTTCTACATTTGATATGGCTCAAGCTCTTACTCAGATGAAGGTCACTGTCCCATTAGTAGAATTACTGAAGATTAAAGAACATAGGGATGCAACTTTGTCTTTATTTTCTAGTATATCTGATAGTGACATAGTCTTACCCGTCGGTTCAGCTAGAATTGGAAAGGATCAAGAGTTCCAAACCCCAGAGGTTTATGTTGGAACCACTATCACTCAAGAGCCCTCACAGGTAGATCCTTTCTATGTTACTTTATTAGTAAACAACCAGTTGATAAAAAACTACATGATAGATTCAGGAGCTACTGCTAGTGTAATGCCCTATGGTATTATGAAAGAATTAGGACTGTCAGTAACTACTGTATATGGAAAATGCTATGCTTATGGATAATAGGGAAGTACCTGTGATAGGTACAATGAAAGATGTTGAGGTAAAAATAGCAACATTCCCTGAGGCGACTTATAAAATGGATGTTATTGTTACTAATACCAAGCCCCATTATGGTATGTTACTATCCAAGCAGTAGGCAGCAGCAGTAGGAGGAAATGTTCAACTGGACTTATCTTATGCCACCATTCCAATCAATGGAAATCAAGTCAAATTGTACAGAGAGCCACGTGCTCCTAGGGTAATTGAAAATGTAAACCCTGATATGCTCAATTGTATGATTGATGTAGATCTTGATAACTTTAGACTTCAACCAATTTTACCCCAATTGAAGAATACTGACCCCATTGTGGTTGAATTAGAAGCACAACAGTATGGATTATGGCAGATGTATTTTGATGGAGCTTGCTTCAAAGAAGGATCTGGAGCAGGGGTTCTTTTTGTATCCCCATCAGGTATAACCTTCAAGTATTCATTCTTATTGGCCTTCCAGTGCACAAATAATACTTCAGAGTATGAAGCTCTATTGTTGGGGCTTGAGGTTGCAAAGAAGCATGGAATCCAACTGTTGACAGTGTTAGGGGATTTAGAATTGGCTATATCTCAGGTAAGATCCAAATATGCATCCAAGAATGATAGATTGAAGAGATATAAACATACAGTTTGGGATGTTATTGAGCATTTTAGTGCTTTTTCTATTAATTGGATAGAGCGATCAAAGAACATTATGGCAGATTTCCTAGCTAATGTTGCCTTGAAAAATGATGATGCAACACTGACTGGTATTTCCACTGTGGAAATAAAGTCCAGGCCTGCTATTCCCGATAATGTGTACAATTGGCAAGTTTTTGTTGATGATGAAGACATTCTTAGGTTTATTCAATGTGTTGATGATTATGATGGACAAAAGATTGATTGCAATGCACTGGTGGAGGTGGTTGATAATAGAGAAACAGTGTTTGGAAATGATTTGGTCCAGTTGGAAACCAATGAAATACCTAAAGGGTTGGTAGAGCTGGAAAGCATGTTCAGTTACAATGACAGTCACTTACATCAGCAGTCTACCACCAAGTTGGAATAACTAGAGGAGGTAAACCTGGGGACTGAATCATCCCCTAAGTATATATTGGGAAGAAATTACCCCCTCATGTCAGGACTAACCTTATTAATTTATTGAGGAAGTGTAAACATGTTTTTGCTTGGTCTTATGAAGACCTAAAGGCGTATAGACAAGATCTTTTTCAGCATGAAGTTCCTTTACTTCCAGATGCTAAGCCTTTCAGATAGAAACAAAGACCCATTAATCCCCTATTAGAAACTAAGATGCAGCAAGAGTTGACTAAATTAAGAGAAGGGGGGATTATCAAACCTATAAGACATTCTTCATGGGTCTCCAATCTGGTCCTAGTAAGAAAGAAGAATGGGGACATTAGATTGTGTGTGGATTTTAGGAATCTAAATGTTGCTTCTTTGAAAGATAACTACTCTTCCTCAAACATGGAAGCCATGCTACAGAGAGTGATAGGTTGTGACCTTTTATCCATGATGGATGGTTTTTCAGGATACAATCAAGTGTTAGTGAAGGAATCTGAACAGTTTAAAACTGCCTTCACTACTCCATGGGGAACATATGCCTATGTGAGAATGCCATTCGGATTGAAAAATGTTGGAGCTACATTTCAAAGAGCCATGGATGTAGCCTTCAAAGAATTCATCAATATCATCATGGTGGTTTATCAAGATGATCTAACCTATTTTTCTAAGAGGGCTGATGATCATTGTGGACATTTAGAAAAGGTGTTCAATAAAGCCTTGGAATTCGGTGTGTCACTAAATCCCAAGAAATGTCATTTTGGAGTCACCAAAGGAAAACTACTAGGACACATTGTTTCCAAAGAAGGGGTAAGGATAGACCATGAAAGAATTGAAGCAATAAACAAGGTGTTTGAACCTAAGAATGTAAAAGGTATTCAATCCTTTCTAGGCAAAGTAAATTTTGTTAGGAGATTCATTGCAAACTTTGCAGAGATAGTGAAGCCTATTGTCAAGTTGCTCAAGAAAGATACCAAATTTTGTTAGGACCAAGAAGCCTCAAAGGCTTTTGCTGAAATTAAGAAAGCCATTCAGGAAGCACCAGTGTTAAAATCTCCTGATTACAGTAAGCCCTTTTCTCTGTTTTCTTTTGCTTCATATCATACAGTAGCTGCAGTATTGTTACAAAAGGACAATGAGGGATATGAACATCCCATAGCTTTCTACAGCAAGTCATTGCAAGCAGCAGAATTAAAATATGAAACCATGGAGAAACAAGCTTATGCTTTGGTTAAAGTTGTCAAGGCTTTTAGGCCATATTTGGTAAATGCAAATATCATTGCCTATGTCCCTCATGCTGCAGTTAAGGATATTTTGTCCCAGTCTGAGGTTACAGGGAAAAGATGTAGATGGATTAATAGAATTCAAGAATTTGACTTGGAGATAAAGATCACCAAATTGGTGAGAGGTTTGGGTTTGGCTAAGCTCATGATTGAGTCTAATCTTATGAATGTAGAAATACATAATGTTGAAGTCAGAGATGCTTCCGTCACTAGCATTGAAAGGCGACCTTGGTATTCAAAGATAGTCCGATTCTTAAGAGATGCTACATTCTCAGAAGGAATGACACATAATCAGAAAAGAACTCTGAAACTCAAGTCCCAAAAATATGTGCTCATTCAAGGTGATCTGTTCTGGAGAAAAAGAGATGGAGAGTTACTAATGTGTTTGGATGAATTCCAAGCTAAACGGATATTGACTGAAATGCATGATGGAGTATGTGGGGGTCATTACTCTGCTAAGACAACTGCTGGCAAGATAATCCGGGCTGGATACTTTTGGCCTACCTTATTCAAAGATGTTCATGCATATGTTTGAAAATGTGATCCATGTCAGAAATTTCCATCCAAGCTGAAGTATGAAGGAGCCTTACCCCTAAATCCAGTCTCTATGGAAGCTCCTTTTGTCCATTGGGGCATTGATTTTATTGGAGAGATTGTTGAGAGGTCAGGGAGAGGTCACAAATGGATCATAGTAGCCACTGACTATTTCACAAAATGGATAGAAGCTATTCCTACAAGAAGAGCTACAAGTAAGGTTGTCATTGATTTCCTGATGGATAATGTAATAACTAGGTTTGGAATACCTACTAAATTGGTAATGGACAATGCCATGAGTTTCGGATCAGAAGAGTTTGTAGGATTTTGTACCAGTCATGGAATACTCATGTCTTACTCTTCACCTTATCACCCTCAGGGGAATGGACAAGCAGAATCCAGCAATAAAAGTCTTTTGAACATCATCAAGAAAATCCTAGAAGAAAATAAAAGATCTTGGGATCAAAAATTGAAGTTAGCTTTGTGGGCAGATAGAATAACAGTAAAAAAGGCCATTAGAATGTCACCTTTTTGAATTGGTTTATGGTACCCGATTCAAATTGCCAATGAATAATCTTCTCCCAGTTTATAAATTCTTGCAAAATGAGGATATGGAGTTATCTGAACCAATGGAAAACAAAATGATCCAAATTGTGGAGGTGGAAGAGCTTAGGACTTTGGCTCATAAGAGAAATCAAAAGATCCAATTGCAGTCCAAATAACTTTTTGATAAGAGCACATCATTAAGGAAGTTTCAAATTGATGACATTGTTCTTCAGTGGAACGCAAAAGGACAGGACAAGGGAAAGCATAAAAAATTTGAATCATTATGGATTAGCCCTTTTGTGGTCTGTGATTTAAATGGTAAGGATTCATATTTTGTGAGGAATATGAATGATGAAATACAGGAATTTCCAATGCATGGACAATTCCTGAAGCATTATTTCTCTTGATGTCCATGCACAGTAGGTCCTTTGTTTGTACATATTTTGTTTCTTTCTTGTTTTTCTATTTGGGTCTTTGTTTTGGTCTGTTTCTCCATAGTTTCTAAGTTTTCTTGTGTTGACCTTGTGATCAACCATTCCCAGTCAAAGCCACTGTTATCACCATTTAAAAAATGGGTTTTCCTTTCTCATAAATCGGCTAAGTTTTGAAATTTTGAATAGACATGCTATCAATTGCTTTAGCTCTGTGTTAGGTCTTAGGGGTTTAGGTTTTTAATTTTAAATCATTCAATGTTTCATCAAAAAACCCTCTGGTTTCTATTTCTTCGTTACTTTATCCACTTAAGTAATGGGTCTTAGGTTCGTAGGAATTGTCCCCCCTTGTCATTTGCCTATGCGGTCATTTGAATTAATCATAAAATTTTATGCCTTATGTCTTTTCTTCCTAATGTTGTCAGGCCCGGTAAGTTGTGCACAGTTCTCAGGAAGATCTATTGTTTTCGCTATTTCGTTAGGCGAAGTTGTGCGTGGTTTAAGACTCGTGAAATGGCGAAAGGGGGAAGCATTCTAAATGGAGCTTTTGGTCTGGTTTAAAGAGGCTTCATCTCGTCCAAGATCCAACGACTGGCATTATTTCACAGCCTGAAGTTGCAAGCGAAATACCTTTCATGAAATGGCGAAAGCGTTTGGTGGAACCCTGCATGCGAAGATTTTCTAAGTGACTAAAAGGTGATCAAGTCCAATCTGATCCGACAGTTCGCGCTTTTTCGCAAGGTGAAGATGCTTGATAGTTAGCTTTCGCAAAGTAGCGAAATGACACGGCACTCCAAGTAGATGGTCCAGCTGGTAGAGAGGGAGAGTAAGATGATGGCACGTGGCAGAGGCCATAATAGTCAGCAAGGCGGGTCTAAGGGTTAAAAGAAGGTGGGTCCCAAAGGTGAGTCATGTCGCGGGATAAGAGGTGACCTGGTAGATATAGGTGGCAAGGAAAAGGTGGAACCCAATGTTTTCTCTCAGCAAATGAAAGACTAACATGTCAACTTTGAAAGTGACTAGATGCCAAGTGTTTGAGGTTGAGTCGGAGGGCCCACGTTTGCCAGAGTCAATTCAGATAGTTAAGCATCGAGTAAGTCAAAAATAATCTAACGACACATGTGAATTCGCAAGGGTAAGATGCTCATGCTTTATGCCCTACGAAATGGCAAAAAGGTTTTTTGTCCCCAAAGACAGATAAAACATAAGGTTAAAAGAGGATCAACTTCGTTTTGATCCAACAGCTGGCGTTATTTCGCAGTTGCGAAGTGCTTGAAGGATATGCTTCGCGAAATAGCAAAAAGAAGAGAGGGTATCCAGGTGTCATGCTAGATGGTGACGTGTCCATGGACACGTGGTTTTAGAAGAAGTTGAGGGCTCACCAAGGTGTAACCGGCGGTAAAAGGGAGAGACACATGGCTGACATTGAACTAGGCTTGAACGGTTTTCTAAAACCAATGGTTGAGTGCCACGTGGTAGTCAATAACCAATGAAAAAGTGGCATAAGCAAAGCAGGCATAAAGGGTTTCCCTTAAAGGATGGTCATCTCCAATCTGATCCAACGCCTCGCGTTGTTTCGTGGCCCGAAGTTGAAAGTTGTTTAAGCTTTGCGAAATAGTGAAAGACTGCTAGCAGTCAAGGTAAAGGAACGGTTAATGAAGATGTCGGTAGTCCCGGTGAGAGTTAAATGCTAAGCAGTTAAAGTTGCATCTAACATCTGGCATGGCTTCGCGAAGGAGAAGTGCTCGAAGGATAAAGCCTACAAAATGGCAAAAAGGAGGTGGCGCCCAGTGCGAAGGCAAGACTGTTAAGTAAGTGTAACAGCCGATCAAGTTTCTTTTGATCGGACGGTTGGCATCATTTCGTTTAATGAAATTGCCTGAAGGTTATGCTTCGCGAAACAGCGAAAGAGCAAAAGGAAAGAATTGCAGGAATGTTGTGAACCATTGGAGCAAAAATTCGAATTCTTTCAGGAATTCAATTCTGAAGGGACAGCCGAAGCATGTTGAATCAATGTCGTAGTTAAGACCCTAGGTACCATATATGATCTCCTGTTGATTGAGTAAAGGTATCACTCAAAAGAATTGTTGCAGAAGAGCAGATACAGAGCTATTGTCTTCAAATACAGAGCGAGTCAATTCAGTTGCAGAAAGGATTCCTTCGAGCTAAAATCAGGTTTTCTTGTACTCTTGTGTGGCAATTTCTTTGTGGTGTTTTAATTAAGGTTTTGATTTGCCGCTGAACCATTTGGGGGTAGTATTTTAATTGCTTGCATTTTCAAAATCGCACCTAAGAGAGAATTTTCTGGGAAAGTTAATTATCAGGAGAGGGCCATTTGTGATGATTTTATTGAGCAGTTAACGTTATCAACTAACCAGGCTTCAAAAGTAAAAGAATCAGTGCCAAGAGCCCCTCGTTTGAAAATAGGAGAAGGGCTATATGATAAGGGCAATCTGTTGAGAGATCCACAGGTTGGGTTGTCTGGGTTGGGGTTATTCAAAGTTGGATTCGGAATGAGAAATTCTCTAGCCCCACAGAATAGCATCTGGGAGTTAGATTTAGGGAAGTTGGTAGTTCCAGGGGTATTTATGGACATGGATGTATTGACTCAAATTGCACATAATTATGATCCAGTCACAAGAAGCATTAGGGACATAAATGGGAAAGCCCTTATTGAAATCAATAATGAAGAGTTCAGAAGTGATTTTGGGCTCAATGAGTTTACAAATTTTCTGGAACCCATTAACTTCAAATCATTAGCTCAAGTATACGGTGCATAAAGGAACCACCTTAGGAGTGGGCCTCTTAAGGTATTTATTCTGAAGATAGGTGGGTTGATAGTTGTAGGACCCAACACTGAAGAGCCCTTCTCATTGAATCTATTCACCCTCAGGGCTAAGTGAATGTATTGGTCACTCTGCCAGATTTTGGGAGAAGATGCTGAGGCAAATATGCCCAATCACTACTTGCTAATGATTGCTCAGATTTTGAATCCTTCCCTTGCAATAACTTTTGACTATGCTTCTTTCATTACTGATGCTATCCATGGAGGATTAATAGGAATAAAAAATGGGAAGGTGGATAGGCCTTTTGGATGATATTCACTCCTCATGCATCTATTTTTGTTCAAAGGTGGTGATTACTTTGCAATTGCACTGGATCTCATAAAAGAGAAAGAGGGAGAAAAGATGTCCGTACAACTATGGAGTACTATGTTGTCATGGGACAGAGAGGATGCCAATTTCTTAAAATTTGATAAATATTTTACATCAAAGATTAGGACTCTCCTCTGCTCAAAAAACCCAAGAATCCCCAAGGTTCTTTTGGAATTTGTTAGACCAAAATAATTTGCAGAGAGTATAAAGATTGTTCATAATTAGGGTGATATTTACCTATACCCAGTCTCAACAGTTTTAAGAGTTTTTGGTTTCCGAGGCACTCAATTTTTGTTTCCCTATTAGGTCCCTCTCAAAGTGGGAATTGCAGAATTCCTCAAACAAATTGGTAGTGTACAAGAGGCAAAGCTGACAGGAAGAGGTAAAGGGACTGTTTTCCCTCCAGTTACTATAGCCCACAAATTTATAATAACCAAGGGAGGTTGGAATTGTTTTGAAGACTTTCTTAAACCTTATCATTTGTCAACTGCAATATCCAGGTGTGCCGATCCAGGAGACTTCTTCAATGGCATGTTTAGAAAGAGAGCAGTGTGCAGAGGTAGACCCCATCAGTTTCAGTTTCCTAAAGACCTCATTAGAAATGAGTTTGATCTAGATGAGCAGGAGCTGAGGAAGGAAAAATGGGTGGCTTATAAGAAAGCCTTAGACTTTGTCCATCAGTTTGATGCCAGCTATGACCCATTGTCAATCTTTTTCCCTTTTGAGGAGAAAATAAAGTTTTTAATTGTTTGCTTTGAGGATGTAATGCAGACTCTAAAAGAAAAGAGGGAGGCTATGATTAAAACCAACCTTGAAAAGGCAAGAACGATTCTAAGTAGGTCTGCCTCCACCAGAGCAATCCCTCCAGGTGACTATACACTGCACTAGTTATAGTGTGATGATGCCTACAATAGGGGAGCCCTCCACCTCCAAAGGAAAGAGGAAGATACAAGATGTCGTTGACATCTAAGAAATCCCAAAGAAGCAGAGCGTAGGAAAAGAAGTACAATCTGATACACCCTTGTACTCTCCATCTCAATCCCCTATTCACATAGGAGATGAACAGGCAGCAGTTGAGCGGTTGATATAGTTAGGTAGTTTAGGGGAGATAACCTACACTTATGATGAGGTAGAAGAGGGAATGCGAGAAGAACCCCTTGCTGCTGAAATGAACATCACTACCAATGAAGTTAAGGGCCAAGAGTGGGATCCTGAGATAAAGCAGGCCAGTGATGACTTCTTGGCTGACAACAATTTTGTTACATCAGGAGCATTTATGCAGTTTGTATGGAAACAAAATATAGATAAATACAATGCAAGATGTCAAAAGAGAAAAGGTGAGCAGCCTCACAAAGATCCAGCTCTGGTGGAGGAGGAAATAAAGCAAGAAATGATGGAAGAATTCAAGACCATCACTCTTGAGCAGGGAAGAGATATGGTGGCACAAGCTGGAGTGCTCATTCTACCTGAGTGGGACATAGCAGATGCCCTGGTACTGGAGGCAGTGAGGAAGGAAACCAAGCCCATGGAGGGAATTACTTTCAGCAAAGATAATGTTGCACTCGTCATGTGGTCTCTAAAGAGAGATGAAAATAAGAGAAGCAAAGATACCCCAGGGTCAAGCTACCTTGGTGGAATGATAGTGAAGAGAGTGCAGACCACAGGGGTTGTAGAAGCTGCTAGCACTATGCTAGAGACTGCAAAATTTAGTGTTGCAGTAGCAGAAAAGGAGGCCAAGGAAAAAGTAGACCTCCAAGTCAAGTTGGAGACAATTTTGAAGGCTTATAATAGTGCTAAGGAGGAGGTAAGAGGTAAGGATAACATCATTGCTAAGTTGCAGAGCTAGTTGACAGGACAGTACCATCAGGGTGAGTCTTCAACACTGATGATCTCCTCCTCTCCTACAAGACCTCCACCTAGCAGCCCCATCATTGAGTTCCCACCATCTCTAGCACCTTCTAGCTCCCAAATGATTGATGTTACTCCTCAAGAGCTAGAGAATTTGAAACAGGCTCAGGCCTTGTATGCAAAGAAATATGAGGAGAGAGTAAGGGCTACTATTTCAAGTTTTGCAGATACAATGAGTGCCTCACTGCTATATAATAACATAAGCAAGATTTTGGATATGTGGAAAGAGCTCAATAGAGATAAGGCCATTTTGACACCTATTTTTGATAAATGGAAGCCTAGAGACCAGGACTTAGAGCTTATTTGTGCATCTTATGATGAAGCAGGGGCCAATCCTATCATCAAATCCACTTGTGACACCACCAAATACCTAGTAAAATTAGCAAAAGGGGTGGATAATGCTAACAGAAAAATTAACTTGTACAAAAAGGAGTATGCTGATCAAGTTTTTGAGTTGCTCCCTAAAGTTTTTGTTAGCCCAGATCAACTGAAGGACAAACAAGTGTGGCTTAAGGAATTAGAGGCCAAACTGTCAGCCAGAATAAAAGGAATTGTTGATTTAGATGATGCTTCCTTCTTTGTTGTGACAATTCAGGAGATAGAGAAAATCAAATCTCATTATGGTTTTCTCAATTTAGAAGTCAACAAGATGAGAAATTCCTGGAAAAGGTTGACCAAGGCTAAGACAAAAGTGATTAATTTCGCATGGCCAATTGATGATGTGTACAATGAATGGACAAGAAAATATGCCATCTAGGATGTAGAGTAGTTAGAGGGCACTCCTGAACAATTAGAAGAGGTTGCAACCGGACAACAAGTAGAAGAAGCTGCAGAGGTCGAAAAGGACTTGTAACTATTTTTGTAAAAGGCTTTGTAACTTATTTTGGAAAAGAAATGATTGTAACAAATTCTTCTAGGAAAGTCCGAAGCTATGTGCATCCATATTGTTATAAATGGATACCAGGACTAAGAAGAAAGAGGATCACAAAGAATTGTAAGAAAACACTGCAGAAATTTGTATCTGAGCTTTTCTAAGTTCAATGGAGAATATTCAAAAGTTTTTGTAATACTTTCTTGAAGAATATATCAATATACAGACCATCGGTTTTGAGTAAAACTTTGTGTCATCTTCAAATGTGTTTGCAATTGTTTACTGTTTCATTCTGAATAATCCAGAGTTATTTTGTTTGAATAGGGTTGTAAGGCAACTTTCACTAGATGTGTTTGCTAGCTTTTCTCTTTAGGAGGGAAATTAAATATGCGGGGATCACTTCTACCAGTAAATTCTCTGTAGGATACTTTGAATCTTGATGAGCATAGTTTAATTTGGTATGCATAAATTCTTATGTGTGTCAGGCATATATAGGGATCAACAGAAGCCGAGCCAATGGGATGTGTAGAGATATTTTGTTTGGGGAGTATTGTTTGAATTTAGATGACTCTGTGACCTTAGATAAGGCACTGGTATAAATCGAGGTTGTCTATTACATGTTTTGTGGGTCAAATACTAAATATGAGTATAATTTTCACTCCTTTGTTTCAGTTAGTTTCAAGGTGATTAGATCCACTGGTTTTCTGGACTGTTTTGCTGTGGATTCATCTTTTGAAAGTGTGAATTTAGTTCACAAAGTTATACCCGCCTGGACTCTGAGTAAGTCCGAAGTGTAGAAGGTTAAATCAAACCTTGTCATATGTTGTCCTAAGAGTTTCCTTCCCTTTGATATCTCTTCTGCATAGAGTTTAATCATTTTATTATAAGGATGTTGATGTGAATCAAATTTTGAAGACAATAGGACCCTTACCCTTGAAATTAGTTTCGGGAGAGTTTGCAACAAAAGCAGGTTGGGGGGTTCATTGATTCCTTGTAAGGATTGCGCATGCAGGGTCTTCAAGAGTTACCAAAATATTAACACCTCTTTCTGAATCTGATTCGTATTCAAGGTAAAATGATCCAGAGTCACCAGATACTTCTTGAATCTTCTCTACTTCAGTGAACTCTCCAAGTTCATCCTTTATGCTTCTCATTTGGACATGACTTATCATGTTAGGACAAGAATTCCCATCATGATCCAAAGTAAGGTGAAAAGAGCATATAGCACCTTTATCAGGAGGACCTTCTATTTGCAATCTTTGTGGGGCAGCAGGGAGTTGCAAAGTTCACCCATAATTGTGCTAGTTTGGTTGTTTCCTACTTATATCTTGATAGGGTTGTGGGTAAGAACCTCCATTTTTTGGAATTTGCCTCTTCAAGGCAATCATATCATTGACTAATCTTTGGACAACTGGATCAGTCGAAGAAGTGGAAGCTTGAGATTGACCTTGAGGGATTTGTACATCTTTTCTCCACTTCCTTGCTGTAATTAAATCATCTTCAAGCTCTATAGCTTGGTTATGTGCAGTATCAAGATCAGCTAGCCTATTTCTTCTGAGATGAAAACCAACATCAGGAGGCATAGAACTGATAAAGAAACATTGTTGGTTATCAGCAATTGGTCTTTTAGCAAGGGGAATTTTATGAATAATTTTATTATACCTAGCCACAAAATCTCTCATTGGCTCATGAATCTCTTTCTTCATTTGTGTGAGGGGTATGTGCAAGCTAATGAGTCACAAATTCGCAGAAGTCTGCGCGTTGGAAAATGCGCTCCACAAAACAGGCCCCCGTTTTTTAAAAATGGGGGCCCGTTAATGGTTCAGCCTCCCGAGCCGAAAGGTCACGGGGTGCCGAAGCCAAATAAAACGGGCCCCCGTTTATGGACAAAACGGGGGCCCGTTTTTAAAAAACGGGGGGCCCGTTTTGAAATGCTATTTTTATCGTTTTTTTGAACAATTTTTCATTTTCACCATTACAGTTAGTTGACAAGAGGAGATCAAAAACGGGTCCCCGTGCTGTGGTTTCCACTTCAAGCCTCCACCACTATCCCAGGTACACATTCAGTCATCTATTTTCACATTTCATAATTTTCTTGTATATTTTTCTTTTTTTTTTGTGTATTATTTAGTTTTTTTTTTATTATTTTAGTTTTTTTTAATAGTAGCATATAAATAAATTATTTTTTATATTTGTAAATTCTTGATTTTGATCTAAAATATTTTTGAACAGTTAACCCTAAACCGTAATCAACAAATTTAGAAACCAAAACCAAACCTAGATAATTAACAAAATGAAATCGAAACAAACAAAAAACCGAAAATGAAATGGAAACAAAAACAAAAATGTTCGAAAATGAAATCGACACAAACAAAAAACCGAAAATGAAATGGAAACAAAAACAAAAACGTTCGAAAATGAAATCGACACAAACAAAAAACCAAAAATGAAATGGAAACAAAAACAAAAACGTTCGAAAATGAAATTGAAATAAAACCGAACATATGTACCTAAATTGTTCTTAATCCTCATTAGGCAATACAAAAGTTACCACTAAATTAGTATAACCTTAAAAGTAATTAACATTAAGTTCTTCGAATTTTAGATATGAAAGTTTAGGCTTAGGTTTATGCCATGTCATGGCATAAAGGTCCTATTATGGTCCTATTATGTCATGTGATGGTATAAAAGGATCAATTATGGACACAATTTTAGAGCAAAGCTAGATAAGTTACTAAAATTGGAGTTTGGTTTACATAGGTTCATAAAGGAAGCTAATATGCCAAATATATAATTCATTAATACAAAATAAAAAATATTCTTGATTTATAATGTTGATTGATAATGAGTTTTCTAAATGGGGTGCTAATTATATATACATCCGAAAGATTTGAAAAATATAATTCCCAAGAAGTATTTTGAATATCTTTAGAAGTATATTGGTATATCTAGAATGTAATTTATATTATATAAAAGATTTAATATATGATTTGAAGTTGGTAGATATTTTGAGGAAGATTTATTAGATTATGTTATGATTAAGCTAATATTAGAAGAATGGTTTTAACAACATCTTTTGGTTTTAAAAGGTGCACAAGGTTTGAAGTTGAAATCATATTCGATTGTATATAATATTAAATTGTTAAGGAGCTATTTTTTTTTTAAATAGTTAATTTAAGATATTAGTTGAAGCTATTTGAGAACATGAGATAGTCCTAATGAACACATGAATTAAATTAATGAATCTAGGACAATCACAATGAACATATGATAGTCCCAATGAGCCTCAAATGATCCTAATGAATGTAGGGCAGTCTTAATGAACCTAAGAAAGTCCTAATGAGCCTAAGAAAGCAATAATGAACTTGGGACAATCCTAATGAACCTAGGATAGTCCTAATGAACCTACGATAGTGTAAACAAGCCTAGGATAGTGTAAGAAAAAAACACTACAAAAAAGACCTCAAATGCGTTAAATGAATTTCCCAATAACGCACTCGTGTTTATCTTTTTTTGGTCATTTGGCTACCTTTTTTTACAACATCTTGGTGTATACGCCCCTAAGAAGACCTTTTCCTCAAAAATTTCTTGGATCATGAACTCCTCATGTGCACCAAACATTTAAGTTGCCACTTGGAAGCTTCTAATGCACACAATCCTTTCAATCAATCTACTCCATTGAGCTCTCAAAACAATCTTAGTATTTAATCCTCTATCCTTCATTTCTTATTCAACTTTGTAAGAGAATTTGTGTATGGATTGATATCTTAAATTTTATAGAAAGATTATATATGAAAACAAATGATTGCGGAGTTTTATAATAAATGATTTATAGGAAATAATATTTTTTGAAGGTTTTGTAAATTATAATCTTGTGTAGATTTGATTATGGGAGAAATTATATGGTGAAATATGCTTAACTCTTCAAAAGTTTTGATGTTTTGTCTTTACATGACAACCACTTAGAATATAATATGTTTTAAGTATGTCATTTATAGTCATGGGAGATTAGTTTTTTTTTAAGATTGTCTGAAGACTAATCAATGTAATATGAATTGATGGCAATTATCTCAAAACTATGTAATTGAATTCTAATAAATTATCATGTGTACACTAAAACACTAGAAATATGGAGCATCCAAACACACACGTGCATTTTTCAAAATAACTTTAAGTTAAAGTTAACAAAATATTATGTTGTCTTAGTAATATTGTTTCCATGCTATATATTCTTACACTAGAAGGAGGATCATCTTATTTCTCACTTCTTTATTGATCTTATGTATGAAATATTTTATATTGATTTTAATAGTTGATGCATTTTACAAGAAATGAATTTATTAAATTGAATATATAATAGATTTATGATGTTTCATTGAAAGTTTTTATTAAGTTTTGTGCGCAAATTTTATATTTCAAGATTCAATAGTATGTACATGTATATTTTTTTAAGTTCAATATTATATTATATATTTCATGTGTATCTCATTCAACAACATAGAAATGTTACTATTTATAAATGTTTTTTTTTAATTTAGTAAAATAGATTCTTCTTTGACATAGAGTTGTATATAATTCATGTATATCTTTATATATGCAGGAGTTCTTTGCTATCATGGATGTCTTTGACATAGATGAACTATTAGGTGAAAATCCCCCACCACAACCCCCTCCTCCTCCTCCTCCACCTCCACCACCACCACCACCACCCCCTAGATTGGATGAAATTCGTTTAAGAGAACGAATTAATGAAAACCTACAAGTGATTGAACAAAACATTGCTGCTATCCAAAATGAGCAAGTCACGCCACCCCATCTTGTAGAGTTTGCAAAATCAATGCAAACTGTTGTCGAGTCAGTTAGATCTGTTGATTCTCAATTAGATCAATTTCATAGACGACGACAAGAGTTGCGTGATTTTTATGCCGATGGTTTAACTTATAGACAAATCATAGATTTGAAAATAACCAAAGCTCATTTATGTCCATATTTTACCAACCCAAAAACAAGAGAACCAATGTAACCTAACCAGAAAAGAATTTCAATTAGGTGGTGTGTGCATCCAGAAATGGCTAGATACTTTTGGGATAGATGGTGGATGGTTTTTGATTATCCACCACATCGTAATTATGAGGTCCCTTTTTATTTTTTGAAGAAATTATACTGTGAGTTTGTAATGAACCAAAAACCAAATTATTTTGATATTAAGTCATTCCAGGGTGTTGGTCGTGGAATGCCACAACATAGATTAGGGGCACGGAGTAATAATCCCCTACCGGATCCACCCATAGTTCCACTTGTTGCTCCATCGATTCCTGCAGATGTCCAAAATACATCATTCATTTTGACATTAGATGCTTTGACTTCCCTCACAGGTAACCTGAGTGAGCAAGCTGCTCACATGGCATCTGCTCCTCGATGGATGCCACATATGTGTTCGAGTTGTCATGAGACGTGTGTAGGTCCTACTACTGCTGCAGGATCTACTTTAGTTCCAGATGAGCATGATGCAGCAGATGATAGTATGATGACATCTTATATGGATTTTCTTTGCTCGGATGTTCATCTTGACCAAGTATAGATATATATACATGTACATGTCAATCTTTTTATGTACTTCATTAAATATAGGTATAAACTTAGTGCATGTCTTTTTTTATACAATCTAATACTTCATTAAAAAAAATTTGTTTATGTAGATAAGGACTACGCCTAATATTAGAGTCAATATTGCATCTACTGGAAGACAACTCGGCACACCTTATGGGGTATAGTATAAATTTCTATCTAGACATTGTACTAAATCTTTTTAAGTTAATATGTTATCATCGTATATTATATAAATTTTCATGTTGATACATTGAATGCTTCTTTCTCCAGGATTCAGGTCATGAGGGACCCTCTACATCACATCGAGAAGAGGGTCTGACTATTGTGACACCATCTATTGTATGTATCTTATAATTCTTAACTTAAATATGAAATCTTACAATATTGTAACTTAACTTGAAATTATTTAGTACACATATATATGTTCACTAAATATGATTTCATTAAATGCATGTATGCAGGTGGACACTACCATTAGGATAGGTTATCCTCATAATTTTGATCAGAGCCAATTTGAACGCACATCGACATCCTTTGAGGTATTAATATGTAATACTTAATTTGATCTTATTTTGACTCTTAATTTAAGATTTAATTGGACACTTTGAATTTGACCTTGTACAGGAGTTAGCTAGCACTGCATTTGGTGTTGATACTGCACAAGATACTGCTAGAGGAGATACTGCTAGAGGGTTTGATGAGCATACGGTAAGTTTGTAACTTAATTTATGAATTCTACTATATTTGATAAATGATTCTTTTAATAGTTAATTTCAAGTAATATTTTAATATTATTTTTTTATTGTACAGCATGAGACAGGTGGATCTGGACCACGTCCCGGGGACAAGAGAGATACTGCTACAGGATCTGATGAGCATATGGTAATTTTGTAACTTAATTTACGAATTCTACTATATTTGATAAATGATTCTTTTAATAGTTAATTTCAAGTAATATATTAATATTATTTTTTTATTGTATAGCATGAGACAGGTGGATCTGGACCACGTCCCGGGGACAAGAGAGATACTGCTACAGGATCTGATGAGCATATGGTAAGTTTGTAACTTAATTTATGAATTCTACTATATTTGATAAATGATTCTTTTAATAGTTAATTTCAAGTACTATTTTAATATTATTTTTTTATTGTACAGCATGAGACAGGTGGATCTGGACCACGTCCCGGGGACAAGAGACCACGAGATGTTATTGATGATAGCACTTAGATTTTACTATTTATTTGGCTTTGATATGTACTTTTTTATGGACTTTACACATTTGTTTACACGTGCACATACTTTATATATATATGGATAGTTGCATAATAGGATTAGATCATATATATTTTGTGCATACTTTATATATTTTGTGCATGTTAGATATTATGTGGAGTGAACATCATGTTACCATCTAGACATATATATGGATTAGATATTATATGGATTATGTGGACTTGAAATTTTACTGTTTATTTGGCTCTGATATGTACTATTTTACGGGCTTTACATATTTGTTTACACGTGCACACACATACTTTATATATATGGATAGTTTCATAATAGGATTAGATCATATATATTATGTGCATACTTTATGTGTATTGTGCGCATTAGATATTATGTGGACTTGAAATTATGTGCACATTAGATCATATATATTGACTTGAAATTATGTGGACTTGAAATTTTGCGCATACTTTATATATTATGCGGACTTGAAATTTTATTTATGGAAGTTGTGCTTAAACAACTTTATAGGCATTATGTGGACTTGTAATTTTATTTTTGGAATTTCATTTAAATAGTTCTTGTGATTAGATAAACTAAATGTGCATACATCATGAACTAAGTATCGAAACATATCTTATAATTATAACATATTCTAAATTAAAAAGTATCATTTAACAAATATAATGAATAGAACTTGATTAAAACATAATTATCTCATTCATAAATTTGACCAGTAGTCTCTCATTTATGTATATTGTACACAAAATGTAATCAAGAAGACATATCTAAAATAAAATAAACAGTCTATATAAATAACTTTTTTTTCATTGATGCCTTCTACTTGTGGTAGACCTGAAACAAAATTTTACTAGATTCATTCCGTTATACCATCTGCATCCTCTCTCTTTTGCAAAGCATCTATAATTGTCTCGTGCTCTTCCATAGAGAGAGTCCATAATTGTTTATTAGCAGGCCTACCACGATATCTATCCAATTTTATATTAGTTGCCACTACCAAATGCGAGTAATGTATAATCTTTTTCTCTAATTCATAATCTTCAAATGCCGGCAATCCATTCTTTCTTGTTAGATATTTGTGTAGCCAAGTGCCAACAACAACCACAGATCCTGTTGGATAGTCATAACCATCATCATCTACTCGAGGAGTAGTTAGCTTATGTTTTGGCTCTACACATCGAGCCAACCAATACTCTGTCCCCTCTTCATTGTCCTCTGGTGCAACAACAGCATAGACATGTCCTGTGCACAAAACAATTTTATTTTAATATTTAATGAAAAATAAAAACAAAAATATACACTGTAAGATTTCATAAATTTATGTACTATTTAATAAATCAAAACAAATTTCAAAAATAATTTTACCTTGTTGTATAAGATCTGAAATGCGATCATAGTCATTTGATGCAAACATTTGATCCATATCTTCATCAGTTCTTTCATGTGGATCATTTGCATCTATGGGTGTCAATGATCTTTGTTGCCATTCTTCAACCCATTCTTTATTCTCACAAAATTCCCAATCTCCGAAAACACAAAACTGACAAAAGCAAGCAAGTTGCCTTGTGAATATAGTCCATGTGTTTGAATTAGAACTCTTAAACGAATGCCATTTAGCTGATCCAATGATGGTATTACAATCATGCCGAATAGGAATACTATCTTCCTCTATCAACCAGAAGAAATGTCGAATTGCAGAGTTTTCAGTTGATCCTTTTGACAACTTTGAATTGCACCAATCTACAACTGCACGAGCATCTCTGAATTTCACTGCATCCTCGAATTTCAATTGTTCTCTAGCAAGAGCTCTTTTTATACAGGCACCAGCTCCATCGTGTTCCCCCTTACCATGTCCCGCTTCAAAAAAACTCCATAAATGTTGGACATTGGTTATCTTGTGAACTTTGCATAGCCAATAAAACATTCTTGCATTTTTGAATTGTCCAGTGTAGTTATCTGACCATATCATATGTTGTTTCATGTCAATTTCTCTTTCCTTAAGATTATCATAAAATACCTCGAAGCAATGTTGGACAAACTCTGAAGAGTGTAATCGATTATCACTAACATAGAAATGATACTCCCTCAAAAAAAATTTGTTATCTTCTGTACTATCATGGTCATGTCTATATATAATGTGCACAAATATGGCCACTTGCACTGAGTTGTAGTATTGTGATTGAGTTTCCCCTTGTGGTTTTAGAGTATAATTTTCTACAAAATCCACAACTGATACTATTGTTCCAATTGGAAATGTGTTCTTGCATATGCGAAACTGTCCATCAAGCCATCGGGCATGTTGGGAATGTTTCACATATTTTGGAACAATATGAGTTTTAAACTCACTAATAAATGCATTCACACTATTCTGTTCTGTAATCAATTCTAAACGTTTCCCCATCTTTCCATCCTTTAGAGGGTATTCTATATTTTTAAATCTCCTAACATCAACCATTTTTTGTCCAAACTCAGATGAAACATGTTCATGCAAACATTCACCTATCAAAGAATAGTTCCCACATAAATTGCAAAGACCATAAATGCATGAACTGGAAAGAAATAATTGTTCATTAGGTGGTTTACAAAATAAACTTCCAATAAAATCTTTTATACTTTCAGGTGGAACATAAACACCACAATCCTGCCCAAGATCATTACCATGCAACATACAACGAATATATCGAAAAACATCATAATAGTAATGAAACTGGACATGAGTTTTACAACAACAAGATATTCTTTGTTTGTTGATTTTAACATACCAGGGTTTGCATTTTTCAAATGATCTTTGACTAATTCGTAAATTCATTAACACAGATTCATCACTAAATTTTTTAAAGAATTAAGTTTGAGTCATGTCAAGAAGATGTTTTGGATGAGGATCACGAATTTTTGATCCCACTCTTAACTTTAAAACATCTCTAACATTTGATGAAACTCTAGTGTTATCATGCCAAAATTTTGTAATTAATTGTTTAGTTTCATCATTTAATTTCATGTCTGACCTTTGAAGTCTACCACTAAAACTCCAATAATGGTTTAGTGGATCAATTTCAATTGTGTCTCTTCTTTTGGCCGCTCTTGACAAGGTTCTACGATGTAAGTTCAAATAGCCACTTATATCACTTAACATTCTTTTATTAACAATCATTTTGTCAACTATAGCAGTCGTTATAACTCTACGTGCTGCATTCTTATCTTTAGATGGACTTGTTTTTCCTATAGAATCGATGGCACTGGCAACAGTAGATACAACTTGCTTATATGATTCATCTTTTCTTTTTGGTTTTGCATAAATACCTATTTTTTTCATGACTTTACGCATTTTTAACATTTTTATTAATTGTAGCATTAATTGACATTGGAATCCTAACTTTTTATTATAGAAAAATTGTTTATATAATCTGTTTGCATGTGTTCTGATTTGTCTCCAAGAAACTAACCCATTAAGATTATCTAGCACATTGCTATCAATAGTAAACAAATTACATTCATTTTCTTTTAGAGATGGTGGTGTAATATTTTCAATTTTTATTTCTTTTCGTATTGGTGTATGAAATTTATATCCAGCTTCATTTAAATCAGCAATTTGATTGGCATCATAGTCATCAGGATTTAAAAACATACCAGGATTCGCATCCACATCAACAGTCATACCCGTGTGTGGTTCTACATTTCTTGCATCCATCATGATGTCTTCAATGGTCTCATCTACAACGGGCACTGAACTAGATGCTTCAGAAGTGTTATTCAATTGCCGTTGTTGTGATCTTCGATCTCTTTGGCGTTTTGCCTCCTTCTCTCTTTGTGCTTGAATTTCGTCCTCTGTCATTGTCCTCTTTTTTTTCTTTTGACGTTGCTTAGAACCCATTTTTACAAACTCGTCTTCAAAAAATCGTGTAAAAAATATTAAAAAGTACTGCCAAATGATGTAAAAAATCTTTGTCAGTACGGATTTCAATGATAGTGTGGTAAATCGATGCAATCTATTTTTTTTTTTACAGTAACGGTTATTTAGAAACGGGGGCCCGTTATTTTAACAACGGGCCCCCGTTTTAATAACGGGGGCCCGTTATTTAAATAACGGGCCCCCGTTTCTAAAAACGGGGGCCCGTTGTTAAATCCAACGGGCAAAAAATGAAACGGGCCCCCGTTTATAAAACGGGGGCCCGTTATGCAAAATTGAATTCACAACCCGCCACTTGCCTCAGGATTAGGCCCGGGATAGGTCTGGGATGGCCACACCTGAGACATGAACCTGCAAATTCAAAGCTCCATGAATGAAAGCACAAATATGATGAAATGAAATAGTTTCGTGCCTCTAATCAAAGAATTTTTATACGGAATTGAAACCCATTTCAGATTATACTGTCTAGATTCTAAATATGTAAATTAATTTAAAAATTGATTATTTTAACTATTTTTCATTTAATTTATACTAAATCAGGGTCATAAATTTGAAATATTAACTAATTTTCTTAATTTAATAACTTATTTATTTTAATGAATTTTGAAAAAAAAATTATATGTCATCAATCTACACAAAATTCTTTTCAATTTAAAAAAAAAAAATTCAAAAAATATTAAGTTTACGTCAAATTATGTGGGTCGTACACGTCAAATTTTTAAAAAGATAATTACGGCCATTAAAAAATTAATTAAAAAAAAAATATTTGAAAAAAAAATACAGAAAATATGCTCATCAATCTTCAGTGTGTTACAAACCATTTCCCAAAACGGTTTGAGAAAATAATTTTAATTGTGTCAAAAAGTGTGGGTCGTACACATGCATGGTATGGTCCTGAAACAGGCATTTTTAAAACATAGTTTTTAGAACTTCATTCAAAAAGTTATTTTTTATTTTGTGCGTATTAAAATAAATTACATATTTGAAAAGTACACTCAGAGAGCTATCTTTTATATTACTGACTTTTTCCAAGATTCAATCTCTAAGTGTTTCAAAATTTAAGCTCAAGTGAGACAAAATCTGAAAAACAGGGAAAACACTTCCACTTTTTGGCCAAAAAGTGGACTCATCTTCTTGCACTGACCCTGAGATGAGCCAAAAGTGAATGCTCATCATCAGCGCTCTTGAACCATTTCTCGAAAGCAGTTTTCATTGTTTGTCGATCAGTTATAGATCTTGCCTGTAGATGACTAAACCAATCTGCTACTCCCTCAATAAGGGTTTGAGCGAAAAGCCTAACAACCACATCTTCGTGTTGCACTGCTAGTATCCCAGTCACTACATTAAAGGAGTTCAAATGTTCTTCAACTGAGATTTTCTTGTCTCCATTGAACTTAGGTAAAACATCCCTAGCCCCTTTTGGGAGAGGATTATGAGCACCGAGAGAAAGAGGCCCGACTGTAGCGCCCCATGGTTGAGCCACGATGAAAACAGGAAAAATAGTTACAAGAGGAGCTTGAATTCCAGAAAGCGTTAATGCTTGCCAATTGCTAGAAGAGAGAGGTACTTTGGGAGTAGTTTTAGTAGGGAAAGAAGGTCTACTTTTAGCCTTCCTCTCGGGAGTGAAATTTCTAGAGAGTGAGAGCCCTTGCAGTTCTTTAAAAAAGTTATCAACAACTCCCTCTCTCCTTTGTGATCTGGTATAAGGATGAGAATCCAGTTCTATTTCTTCTAGGGTCTCTGAACAACTCTATCAACCACAATAACTTCTTGGGCTATGGGAACCCTTTTCAACCGTTTACCTATTTCTTTTTCTCTTTCCAATACCATGCGATCTTGTTCATACTATAGGTTATGAGTAAAGCTTTCCAGGCAACAACGTTAAGGTCAAAAATAATATCTTCTTAGGTGTCTTCAAAATGTAAGCTAGGTTGAAGTATGCATTGTCTAGGAATTCTATCGGAGGTTAAAACTATGACTTACTCATTTTTAACAAATATATAACATACTAATCGATTGAATGTTGACGTTCCCCAACAGAGTCACCAAAAATCTGTTAGTGAACAGATTTTGTCTTTCTTTTAATGAATTAATTCAAAGCTCTGTTACCCTCTTAGAAAAACAAAAGTTCAACTAAACAGTTGAGTAAGTGTGACATACATCACTTCCCTCTGAGTTTTTAGATAGGTACAACTCCCTGCATTAGTTATTCATGGAATAATCTAACTAAATGAAACTGATGTGCTTTTAACCTAAAAGCATGTAAGGCTACCTACTTCATTCTTAGATGAGGGGTCGGTAATATACGAATATTTCAGAAAAACCTTTCTTCAAGATGCTTCACCACGAAAACCAGAAGTAATCAAAGCAAAGTTCAATAACACTGATTTCAACACTTCATAGAAATAAACAAGAGAAAACAAAGTCTCTTTTCAACCAAATATCTTTCTAAGTAACATAGAAAGAAGCTCCAGATTAATAATAGCATTCACCATCAGAAAGATAATCACAGACAATTTGACTGGATTAATATTCGCAAAGAAACATTACTCCATGGATTCAAACTCAAGGATTTAAAACCTCAAAATGCATATGATCTTTATATGTATATTCCACACAACCAAGACATAAAGATACACACATAAGTTCCTTCCAATTTCATATTCTGGAAAAACTGATCACTTCCTTCATACAAACAAAATTTTCTATTTTCTAAGTCTACTGTTCTAACCCCTTCTAAATCTTTCTTATCTAACTTATAGTAGTCTTTCGAAGAATAGAGGAGGTCTCCTTGAAAACCTGACCTCCTCTGAAACAGTTATAAAACTAACAGAGTATTTAGGGGACAGATGTCCCGAAGTATTTGCAAGGTTTTTTTGAAAAGCATTTAAAAATAAAAATAAAGCATAAGCATCAAATTATGCTTCATCTCCAATGCCATCTCCTCTTCCACTTTTCCAAACATCATGGGCGGTTGTATGCTCCTGAATCATAGCCTGACTCGGATTCTTCATGGCATTAATTTTCACCTTTGCAACTTCCTTTTCGCACTTGTGTTTTACCATTTTCTCGGCATGTTTAGGTAACTGATCATTGCTAATGAACGTCATGGATTCAATTCGGGCAATCTGTGTTATATCTTCAGAACTAAAGTTTCCTTTGGCCCTAACTTTCTCCATGTGCAATTTAAATGCCTTTACCGCGTCCTGTGTATTCAGCTCATAAAGTCCTAGTTGCCCATTGTGATCTGGGTTAACCACTTTATTATCATTGACCAAGTTATATTGAAGTTCCTAGAGCTCGTAAACGGAGGCTTTGGCATCAGAGATTACAGCCTTGAATGTAATTACCTACCACGCTATGGTTTTCTTCAACACAAAGAGCTATCAGTCATCAATTACCAATTTTATTGAGTTTTCTATTAAAAACTCAGTGGCCCCATATTTTGCCATCTTCGCGAACATGGGTAATACGTTTTCCCACTTATGCTCCTCCTTTTCCCATTGCATAACTTGATTTTGGATCTCTGCAATGAGGTTTTGAATTTCATCGCATAGCTTCCTAAAATCTGTAATATATTTTTCGCCATCCTTGGTCACCCCTTCAATCCATTTTTCTACGGCCCCTGCAATAGAAAGTGATATAGGAAGTGCTCCAAAGCAGCCTAGGTTATCAATGAATTGGGCTAACACCCTGATGTGTTGTTTCAGTTCCTTTTTCTCTTGTCTTTCTCTGACATGGTGAGAATCTTCTTAGCCGTCACATTGAAAAGGTGGTTATCAGAGTCCCTGCTCATGTTTTTGAGATCTACTTTGGTGACTTCAAAATCTTCTGCATTTATTTCTTTATTTTCATCCTTGGGTTTATAGGAAGCAACTTCAGCAACCCATCTCCCGATCTTTTCATCAGCATCCAACCTAGTAATTGTTTTGAACTTCTTCTGTTTAAGACCTTTTTCCATGTATTTGACCACCATGTCTTGAATTGGGATGGACACTAGGATCGAGCTCTATTTCTTACTTACTCAAGTAGTTAACCATTTGGAAATTGTTCTTGAACTAGTTGTTCTTCCAATTACTTTAGGTGGCAGTGTCATGGCTACAGTGATTGCATGGGAATCCGTGGTGTTGACAATGTCACTATCAAGGTCCTCGACCTCAAAAATCTGTGGATCAAGGGTCTTGTCTTTCACCTCTGTGTCTCTGACCTGGTCCATTTTCTTCTGTGCAACACTTCGTGACCTTGTGTATCGAGGAGCAGGAAATTTCAAAGAAGGATTAGGCTCATGCTTGGTGTGAGATGACTTCTTATTTTTACCTGCATGAACATGCATAGAAGTGGGGTTAGAAAAGTTGTTTGGAGAACATAGAGAAACCACATTATCTCTTGCAGGACCAATCTTGATGCCTGATTTCATTTCTCTTTTCTTATTAACCCAATCTATAGTTTTTTCCAAGACCCTTTTCATTTTGAACTGTATATCATCTTCTTCTTCCACATCCCAATTAATACAGGATGTTTCAGGTTCAGTTTGATCTAGATACCCAGGTTCAAATAGCTCTAGATTATCTTCTTCGATCCTGCTTATATCAAGTTTCACTTGTAGTGAAACTACCTGTTCACGAACCATTCTCATATTTTCTCTCTTGAACACTTCAAGTTCATCACAACAATCTTCCCAAAAGTCTTCCAAGTGTGGGATAGGAAGGTGCGGCATCAAACCAAGGCTCCATGAGAAACCTTTGTTATCAAATACATTCCTTTCTTGATACAGTTTAAAATTAAAATTCTTCAAGTTAGCTCCTATTCTCAATGCATCTAACATTGAACTACAAGATAAAGTGCCCATTTGAACAGGGAAATGATCTTCCCATTTATCTTTGGGTTGAGCTTTCTTAATTATAGCAGACAACTATTTACAAATCTCAGCAAGGACAAAGCAATCTGGACAAAAATGAGGAAGTCTGAAAGGTTCCTCTTCGAAACCACCTACCCTTACATAACAGAAATGAGGAAATTGAACAAAGAAACTACCATATCTTTTCACCAAGGTCTGGGCATCTTCAGACATTCTATTTGATTTCATGTTCTTCAATTCATAGGATAGGTCCCCCAGGAAAGCATTATGCACTCTCTTGAAATCTTGTAATGCATTATCTCTTTGCAGCATGGGGTAAAAGGCATATATAGAAACATCCCCTTCAACAGGTTGCCTAGGAATTCCCATTATCTTTTTGGTACATGCCAAAAAATACATCAAATAAGAAGACATGAATAAATTTTGTTTGAACTTCTTTGCCATGCTCAGTTGTTCTCTCATAGAGTCAGCAATAAGCTCTGCCCAGTCAAGGAACTGCTTTCCCTCCAACACCAGTTGCACATAACAGTAAATCCAATCATCAAGGCTGTAGGCTTCGGCTGAGCCTCTAACTCGATGTAACAACAACATAACACCATGAATTTGGGGAAGCTTGTGATTTTTGTTGCGGTATTTAGGTAGCCTAGAGTTACCTCTATGAGGAGGAACTATCAACCAATGCTTCACTATATTGTTCTGGTGTCCACTCTTGTTTGTGTTGAACTCAGTGATTGATTGGGTAGGTAAAAAATTTGAGAACTTGTAATCTCGCAACTTGAAAACAGAAGAAATGACTTCCCTATTAATCATGAGGAGGGTTTCACCATTGTCCCTCTTGATAGTTTCAGAAATAGGATCATATCGCGCAATGCACTCCCTAACTAATTATGGGCAAGGAATAGCAGGTGGGAAAGCTACTGCCTCTATCAGACCACTACTTAAAATTTCTAGACCAAAAGAACCATCAATACCTTTAAATATCCTTTCCTTCAAGGCTTCCAAATTCTACCCTTTCAGGTCTGTGTCACTGACAATGGGTTTTGTGCAAGCAAGACTAAAAATATTTTGGAAAAGATGCAGAGTGGACTTCATAATTTATAACCAACAACCCTTATCTCTCCACGCAATTTTATTACGAGAGAGAAAAACAACTAAAAATCACCGAAGAAGATAGGAATCAAAACTCACCTTCACGGCTGAAAACAATCAAATGACTACCAGCAGAAAAACCTTCGACTAGACACTCTGAAGTAATGAAGAATAGGTTTTAAAAATAAATCACTTCATACCTTATAACAAATGAAGCACCAAAAGCTCATTAACTGCATTAATTTTAGCCATCAACTCAAATGTGCCGAGCATTGGGATTTGACATCACACGTGTGTATTGAATGCATGATGATGCTCTCGGGGTAACTACCAATTCCCAACAATGATTACTTGCCTTCAAAAATTGGCTAGTCGATGACACCCGAGATATGGCCAGATCTTCATCACACTTAGCAATAAATGCACCATCATGTCATTTAGTCTTTTCTATGAGACCCACCCGATTTGAACATTCATGAACCATTTGAACTGACTTCATGACGGTTCAGGTAGTTCAAAGCATATGCTATGCCAAGGAGATTTTCCTTTGGGAAAAGATTAACTTTGTTTATTGTCGTTGGTCCTTTGAACTTCCTTGAACATGTTGAACATCACTGAACTGTTTGAACTAGGTTCAAACGGTTCACAGCCTGGAGAAAGAGTATATGAAACATCATCTGCGACCATGAAATAGAGTTGTTGTAAAACACTTGACATAAACATTAGCCTAAAAATGTCTTAGACACAACTTAGAACCTGCGGTACCTAAATGAACACTATGAACTCTTTTCAGGATGGTTCGAGGGATTCATTAGGTTCAAACAGACCATTGAAGCGAAATGCTAAGGATTTAGAAAAGATTTACAGGAGGATTAGGGATTGAACCAACGAACTTTTAACAAGATTTTGGAAAAAGAGAGAGAAAAAGGACTCAACTAAAATTTTTGCAACGCAACTCACTCTTGTTATGAGGGACGAATGACAAGGTAACACATATTGTATCCAACTTTCACCATTATAATAATAACAATAATAAAACAAGTCATAAACCATAACTGATCACTAATTCCCTCTCGTATACATGAAAAAATTCTACGTACCTTCCCACCATCTTAAGGAAGCTAAATAGGGGAGAGGGTCGTGCACATGTGAACCCTTACTTCACACTTCTCAAAATCTTATGTGTACATTTTAAAATTTTCTCAATTTTATACGGCAGCTTACTTGTCAAGTCCCCTACTTCAATTTTTTTTTCAAATCCACATGGTCAAATATGATGCCACATCAGCATGCATTTTTATGAAGGTGTCCAAAATGGTTCCAAATTGTGAGAAGACCAATAGGTGTGCACTAAGTCATGGTGTGTGTTGATGTGGCATCACATGATTATTATTTTTTGAATTTTAGAGGTACTTTTAAGGGATAAGCATTGACATGACATTTTTAGGGCACCACTATTGATCTCATTTTGTCCAAATACTATAGCATATGTTGGTACGTGCTCACCTATTGATCCCTCTCCCTTAGCATAAGTAAATTTCCTCCAATATGTGAAAATTCATTTAGGCAAGGGTTCCATGAGGGGGGCTTAAGCGCAATTTTAAAGGAAGAGGCGGTCCCAAAAATTAAAAGTTTTTGTGTTGCACGATTATTTGGAATCTTTTCCAAAAAAATAGAAGTCCTAGTTTTTAGGCATGCAAATTTGAGCGGGTGAAAATGGGGTTGGGCTAGAAATTGCCCACCAGCATAGGGATGTTGTAAATTTAATTTCTATTAAAAAATAGTTTTGGAGGGAAATAAATTATTTTTACTTGTTTTTAATATGTACATACAAAGATATTATATCCATAAGACCACCAGGTTTCTTAAATTTTGAAGCTTAAATTTTTAAGATGACCTACACTACACAATTCATGGAACCACCAGCTTTAAAATTTTCCTAAAAAATCTCAGCAGCTCCAGCTATTTTTTAGGAAGCCCCTCTATAAGACCTCAACCTTGGCTTCTAACTTATAATATTTGACGAAAAGATTGACGTCATGAGATACATTGTCGACAACTCGCCTATGTGAAAATGAGGTAAGGAAATGGGAAGCATAGTTAGTTGAATTGAATGCAACGTCATAGAGACTATATCTATATAATATCAATAAGCCCACCATACCATCATACTGTTTACTGAAACATACAATATTTAGGTCCCTATCTCCTTAAACACCCATTCTTCCATTGTCCCGTGAGTTGCGGCGAAGGTTTTTTCTGGTCAGTACATATTTGTCACCGAAAGTTAAGCCGAGTTGAACACGGAGTAGTTTAGTTGCTATGAAGACTTATGTACAACATCATTCTTGTCTTTCAAATCCATGCACCACTTTGAGAGGACACAAATTATGGCGTAGATTGCGGTGGAAAATTAAATTAAAACCGACACCCACTTGCACGTTGCTCTGGTGTGTTTTGTATGGTAGAAGAGTTGACTGATTAAGTAAAATACATAGACTATAGTGAATTCTTGATTCAATGTTAATGCCGTGGGAAAATGCATAGAGAAAATAGGGTATGTAGGGGCCCCACCATGTGCGGGCGCACTCTCTAGTATTTTTCCAGTCGAATGGCAACTGCATAATTGAGGGAACACCAAGCTATAAATATGCTTCTTCTGCTTCTCATCTTCTCATTGTCTGCTAAGTAGGTAGCTCGGCATTTAGCCAAAATTGCTTGTTTCTTACTCACAATGGCTCTCCGCAATCAAATCTTAATCTCAATTGTAATTGCTATTGCAGTATTTTGTAATGTGGAGGCGAGGGAAGGCGGTTTCTTCAATCCTCCTGTTGCTGTGAAAGAAAGCGCCCCTTACCTGGATCCCAAAGAGTATTACCCAACGGGTAGGGAGAACAAGTACAATAGCTATTCCGGTGAAGGGCAGGGCAACGGTTACGGAAATGGTGCGGGTGAAGGTGGCGGCTACAAAGAGGGCGTCAATGGCTACGGTAAAGGCGCTGAATACACTACACAAAACGGCGGCGGAGAAGCTTTTGGCAATGGTGGCGGCTATGGCTCGGGCGAATGGCACGGTTCCAACGGCGGCGGTGGGTATCGAGAGGGTGGCCAATACGGCGGTTACAACACTGAGTTTGGCAATGGTAATCGCTACGGTACAGGCTATGGTTCTGGCTTCGGCAATGGCAACGGAGAATACGTTCCTAACAACGGTTATAATCAGGAAAATCCTTAGAACACTATATGGTGTTTTTTCTTTTCAGTACCATCCTCTATATAAAAAATAAGCAAACATTCTAGACGACGTTCCAAAGGGAACTGATGTCTGTGATTAGGGACAACAAAATTCCTGCGAATAAATCTTTTCCATTAAGAAATAGGTTACGATTACTTATCCATGCGTATCATGTTTCAGTTCAACGTTTGCCATGGCCTTTCCTTGTATTAAGGTTTTCCAGATATATGTTTACTGTACTTTGTTATAAACTAGCGTCTTTATATCTAGGGAAAATTATGTGAAGGATGCTAGAGATACCTATATGGAGACAAACTCTTACAAGATACAAATTAATAATAAGATAACAGATGGTACAAATATAAATCATAATAAAGAGTCTACAAATTCGAAAATTAATCATTTTTTATACAAATTTGATTATTATTAGATACATTATATATCTTAATATCAATCATATCAATCATGTATATATGGAAGTTACTATGATAGTTAGTTTTATTATTAATTATATCGTGGATAATCTGGAAGATTTTAGTTTTTTTAATTTTTTATGGAGGTTCAACCCTCCAAGAACGATAGTCCAATAAGGGCATAAAAGCCTGCAAGCACACCAACCCAACGGGGGCCTTCACAAAGTAGTTTTAGCCACCCACTGTGGGGCCACTAGCCTATAGGTTGAAACATCTTCCACTAAGAGCCAAAGATTGAGGGCTATCCATTATGCCAAGTGTACAAACTCTGGAACAAAAGAGATTAAAATAAGCACAAGATTACACAAAATTGAGCAAAGTCAACCCTCAACCAAGTAAATAAAATGGAGGAGGGTACATATAGCTAGAGTGATTGGGTCGAAAGTTGAACACAACACTCAATGAGTGGTGGCGAGTTGCCTCCCACTAAACTAGCATGAGGTGTCGAAACTAAGTGTAAATAAATAATCCTAAGTGTAAATAAATACAATAAATACACTAACACCAAGTTCACCTTGGGCACGATCCTGCCCTCATCCGTTATGATCTCGGAGCTTGACACTCAACAAGACTTGATCCCTAGTATGCTCATTTGGAACCATTCAAATTCACCAACAAACCAAGGTCTTATTGACACCTTGAAGGTTTTAGATGCTATCTCTTTTTAAATTTTTAGTGAATTCTTTCAACTTTTATGAGAAAAAGGAAAAAGTAAAACAAATCCCAAATAAAGTGAAAATAGACTAATTACAAAACTTTTTGACTCCACATATCATATATTGTGCATAAGATTTGAAACCACAGTATAGAATAAACATATACACAACATTTTAGATTGAGAAACTTAGGATAGATAATAAAGAATTAAAATGACTCCATTTAAGAAATGAATAGTGCATAATCAACATTGAATAATATGTTTGATGGATAAAAACTTAATTAATATTATTTGCTAGCATCCTCTTATCTTCTATGAATAGATTGTGATTTTTTGAAGTGGATGAAATATGTAGTTATTCTATAAAATTCCAAAAAAAGATATCTACTTAAGGAAAATAATAGCTATAGATTATCTACAATAAATAAATGTCAAATAGTTATGGAAACTTTCTAGCAAATGAAATTCATTAATAATTATTCACAAGAAAAAAAATAGGTTATGGCAATGAGAAAAAAATACTTATGCTAATTCTAATTGTACACTTACAAAAACAGATGATTCATTTTACACTTACAACCCTCTCTACCCATCTAAACTATAAGGAAAAGAAACTATACCTTAATTCCATTGACAAGATTATGTTAAAATTATGTTCCTTAAAGAATGTTATGTTGATGTAGAGTTAAATATATGAAAATAGATGTCTAAATAATTAAATAATTATATTTACACACTACAATGAATATTTACAAGGCATTGTATTATAATTTTTAATATGTTTATTGGTAAGAGATATTGCACACGTAGTCAGATGTTGTCATTGATGGAGATCCATGTTAGTAATTCTATTTGCAGTTCATGATTTGCTTCTATCGGAAGTTAGATTGAGTTTTGGATAGGTCTAGTGAGTTAGAACAGTGCATCTGACAAAGTATAGCATTTGGTTGGTGTTTCATTTCTGTTGAATATTTTGTGTTGCAAAGCTAGAGGAAGATAGTTGATTTTTGGAGTACCTTATTCCAGAATCTTAGGCTCTAGTGATGATTGTCGTGTGAGCTAGAAGATTCGGTGTACAGGTCTTTAGGATGAATAGTGTGGTATGGCCCACATGTGTGAGAAATCATTGTGCAAATTATGTGGATCGATTTTGGTGATCATTTCTATGTTTTAAGGATTTGTAGCCAACATCTGGAAAGCATGTGGACAGTTATTTTTCGTCTGCATATGCATTAGATTTTGGATTGAGTCAACTATATATGCACGTTTAATCATTTGTATAGTATTCTTGAAGCTGACATGTAGAAGATATAATTTCATGTTGCGAATATATAGGACCAATAGATAAGATCATTTTGGATATCAATGTGTGTGTGGAAAGTTTTTGTGATCGATTGTGCGCATTTTCATGTGCACAAGGGAAATATTTATGCTCTGGAATAAAAGAGAATGATGGAACAGAGCAGTGTAGCAAGGCAGTGAGAGAATAAGTGTTTTGTGCTTAACTAGAACTATACCTTGGCATTTGTAGATGCTACTTTTCACTTCAGAGATTCCAATTATCTGTTGTAAAAGACTTTGTAAGGCAATGAGCCTTCCGGGGTTGTTGCCCTTCTTTGTTTTGAGCAGTGAGCTCTAGGCAATGTGCTAGAATGCATGTGCATTCCCAATGTAATATTTTTATACTTGTAACAAAGTATATTTATATTGTGGGTCTCATCCCCACCATGGTTTTTCCCTTAACTGGGTTTTCCACATATAAAATCTGGTGTTATGGTGTTGTTGCTAATTACTTTGTGTTTTTGCTTCCTTCTTTCATTTATTTGCATTGAGTCGTTAAAAGGACAAGTTAATAAGGTCAAAAATTACAGAACACTGATTCACCCCCCCTCTCAATGTTCCTTGATTTGAGCAATGTTAATATGGATTTATGCATTTAAGTTCCTAGCTTTTTCAAAACAAAACAAAAATGTATTGGTTGAATCCTATTTTGTATGGATGAACATGCAATAATATATTTATGTGCTATGAAAGTTTATTTACTTAAACTAATGAAATACATGTATAAATGTGAATACATATAATCCTAGTATATATAAGTGTGAACCTAGATACCTTCAAGTACTAGAGGAATGAAATGACATGGAGATATGTAGGGATATTATTTTACTTTCCATGTTGGCCACTATGAAACCATTGGTATTGAATTTATGGCCAAGTAAAATGTAATAGTTATGTAACTATTAATTTCCATATCTAATGGTCAAATGATAATGTGAGAGGACTACATTGTGACAAGCTCTGAAATTTTCCAAATATAGGTTATTATTACATAAGTTCTTTGAACCCTTATTTGATTGGGAAATGAATCTCGACATAATCAATGATTTGCTGAAAATTACACCATTCAATGATATTGTCTTCTAACTAAGTTTTAGTTTAAAGAATTGTAGATATAATCATACAACTATCAACATCAGTGCTAAATATGTGGATGTATTATTACTCTAGAAAGTGCCTTTATCTTAAGTGCATACCCTTTTGTACAATAGTCATTCCTTCCTAACCTTGTTTTAACTTGTCCCCTTCCCTTTTAAAAGGTCAAGCTTAATTGTCACTCTCTAAAAATTGACTACTTGGATAGTTGAACTTTAAACATTCTTAAACAGTCCAACCTTTTTTCATTTGCCTTTGTCATTTGATACCATTTGGAAAGATTTATTTGTCATTTTTATTATTTTTGTGTTTCCCACAAGAATTCTTAATCCCACATGTGTTGGGTGGGAAAAACCAAGGAAGAAGAAGATATATAAAAGGTCTACATAATAGATCATTTTTATTATACAACATATAGAATCGCAATTTGAATATATTAATAGTAAAAAGAATAAATTTTTATATATTTTAAAAAAATGTCATACATTATTTTATTTTGTAAATTCAATATTTGCAAGCATTATTTTTTTTTTCTTTTAAGGGTTTAGTAATTATTAATAATTAATATTATTAAAATTAATTATTTCTTTTTACTTTTAGTATTTAAAAACTCTTTAAAAATATAAATATAAATTAAAAAAATATATAAATTATTAATTAAAAATTAATTTTAAGTAAAAGTATTAAACAATAACTAATAATAAATAGTTGATTACTAATTATTTAAAAATAAAATTGATCAATAAATTATAGATAATTCACTATTTTGACATTTTATTTTCTGACAAGAAAATCTATGATTTTATTAGAATTTTGATTATTTTGGATTTTAAGAAATTTGACACACATAAATTACAATTTGATGAAGAAATTAATGTATCACAATTGAGTTCCAAATGGGTATGACGCAATAGACAAATAAATTGAGAGATTGTTACGAGGGTAGTGAAGCAACTTTTCTAATTAGCTAGTATAGTCTCATCTTTTGGTTTTGTAGTATTTGGTTGTGGCTGTCAACTAGCTTTTGTTCTTTTTGGTAGTTGGCCCTTTGGTTTGGCTCTCTCACTCCTCATGAGACACTAGGTTTCTTCACTTTAGCGGTTATGTAATGGTTTGGGCATCTCCCAATTTAATCTAAATTAAAACATGTCTAATTAGAGTGCATTCCATGAGATCACAACTCTTTGTGGCATTGTATTAAATAGTTCACATGCTTTATGTATCCTTCCATATTTTGCATGATTTTCATAAAGACATTTACAACAAAAACATTTCAGATAATTCATCTTCATATTATGGTCTAATGGATATATCCATACCTTGTTCTAAATCTCCCATGTGAGTACAACCAACAAGGATTTTGGTAAAGGTTGTGGAATTTGTCTTTGCATCTACCAATTGCATTTGTTTGAAAGTTCACAAATTCTTTTCATAAGATCCATTATATATGTACATCCTACAATTATTATAATCCATGGTCCCTCATTTATTTTTCTTTGCATCTACCTAAATTGTACATTATGATAATATTAAGAGAGGCATCCAATCATTCATAGACTTTGTCCTTCATTGTTCTCAAATCCTCTTATAACATCCCGCTAAGGAACGCTAGAGGACAATAACAACTAACTAAAGAAACATAACAATATTTTTTTTAAACATAATACATTACATTAATAACTTATTAAGAAATTAATCATAACAATGAAACATGTGGAATATCGTCCACCTAAACTAAAACCTGTTGGGGGTTCCCTAACGTCTCTACCTATGCAACACTCTAACCAATATCTAAGAATATTAAAACCATAATTGGTGCAGGAGAACCTAAGGCAAATTGGTCAAATAATGTTTTTAGGGGTCTAGTAGTGTGTTTTTTATTTATTTCATGTAATAAGGTGATTTCATGACCATTTTAGTGAGTTTGTGTCATGTATGGTAATTTTTGTTCAAATATGTAAAAGCTATCAATTTGTTCTCAAAGTTGCTTAAGCAACGTGACAACATTTGGAAGTTGAAAGGTCATGTGGTTCAAAATTATGTTATGGATGTTGATTTCCAGGACCAAACAAGTTTAAAATCCTCCTTTTGGTCGAGGCAAGGATTGTTGAATCATTTTGAGTGAAGAATTATCATTAATAACTTTGTTTTCTATATTTTTAATTGTAAATCTACACTTTATGTACTGTGTATGATCCTGTACGAATTTAATAGCGTGGAAGATCATATGAAAATTATGGTACATTGAATATAGTTTCATTTGAGTCCAATTTGGTTTTTTTTCACTTAGAAATAAGGGAGATACAATAGTTTTTCTAAAATCTGCCTAAAAACCCTAGGTTTCAAGGTTTTTGACACACAAAAAAAGTAAAAATACACCATTCCACCATACAATGATTCTCAAATTCAGTGGAATGGTAGTTTTGTGTTTTTTTTTATATAACTTTTTGGGTTTTTGCAAAGGAGATGGAGTTTGGAGGGGTTTTACCAAAACCTTGGTCTAACATGCTCATGGGTTAGACTAGTGAAGCAGGTGAAAGGTAAAGACAACATATTAGGAGGATAATTTTATGAGAAGAAATGGTGGAAATGTGCTATTTGGAATGGTTTAAGACCCTAATTTCCATTCTGAAAAAACTTGCGAAGACATTTGTGGGTAGTTGCTTTGTAAAAGAGGGCTAATTAAGCCTTAGAGCAACAATAAAAACCCAGTGTTGACAAGCATTCTCCAAAACACCCATAGCCCATTTTGAGATATGATTTAGAATCCCCCAAATGGTGTTTGAAATCACTTTCCTTTTGTGGAGAAATAGGCTGAGTGAGGAGAAATATTCACCAGTCCTATTTAGGAGGGCTACTAGATTATAAGACAAGATTGAAGAGCAAACCTCTGGTGAAGACATACAACCACTTGCGTGGACAAGTCCAATTGAACACTCCCTATTTGCATAGTATAAGCCTTGATAAAGGGTTGTGAGAAGATCCCATATCATTTGAGCACTTGGTGTCATTGGGAGGTGTATTTGATTCCTCACGGTGACTGCATTTTTTTGGTGTAGGA
Organism: Cryptomeria japonica; assembly: GCF_030272615.1. Lineage (NCBI taxonomy): Eukaryota > Viridiplantae > Streptophyta > Pinopsida > Cupressales > Cupressaceae > Cryptomeria > Cryptomeria japonica. Next base: position 772,493,017 of record NC_081407.1, read on the forward strand.
GCAAACTAGAAGTAAAGAAGGTATAAGCTCATGGGTTAAAGGGCAGGGAAGGCTTAAGACACTGAGTATACACCATTTTCAAACCATCTAGGGGCCTATCAAGGTGATTTGGGAGAAATATCTCCCTAAGATAACCTAGAGCTAGCATAGCAAGTTGAAGTACAACTCAAGATTGAAGATCCAAGCTCCACCTCTATTGCATCATTAATACACTAATGATAACATTATGCAAAGTAAAAACATTCAAATTTAATACTAGGTTCATTTTAAAACACTAAATGAAATGTTCATATAATAACCTTTAGTATTGAATGTGATTAAGCATTCATCCATGCGAGAAAGAGTAGTTGATACCAATATCCCACTACTTAAACATCATTCAAAGATTACATAAAATTTTAATTACATTAACTAATATTACAACCATTTCTATAAGAAGTATATGATTGAACTATGTTTGGATTGATTTTGGTAAGATAGAAATGATTTAATTAGTGTATTGTTATGAGGTTTGAGTGTGTTTCATTCTTCTGGTTTTGGAAATAAAGTTCATGTTGTGAATCCCTCTACAAATGGAGGTTTTAAAGGGCTACTTTCAGTTTTGTGACACCTATCATCTTCATGTTGTTTCCATTAATCCTCAAGCATATTGTGTTGGGTCTTGTTAATATTCCTCAAATTATGTTGATGTTCTTATGGTTTAATATTCTTAGATATTGGTTAGAGCACTGCATAGGTAGTGACATTAGGGAAGCCACAAAAGGACTTAGTTTAGGCGAATGATTATCTTCCACATGTGTCAGTGTTATAATTAAATTCTTAATAAGTTGTGAATGTAATGTAATGTGTTTGAAAAAAAAATTGCTATATTTTTTTATTTATTTGTTATTGTCCTTCATTGTTCTCAAATCCTCTTACATGACCTAATCACCTTGACCTTAGCAATCTTGTTGACACTTTGACATCAATGAAAATACTATATTCAACAAACTTATCTTCCTAATGATGATGAAGGAATCATAGAGTTGCATCAAATAAAATAAATGTTCAAAGAGTTAAATTTAAACCCAATAGTTATCTAAAATGCAAAGGTGACTATTAGACTTCCAAATACTATTAAATGATAATTACAAATGAGTATTAAATAAGTATATCTATGTATATATTTAGGATATATATATTTTTTAAGTTTATATTAACTTTTGAATAATAAAAAACTTAGCACTAGAATTTATTGTAGACTTGCGTGTGATGATGATTTTGCATTTTGTAGTGTAGTGTATGGAGTAGTACAAATCCATATGGTGCAACACAATTTTTTGTGCACAAAAAAAAATGAGGACCTACATTTTAGATGATTTCACAATTGGTTTTAAGGTTCTTAGGACTTCTAAGTGCAATGGTGACCTTCGTTTCGCTTCAAAGTGCCTATAATTTTTAGCTACCCCCATATTTTACCTCAATTTTTGTACCCTTAGTGAAATTAACCCAAAATTTTAATTGCTAGAACCTTGACAAAATGATAGTCGATGTTAGGGTTTTGGAACACTGCGAACATGATGGCAACCTCCATTTGAACCCAATGTTCAAAAATAAATACTCAATGTTGGATCCATCAAGTATGTGCACAAGAAGTTTACAGATCATATGCTTTGATACCATGTAGAAGTGTTGAAACAACCACGGGAGCCAAGAATCATTTGCAAGAAAAATAGTTGTCACATAAAAGAGATCATGCAAAGATAATATGATCCATAACAACTTGATAATTTTGTATTATTGCACACAATAACTATTGTAGATAAAATGACAATGAATGAATTAATCCTTATAAAAGGATGATTGAAACCCTATTACTAAAATTTGGAGAACTAGAGAAAAACAAGGAGGAGCTAAATAAAGCTCAGCAATAGCAAAACTAAAGTTAAAAAACATAACTCTAGATAAAGGTACTTAAGTTTAGCTCAAGTGAAAAATAATTAAAAGACTTAATTAATAAATAATTAGATAAAGTCCTAATTACTCCAACAACCATCTTTCTTACAAAAATTATATTTGGATCTCTCCTTCTTAGGATGAACTTCTTTAAAGAGGTGGTGGAAGTCTCACTAGTTCTATCTTAAGCTTGTTCTTTTTCTTCCGTTTCCCCTTAGTTGGAGTAGCTACCAATGCATGAGACTTGGGAGTGACATCATTTTGATGAAGTTTTGGTAAAATTAACACTTTATCAAGAACAACACCTTTTTGGAAGATCCAATTCCAGAGCCGGAAGACACCAAGAAAAAATCAAAGGTAGCTATTATTAGGGACTCTGTGGGACCTGAACCCGCAATCAGGGATTTGGTCAATTTCCATTTCTTCCTCTATTACCAAAAACTCGACGAGAAAGCATGGTCAAAACGGTTTTCCATTGTGAAACAATCATTTCTAAGTTGTTCGTTGTTTCAATCTACTACGAAGGAGTTCAAGCAAAAATATTTATAACTTTTTCCGCGTTTCACAATCTTCTACGTCCTTTTAGGGTTTTACCTACACTTTTTGCTTTGTTTAACCATTATTATTTTACTTACCACTTTGTGTTGGATTTAATATATTTTACTAGACCTTAACATGCCTTTATCTTAACAATTAGTTTTTCACTTACCACTAAGTGTTGTATTTCATATTACTTTTTATGGTTGTTGAATTCACAATCACCAGAATACATTTTATTGAAGCTAATTAATTATTTTATTTATGTCAATTTATTTGTATATTTGTTTGAATCTCAAATTTTTATTTATTTCTTTTATATTTTGTCTTTAATAAAGAAATTTATTCATATTTTAATTTTTAAAATATAATAATTATATAATTAGTATTAATATTAATATATATATATATATATATATACAATTTCTTATGCACAACTTTTTCAAATTTTATTTTTTCGTTGTGTTGTCATTGTTGTCACGTTTCACATTTCTCATTTTTGGTAACATAGGTTTCTTCTCCCTTTTCCTATTCAATTCAGGTCGTATGGTCTGGATAGCCTTAAAAGAGGCTTTATGCATGTTGGGGCCTCTTGGGAGCGCTTAATTTCTTCTACCTCCATTTTAGTCCCAGTCATCTTGAGCTTGGCATCCATGTCTTTTATCCTCCCATTCACTTTATCCTACTTGTCTGTAAGGCCAACAAATTCATTAGCAGACCTCCAAATTTTGTCATCATCATCGTCCTCAAGCCAAATATTAGTCCTAGCTTCTGCCTCTGCAGCCGCCTCCAACCTATTAATTTTCCTTATTGCCACATTCATCTATCCAAAAAAATATCGTCAATTGTTGAACCGATTGGAGATAGCAATAATATATGTCTATGAATTACCATCAGTGTGGTTAATGATCATGCGCCTATGTTAAAGGAAGCTAGAAGAATCGATAGAAACCTTAAGAAAAATGGTATATCTCAACTCATATCAGAAACTGATCCACACGTATTTCATTACACAAGAATATAATAGAGTTCCTTAGGTGCTAAAAAGATGACTATCCTGAATATCGCATCCTTATAGTAATCAGAAGTTTTAGAATCTTCTTCATTGGTAAAAAGCCTGAGGTCCACTTCTTAATATCCTCCTCACCTAGCCAGATGTTATGTTCATTGCATAGCTCTGCGCAATGTACATTCCATCCTCGCATGCATACACACTCCCCTCTGATAGTTTTATAGAGAGAAGAAACATATTATACAATGATAATTTATGCAAGAAAATAAAGACACATCATAAGCAAAATAAAACACCACAAAGCATTTAACGTGGTTTGGCAATCTTTGCCTACATCCACCAAAAATAGGAGAAGTCTTTGTATTAATCCCAACAGTACATCAATTTTGCATTATACAGTCCAATATATAATGGACTCTGCAAAAACTATATGCTAAATGTGTACCAAAAAATTTCCAAACTTACATAACAATGCATCACCGGAATTATGCTTACAGTGGAACCGTTTTGTTTACATTGGAACAAAAAAAAATTTGCATTGGTAATTTTGGCAATAAGGGAAATAACAATATCTTACGGGACTTCACATCCCAACAATCTCCCACTTGAAGTCCAAACAATACTGTGAACAATCAGGCTTCAAGAAATCTCCTGCTTTCCAAGGCCTATTGTCATAGACTTATTAGTCCCAAAAAAGATTTACAGAATTCCAGCTTCTCCCTTGAAACAACCTTTGTAAATGAATCTGCATGATTCAAATTCGTATGTATCTTTTCCAAATTGAGCTTACCCTCTTCAATAATACTTCTAATATAGTGATATCGAAGTTCTATATGCTTCATTCATGAATGGAATGCTGCTTTTTTGGCCAAGTGAATGGCACTTTTACTATACAATACAAATTCCTTTTGTTTGTTACCCAATTCATATAGTAACCTCTGCAACCACAACATATCCTTTGCCCCTTCTGTCATTGCAACATACTCTTCTTTAGTAGTGGAAAGAGCCACTACTTTCTGTAACCTAGAAATCCAGCTAACTTTTGCTCCTGCCAATGTGAACACATACCCTATTGTAGATCATCTTAAATCTAAATCTGCAGCCATGTCTAAATCAACATATCCATGCAATTGTGCATCTTCACCTTTAAACCTCAAAACATGGTTTGATGTGCCTTTAAGATATGTCAAAATCCATTTCACTACTTGCCAATGAATTTTCCCTAGATTACTCATGTATCTACTGACAACTCCCACTACTTGGCCAATATCTGATCTTGTATAGATCATAGCATACATTAAACTCCCATCTGCATATGAATATGGCACTATTTTCATGTATTATTTTTCTTCAAGCATCTTGGGACATATTTCAGAATATAATTTGAAATGCTCTGCTAGAGGTGTGCTTACTACCTTGGCATCCTTCATTCTAAACCTTTCTTGTACTTTTCCAATGTATTTCTCCTGTGAAAATATGAGTTCCTTTTTATTCTCATCTCTGATGATTGACATTCCAAGGATTTCCTTTGCAGCACCCAAATCTTTCATTGAAAATTTCTTAGATAACTGTTGTTTCAACCTGTTAACAACAACCATGCTAGATCCTCCAACAACCATATTGTCAACATACAATAACAACAATACAAATTCTCCATTATCAAAAGAATTAGTATAAAGACAATGGTTAGATTCACATCTAGAAAAGTTATGTTCAAACATGAAAGAATCAAATTTCCGATACCATATTTGTCGAGGAGCTTGTTTTAATCCATATAAATTGTGATTTAGTTTGTAAACTAGTGCTTCTTTACCTTTTTCCTCAAAACCTTCGGGTTTCTTAATGTACAACTCTTGATCCAAGTCACCATGAAGAAAAGTTGTTCCAACTCTAAATCATAAACTGCTGCTAAACCCAACACTACTCTACTAGAGGTCATTTTCACAACTGGTGAAAATATCTCTGTAAAAGAAATGCCTTTTTGTTGAGCATATCCCTTTACCACCAATATAGCTTTAAATATATTCTTTCCATCTGCTTCTTCCTTCACCCTATACACCCTCTTATTTTCTAGTGCTTTTCGATTGGGTGGAAGTGTTACCAAATCCCATGTGTGATTTCCCTTAAGAGATTCCATCTCATCTCTCATGGCTTCCAACCATTTATTGCTATCTTTATCTACACATGCTTCTTTAAATGTAGTAAGTTCATATTCATCAGAAAGCAATAAATATTGAATAAAATCTTTATACCTAGTTGAAGGTCTACGCTCTCTAGTGAACCTTCTGATGTAGAGTGGATGTACTCACTTCTCCAACCAGTGCCAACTGGCTTCTACTCAAGGCTTCTATTGAAATATCCAATGGCTAGATGCTATCTCACCCTCCTAGGGTCCACTATATCTCCTCCCTAACCCTCTCCTAAGGTCCTTGGATTGTGGCAAGTTCTAATTCTTGAAGAGAGTTCCAAACTCTCTTGGTCACCCCTTGAGTAAGTTCAATCTACTCACTCACACCGTGAGCACAAACACTCCACCTAGGATCTTTGATTCCTTTACACAACCTAACATTTTTAATGGTTGTCTCATACCCCTAATACACCATTACATACTTTTCAATACATCTTATCCTTACTAATTTGAAGACTAGTGGTGTTTAGGCTTAGAATTAGGCTTATTCCTTGTAGCCTTTTGAAAATGGTAAAACTGAAACTTTTCAAGATTTTTCCCAACAAAAATAGGAAATTTTTTTATTTTTAGATACCCTTTTGTAACTTTGACACAATATCTAAAAATTGCATCTGGGTTTTGAAACTTGGGTATCTAACCCTTATAGAGCTAAGGAGGCATAGTTTGCTCTTTCAACACCCAAACTTGGAGTAGCAACTTTAAACCGCTTTAACCTGATCAAAAAAGGAGAGTTTTGATTTTTTGAGGTCTTAACACACATACTCCACCCTTATCCACCCTTCTTCTACCTCTGTGCATCACCCTTTATCATCTAGGGCACAATTTCAACCTTTTCCCTATGCTTGCCAAGCTCACAAGCCAAGCTAGGGTTTGATGTCATGACCAAAGTATGGCCTCCCCTGCACTAAAACAAAAACAAAAATAATATTTATAGGTTCTCCTAACATTCCAACAAGTTTCAGCAAGTTTCAACCATGGAATGTTAGGAAAAAAGACATTTTTGTTCAAAACCCTAGTTTGTAGGGATTTTCCAGCCACCTACACTAAAAATGCAATAAATTTCAAACTATACAACTTCATAACCTCATACTTAAATAAAATTAAAGGTAAAACACATATATACATTTCCATGCCCTTGGATTGTGTCTAACAATCCATACAGGTTGTACACACAACTTAGAGTAGCAAAAAACATGAAAAAAAACTCAAGAAATGTGTGGAACTAAACTTGTTTTTTTTTGTCAAATGATTACCAATAGATAAAAATCGGTTTTACCAAGATTTATACCATCATTGGGGATGGTTACAACTTAGTCAACAAACCTTGCACGTTGATTTCCTTCAAGAGTTGAAAAATTGCAAAGTTGCTATGAGCAACTTTGACAATTTTTTATAATTTTTGCTAGGTTGAGAAACTTTACTCCAAACCACATTTGATCACCTCAAAATAACCCAAAAAAACCTAGGAAACATTAAAACACCTCAAACAACCTATTCCAAGACAAAATTCACAATTTCATCTTCTCTACCTGGCACTCATAAGAGCCTGTATGCCTACATGGCTATGACAAAGGTCTCTTATGGCTATTACAACTCATGAGAAAAAATTTATGGCCTATTAGAATTATTACAAACACACAAAAAGGATTCAAAAATCCCAAAATCAAAATCATTAAAAAAAAAACAACTTTTGCATTTGTGCTCCTGCACCATGCTCCCTGGGTGACAAGAACTCAAGTCCCTTGAGAAGATAAGGCTTGAATGGAAGAACCATGCTGCAATATGTCTTTCTTAGACATCCAAGTTTCCTCAGAATAAGGTAGACCTGCCCATTTCACTAGATAATCCTTGTAGACACCCTTTCTAGTCTTCTTTACCACTTTGGTATCTAGTATGCATTCCAAGGAAATCAGTTGACTAGGTGGCAAGTCTTGAAGCCAATCCACTTATTTAGGTGCTAGAGGATCTTGATTAACATCAGTCTGAGTTCCTTTTTAGGAATACAAGTCACATACATTAAATATGGGATAAATTTCCAAGCCTTGAGGTAACTCCAACTCATAGGCATTGTTGCGAAACTTGTGAACAACCTTGAGAGGTACTATCTTCTTCATGCAAAATTTATTTGGTTGACCCTAAGTCTTTACTTTCTCAAATAAGCCATGACCAGGTCTCCAACTTTGTAATGAACCTCTCTTCTTTTTTTGTTTGCCTTTTCTTTATATTTATCATTAGACTGCTGCAATGTCTTCTTCACTTGCTCATGTATCTCCTTCATGTTCTCAGTAAATTTTTCACCTTAGGCACTCTTATGGTCCATAGAGCTGAGATCTCTGAGTTCTAAAACACCTCTTGGATGACATCCATACACAATCTCAAAAGGGCTCTTGCCTATGCTCCTGATAACTGAATCATTATAGGCATACTCTGCTTGTCCCAATACTAGATCCCAAGCTTGACCATGTTCTTTAGTAAGACATCTCAGTAAGTTTCCCAAGGACCTATTCACCACTTCAATTTGACCATCTGATTGTGGATGGTATGTTGAAGAAAAAGAGAGGTTAGTGCCAAGTTTCTTCCATAGTGTTCTCCAAAAGTGACTCACAAACTTTGTATCTCTATCACTCACTATGCTAAGTGGCAAACCATGGATTCTCATAACCTCCTTGAAGAATAAACTAGCTATGTGGGTGGCATCATGAGTGCATTTGCAAGGCACAAAGTGTGTCATCTTGCTGAATCTATCCACAACAACATAAACACTATCATACCCCCTTGGTGTTCTAGGAAAACCAAGAACAAAGTCCATGCTCAAGCACTCCCATGGTCTTGTTGGAAAAGCTAATGGATGATAGAGACCTGCATTACTTGATGTTCCTTTGGCCCTTTGACAAATGGCACAATGCTCAACAAACCTCCTAACATCTGATTGTAGTCTAGGCCAATAGTAGAATCTACTAACTTGCTCCAAGGTCTTGTCAAGACCAAAATGTCCACCTAGGTTGCCTTGGTGTTTCTCTTTGATAATATTGTCCCTCATGGAACAATGTGGGATGCAAAGAAAGTGTCCTTTAAACAATAAACCTTCCTGCAACATATAATCTGAATATGCAACATGACAAGCATTAGAAAAATTAGAGCAAACATCATATGCTTCATTGAAATCTTTATCACCTTGGTAGAGATCTTTGAGATCATTTAGGCCCACACTTTGGAGTTGCGCTTCTTGAATGGTAAGAACTCTCTGACTTAGAGCATCAAACACTTTGTTAGTGGTTCCTTTCTTGTGCTTAATTGAGAAAGTGTAGGCTTGCAAATACTCAACCCACCTAAGGTGTCTTTGGTTCAACTTTTCCTGTCCATTCAAAAAGCTAAAAGCATGATTGTCAGTGTATACAATAAACTCTTTAGGCAAGAGATAATGCCTCCATTTCTTTAGTGCTTGTACCATAGCATACAATTCTAAATCATAAGTGGAGTACTTTTGTTTTTCCTCATTGATTTTTTCAGAGAAGAATGCAACTGGGTGATTCTCTTGGCTCAAAACTGCCCCAATGGCCAATTTACTTGCATCACACTCCACTGTAAAAGGCTGATTGAAATCAGGTAGTCTAAGATAAGGAAGTTCAGCAACCTTTTGTTTCAACGCCTCAAATCCCTTCTTTACTGCACTAGTCCAATGAAACTAATATTTGACCCCTCCCTTAATGGTGTTCAAAATTGGTGCACACACATGGCTAAAACCTCTAATAAATTTCCTATAGAAAGATGCCAAACCATGAAAGCTTCTTACATCTCCTATTTATTCAGGAGTGGTCCAATTCACTATTGCCTCTACCTTTGATGGATCCATTTTTTAACACCCTTGAGAAACTATAAAACCAAGATATACCAATTCAGTTTTGAAAAACTCACACTTGTCAAGATTGATCATCAACTTCTCTTGGTGTAGCTTCCTCAAGACTTGGTCCAAATGCTTGATATGCTCCTCTTTTGACCTGCTAAAAATCAGAATATTGTCAAGGTAAACAATGACAAATTTACCAATAAACTCAGCAAGCACTTCATTCATGAGCCTCATGAAGGTGCTAGGTGCATTTGTGAGCCCAAAGGGCATCACCAACCACTCATATAGGCCCTCATTGGTCTTAAAGGTTGTCTTCCACTCATCTCTAGGTCTGATCCTTATTTGGTGATAGCCTGATTTTAAATCTACCTTAGAAAAGTAGCAAGATCCACCTAACCCACTGTTATGCAGTAAAGACAGTGGAAAGCAGTGAAAACAGTGAAATTGACTGTTTTTGTCACCTTCTATAGCTAGTATGCCAAGTGTTTGGAAAAATGACAAATGGTAATTGTTTAGACAATGTTCTCCAAGGTGTGGCAGGATCTATCTGTCAGTTTAGGGCCTTGGTTCATGAAGGAGTTATGTATCTAACATTGCAAGCTTGAAAACCCTCTTGAAACCCTATAAAAATGGCATAAATGGTGGATAGTCCTTATTTTGCCTTGGTAGTGGTATAAACCATGAAAATCCATTAGTTTGAAGTTGTTTGAATGTTCCAAGCCAACTTCCATGGTGGGTTAAAGCATCGTTGCCTCTTACAAGCAAATTTCATCCAATTAGCCCTCCACGGGCTAGTAGCCCTTTTTAGGCCTCACACACACAAAATATGGAACCCAATTACCTTGAGCTTGTTGGGTTTGGAGTGATATTTGAAGGAAAATCCAAAACAGTGAAGAAGCCTCATGAAACCTCTGTGACATCCTTGTGAAGCAATTTTGGGTCTTGAGACCTAGTAAGTTGGGTTTGAGTAAATGAATCAAGAAAGCCAAAACAACAAAATGAAGCAAGTTCTTTAACAAAACCTTTACCTAGTTTCCTAAATCATTTGGAGGAGCTTATAATGTCAGAGAACAGTTAGAGTAATGCCCAAAGGATAGAGGAATGTGTTAGAAAGAATGTAATGGTTGAACATAATGAATAATGGAGGACTAAGGGTATGAGCTTACTCAAAAAGGGAGTTTGTTTGGGAAGATATGCATGAGATGCTTAGAATAATAACCTCAAATTGATTTTGCAAACATATATAACAGTCACAAACAAGTATTTTGGAAACCAATTGAACCATTAGACCTAATTCACCTTGTTGAGTACTTTTCTAGAAATCTCCTTATCATAGTGGTATCAGAGCCTGAGTAAGATTCAGGGGAAAAGAGAAAAGGAATTGACTTAGGATCAATAGGATCCTTAGAAGCAAACATGGTGACTAATGTTGAGTTAGCCAAGAAGGTCAAAGACCAAGAAGAAGAAAATAGAGCACTCAGAGAGAGGTTGGAGCAGCTAGTAGTGAAATTAGCTGAAGTAGAAGTCAAAACTGAAGAAGTCCATGATAAGGTTGGAGATCAGGGCAAAATGGTGGCAATAGAAGATGAGGTTCCCATACCTGACCCTATTATTGAGAAAGAACCATTCTTGAAGGCTTAGAGAGCTATGAGTGGTAAAACCTTAAAGGGAGTGGCTCTTTTCAATGGAAAGATGGATCCATATTCTCTTATAGAATGGATTGAAGGCCTAGAAAACCTTTTTGAATGTGATGGAATAACTGAAGCACAAAAGGTTAAAGTAGAAAAATCAAGGTTGAGAGGGGCAGCCTTAACTTGGTGGAAGTTCATCCAAGAGGAAAGGGTGAAAGAAGGTAAGCAACCAATAGCCACCTGGAAAGAAATGGTATCCAAAATTAGAGAAACCTATCTTCCTGAAGACTATGAAATCCAACTACATAGGAAAAGACATAACTTGAGGCAAAAAGATTTAGATGTCAGTAGCTACACTGAGGAGTTTCAAAAACTAAGCATGAGATCCAAGGTAGTAGAGGATGAGAGTATAAAAGTGGCAAGGTATTTGAATGGATTGAGATGGAACATTCAGGAAGAGATGAGTTTGATATGTCCACAAATAGTACACAAGAGTAAGAGAAAGAAAGAACAAAGCAACAGAGGAAGAGGTAGGGATAGAGATGGTAGAGGCCATAGAGGAAGTTTTGGTGGAAGAGGAGATCAAAGATCCCAAGGAGAATCCAAACTCATTGAGCAAAGTGGGGATTCATATAGCAAGAGCAGCTATAGAGGAAGAGGATCTAGCAACCCAAGTAGGGGTAGATCTAGTGGACTAGGAAGAGGGTCCTACTTCTCCACCATGAAATTCTACAACTATCAGAAGTTGGGGCACCCTTCCTATAGATGTCCAGAGAAACCCACCTCTTCATAGGGGGGTGAAAGAAGAGTGAATTATGTGCAAGAAAATGCAGCAAGTAGTAAGGCTCATGAAGTGAGCCTAGCATCAGAAGATGGGGAAAGTCTGATGATGAGAAGAGTCCTGATAAAAGAACCAATCAAGGAGGAACCTACTCAAAGGAGGTCATTGTTCAGAATTAAGTGCAAGATCATGGGAAAGGTATGCAAGGTGGTCATAGATTCTGGATCCATAGATAATATAATCTCAGAAGAAGCAGTTGGTAAACTCAAACTCGAGAGAATCCCACACACACATCCCTATAGAGTCACATGATTGAATAGGGAGCAACATGTCCTTGTAAATGAACAAACATGGTTAGAATTCACCATAGGAGGGTATCAAGATAAGATCCTATGTGACATTATTTCAATGGATGCTTGCCATCTACTTCTTGGTAGACCTTGGAAATTTGATAGGAAATCCATCCACAATGGGGAAAAGAAATCATAGTCTTTTCAGAAGAAGGGAGTTGCATACAAAATTCAATCCATAAATGATGAGAAAGAGGACAGCAAGTCAGCAAGTCAGAAAGTTTTAATTGTAAATGAGAAGGAGTTTATAAGTACACTTGAAGAAGGTGAAGGAGTTGGATTTTCACTCATAGTGAAACCCAAGGAAGAAAAGATAGAAAAGAAAGTTGAGATACCATATGAGGTGTAGCAGATCCTTGATAACTTCGAAGCAATAATCAGTGATGGTACACCTGCAACCTTACCACCTCCTAGAGCCATTAGCCATCAGATTGATTTCATTCCTAGAGCCTCTTTACCAAATAAGGCAGCCTATAAGATGACCCCTGAACAAAATGAAGAAGTAGCAAGACAAATACAAGAGCTCTTAGACCAAGGGTTGATTAGGAAAATCATTAGTCCTTGTGCAGTACCTACAGTGTTGGCACCTAAGAAGGGTGGAACATGGAGACTTTTCACAGATTCTAGAGCCATAACCAAGATCACCATCATATACAGATTTCCCATACCCAAGATAGAGGATTTGATGGATTGCTTGGGGGGTGCACAATATTTCAGTAAGATTGACCTGAAGAGTGGTTACCATTAGATAAGGATCAAAGAGGGTGATGAATGGAAGACAACTTTCAAAATGAATGAGGGTCTCTATGAGTGGCTTGTTATGCTATTTGGACTCTCTAATGCTCCCACCGCATTCATGAGACTCGTGAATGAAGTTTTACATGATTTCATTGGAAAGTTTGTTGTTGTGTATTTAGATGATATTCTTATTTACAGTAAAACTAAGGCACAAAATTTGAAGCATTTAGCTATTGTTTTGAGAAAGTTATCTGATGAACAACTAACCATTAATCTAGAAAAATGTGATTTGTTGAAGCAAGAATTGGTCTATCTTGGTTTTGTTGTATCAAGAGGCATTCTAAAAATGGATCAATCTAAAGTTGCAACAATAACCAGTTGGCCAACTCCTAAAACAACCAGCGATGTCAAAAGTTTTCATGGTTTAGCACAATTTTATAAGAAATTCATCAGTGGATTCAGTGAGATTTGTGCCCCTATGTTAGACACAATCAAAGGGGTTGTAAAGGTAAAGCTCCGGTGGACAGATGCAGCCAATAAAGGGTTTCAATTATTGAAAACTAAAGTAGCTTATCAACCAGTGCTCATTTTACCTAGTTTTGATAAACTTTTTACTATTGAATGTGATGCTAGCAATATTGTTGTAAGAGTTGTTTTAAGTCAGGATAATAGACCAGTTGCATTCTTTAGTGAGAAGTTAAATGATGCCAAGAAAAAGTACTCTTCCTATGATTTAGAACTTTATGCATTAGTCCAGGAACTTAGGAAATGGAGACATTATCTTCTTCCTAAAGAGTTTGTTGTATACACATATAATTAGCCATTAATTTTCTTGAACTCACAGGATATACTAAACCATAGGCATGTTAAATGGGTAGAGTACTTGCAAGCGTACACTTTTACTATTAAGCATAAGAAGGGTCAGTTGAATAAAGTAGAAGATGCTTTGAGTAGGAGGTTGTTAACTGTTCATGAGATTCAAGTATAGAGCATTGGTATTGATAGTTTTAAAGATATGTATCCTACTAATGATGATTTTGCTGAAGCTTATCAAGTTTGTCAAGATTTTGAGAATAATTTCCATGGTGCATATGTTGATTTCACTTTGTAGGATGGTTTGTTATTTAGGGGTGGACAATTATGTGTTCCAAAATATTCTATGAGGGAGAACCTCATTTAGGAGAAGCATAATGGGTGCTTAAGTGGACATTTTGGTCTCAACAAGACCTTAGAGTTGGTTCAAAGATTTTACTATTGGCCCAAGATGCAGAGAGACATCAGAAGGTATGTTGAGCAGTGTTTGGTATGTTAGAAAGAAAAAGGTAATTCCTCCAATGCTGGTTTATATCAGTCTCTTCCCATTCCACATAGGCCTTGGGATTACATCAGTATGGATTTTGTGGTAGGATTACCTAGAACTCAAGTAGGATTTGATAGCATCTTTTTAGTAGTTAACAGATTTAGTAAGATGGCTTATTTTATTCCTTGTAAAACAACACATGATGCAAGTCATATTTCTTACTTGTTTTTCAAAGAAGTTGTTAGAATACATGGTTTGCCTACTAGCATTGTTTTAGATAGAGATGTGAAATTTCTTGGTCATTTCTAGAAAACATTGTGGAAGAGACTGGGTACTAATCTCTCTTTTGGTTTAGCTTATCATCCACAAACAGATGGCCAAACTGAGGTTGTGCACAGGTCTCTTGGAAACATGGTTAGGTGTTTGACAAAGGAATATGGATAGAGTTGGGATTAGCTCATTCATCAAGCAGAATATGCCTACAATGATAGTGTCAACTGGTCTACAGGTAAAAGTCCTTTTGAATTTGTTTATGGTATGCATCCAAGAGGTATAATGGAGTTGAGAGATATAGCTAACTTTTAGCCTAAGAGTGGAACGGCAAATGACATGGCTCAATCCATGAAGGAGGTTCATGAGCAAGTGAGAAAGGCTCTTCAGGATACCTCCCAAAAAGTCAAGGCACAAGAGGATGCTACAAAGAGAGATGTTCAGTTTTCTATAGGAGATTATGTGATGGTTCATTTGAACAAGGCAAGGCTGGAAAAAGGAGTTCCAAGAAAACTTTAGATGAGGAGAATAGGCCCTTGCAAAATCTTGGCTAAGTATGGGTCTAATGCTTACAAAGTTGATTTGCCTACTAATATTTCATTGTCTCCCATTTTTAATGTTGCAGATTTGATTGCTTTCAAGGGGAAGCCACCTAAGGAGATTCAAAGGGTTTCAGATGTTACATAGTCCCTTTCTGATCTTTCTTTACCTCCTCTCTCTATTCCTCAAGCAGAACAAGTTCTAGACTCCAGGGTTCTCAAGAAGACAAGGAATCACACCTATATGGAACACCTAATCAAATGGAAAGATAAGCCTCTCTCAGAGGCCACATGGATACCTGAAGCTGAATTTTAGAAGGCTGGAATACCTTCTTCTTTTCTACCTCAAGGAGTCACATGACTTCTTTGTCTTTAGGGGAGTATGGTGCAGGAGCACCTAGTTGAGTAAAAACCTTCATTTTTTAAAAAATTTTTTAGTAATTCATGCTTTTATGTTTGTAATGTCTTGTGGTAGGTTTGTGATGCTGTTTTATATTTTTTTGTGTCTTTTCAAGTGTTTTTGATCTTATTTTGTGCTTGAGAGATCAAGTTTTGTCTTTCTAGCCTTGAGTTGTCAAGTTTTGCCTCCTAGGCCAAAAATGGGTAAATTTGTGAGAAGTGCCTTATAGGCTTAGGAATGCTTGTGAAATAATTGAGACATGTTGTTAAAGTTATTTCAATCATTTTTAAGTGTTTAAGAGAGTTGGTGTAGTAAAGGGGAGAAAAAATGTCATTTTGTGCAACAAAAGTTGCTCACCTTGTTAAAAAGTTGTCATTTTAAAGTCAAAAATGTACAAAAGAAATCCTATAGCTATATGTCCATACAAGACATCATAAATAACTCAAAAAACCTTTAAATATACCACCCTCTTCCTTTTATAGGGTTGGCAGATGTGAAATCAAAGTTATTCTCAATAAAAGAAGTGCAAAATTCTAATTTTTATGGCAATTTGAACTAGTTTGGATGTATCAGTCCGTACTAATCTGACTTCTTCCATATTGTACTTGCTGAGATGTGATTTTTATGTTAATTCAAATCAATTAATGTAATTGGTTTTTTATCCTTGCATTGAGAAGAGAGTTGTATTTATTTACTTCAATTTTGCTACTCCTCTGCCCTGTCAAGGGTTTGTGCTTCATAATGAGTCAACTTGACTAAAAACCTCATAGGGCTCCCATAGAGGGACTTGGTCAATTTTATGAGAGTCTTTACAGTGTATATATTTTCTTATTTGGCTAGGGTTATGCACAAAGAGTTTGTGTGAAATCATACTAGACAAGTTGAGTGAGTAACTTGACTAGTAGATTGAAATTATGAGCAAAATGTTGCTCTCAAAGTCTATTTGAGATAACAAAATTGAAAAAAAGGTCTGCACCTTTTCTATGAATGATTTTAAATAAGTTGGAGCTCCATGAGAAACTATATTGACCTTGAAAATTGAATCAAACTATTAGGACATCGGGTTCCCTGTTTTTGGAGATTTAAGTAGTTTTTGGCATCAAAATTGTCTTTGAAACTTTCCATACATGGAGACTTAGCCATATTTGTTCAATTCAAAGTTAACTTATTGTTTGAAGGTTTATTTATGCTATGTGGCAGGCAGTTTTGAAGTCCTAAACCATTGTTATGCAGTAAAGACAATGGAAAGCAGTGAAAATAGTGAAATTGACTGTTTTTGTCACCTTCTACAGCTAGTATGCCAAGTGTTTGGCAAAATGAAAAATGGTAATTGTTTGGAAAATTTTCTCTAGGGTATGGTAGGATCTATCTGTCAGTTTAGGGCCTTGGTTCATGAAGGAGTTGTGTATCTAACATTGCAAGCTTGAAAACCCTCTTGAAACCCTATAAAAATGCCATAAATGGTGGACAATCCTTATTTTGCCTTGGTAGTGGTCTAAACCATGAAAATCCACTAGTTTGTAGGTTTTTTGAATGTTCCAAGCCAACTTCCATGGTGGTTTAAAGCATCATTTCCTCTTACAAGCAAATTTCATCCAATTAGCCCTCCACATGCTAGTAACCCTTTTTAGGCCTCACACTCACAAAACATGGAACCTGATTACCTTGAGCTTGTTGGATTTGGAGAGATCTTTGAAGGACAATCCAAAATAGTGAATAATCCTCACAAAACCTCTGTGACATCCTTGTGAAGCAATTTTGGGTCTTGAGACCTAGTAAGTTGGGTTTGAGTAAATGAATCAAGAAAGCCAAAACAACAAAATGAAGCAAGTTCTAGAACAAAACCTTTACCTAGTTTCCTAAATCATTTTGAGGAGCTTATAATGTCATAGAACATTCAGAGTAATTACCAAAGGATAGAGGAATGTGTTAGAAAGAATGTAATGGTTGAACATAATGAATAGTGGAGGAGTAAGGGTATGAGCTCACTCAAAAAGGGAGATTGTTTGGGAAGCTATGCATGAGATGCTTAGCATCATAACCTCAAATTAATTTTGCAAACATATATAACAATCACAAACAATTATTTTGGAAACCAATTGAACCATTAGACCTAATTCACCTTGTTGAGTACTTTTCTAGCAATCTCCCTATCACTACAGCTATCTGAAACCTTCACCACCAAATCAAGCTTCTAAGAGTCTTCAAACAATCTCATGATGCAGGTGAGTTGCAAGTCTACAACATCTCTTAGATGATCGAACCGTTTCTTAATTTTTTTCTTCTAATTAGTCAATGGATTTAGTTGCATGTACAAGTTTTCTACTTGAAGCCTTTACTTTCCTTCTACATCATTCTTCATGTCTATAGTACTGGATAGTTGTACAATATGTGATGCTATTATATCTATGTGACCCTTAATATCCTTATTAGATTTAGGCATGTTTTGCTTCGTGCCCACTTTGATTCTACTCACATCGTCTTGAAATCTGCATTTTCAACTCCATCCTCAACATCTGTTCAATTTTAAGTCCTCATTGACAAGACTAGGATGCCTTAGGTGCCCTCGTACTCATGATTAGGACCTAGAATAGGACCCCTCATTTCTTGCCTCATGTGTGTGAAAAAAAATTAGCTTCATGTCAGTCGGCTCCAAAAATTCAAACACCATGTATGATTAGGTATAAAAGGAAGCCTACCCTGTCATTTGAAGGGGTCTACCTACAATTCAAGTGATCTCTTAATTATAAAATAAATTCAATTCCATGTGAACAAGCAATCAAGCATTCATCAATCATTGAAGGAGAATTCAAGTTAAAGTACAACAATCATGATCAACATTCTGCATGACATCCTAAAAGCTTTTGTGAGGATTCAAGAAAGATTCATGAAGGTATCATGTTCAATTTCAAGCATTTTTAGATTAGATCTATCCTTTCCCTCAAAAGGAAAACATTATACTTCAAGGTTAATTCACAACCTGAGGTTTGACCTAGGAAAGCCCCAATCAACAAACCTATTTTCATCATTTTGTGTGTAGGAAATTGATTAAGGAGTTACGTATGAAGAATTTGGAAAAGTAAATGATGACAATCAAACTCAAATTTTGATGGCATGAAAAGCAGAAGACTAGGCCAGTTCACACCTCCTAGTCCCAAGAATTTTTGACAACCTTTTGGTAGTAGATTTTGTGTACCATCCTAATCCAAAAAGCATTCATTTTGTCTACATCTGACAGGTGGAGGATCTAGTTGATCGGCACCTTCTAGTCCCTATAATTCTACTTGAACACTATGTCATAGGAGAAGAGATATGACTTCTAGGTCTACTAAGGAGATGCTTAACAGTTAGTCATATGATAAGAGAAAAAAGAAGAAACATGAATACTACTATCTAATAAGTTGTGTAATGTTGGGTGATTCATTCTACATCATGGATTTCATTGGCTAGCAATTTGTGTTATGCCAGGTGATCCATGATAGAGAAGATTAACAAACGAAACCATTTGTTTGCAAGGCAATCCAAAAACTCTACTATAAAATGGTTGTTGTAGTGACACAAAACACAAGCAACAATAATAACCAACACTTGCAAAGGTGTAAACAACAACAATGATCACACTATCAATCCATGCTATTCCAGGTAACCTTTAACAAAACTCAAAAAAATGATAACCATGCCCTAGGGGGCACTATGTAACACAACACTTCTAGTTTGTGGATACATAAATGAATTAACACAAGAAAAAAGGAGATCTCATATGCCTCCCCTTAAGATGTCAACATACCTCTAGGTTGATATCTTAAGGTAGATAGCAATCAAGGATAAGCACCTTCAACACCAAGAAGATACCCTTAATAAACATACATGCATTCCAAGCTAGGAAGAAAGATCCTTGTACATGTCTCATTGCTATAAGAAAGGAAGAGATAGTTGTAAAAGAGATATTTTTCAACAAGTGTAAAGGGATCATTTTAAAGAGGGAGGAAAATATATTTTCCTAAAGATGTCTACCTCCAAAAATAGAGGAGATATTTAATAAAGATATCATCTTTTAAATTAATAAATGGGCAAGAGATTAAGAATACAAACCTTCCATATTGCTAGGAAATGGTATCCTTGATGAAGGATTGCACACTTTCTATCACTAAGGAGAGATCATTCATAAAATACATACCATTTCAAGAAAGAAAGAGGTCCTAATCAAGGAACACACACGTCCAAGCAAGGAGATAATTTGGATTGAGGACAATTCTATGCAAGAAAGGATATCAAGTTAGAAAAGATAAAAATCAACAAAGGTAAAGTGGATCCTTAAAAAAGAGGAACAATTGACAACTATTATTCTTGCTCCACAATGTAGAGACAAGAAGAACTAGGCTATTACGTTGCCTCCCAAGTATGATTGCACATGAAATCCTAGTACCATGAATGACAATGAGACCCTAATAGGTAATTAAGCTACCGATGTCATATAGAAAGATAAAAAAATAATAGGTTATAAATGTCATTTAGAAGGGATATGATGAGTGTATAACTCATTGTCTCCTATTATTTAAATATTACTAAAACTACAATAATTTGTTGAATTTTAATCTCCAAATCATGACATTCATTAGTGGAATAGTTGATGATGCTTGAAAAAAGGATTGTCCTAATTTTTTTTATGGTTTTTTCTTCAATTTTTCAAGGGGAGAGTAATAAAGTTGGCTTTAAGAATCTCATACAAAATTATCTCTTGTTGTGATTAAAAGTTGTTGGAAAAGTCATAGATATATTAGACAATGGGGGAGAGGATGTCAACAAAGGAGGAGGAAAGAAACCTAAATCTTCTTCAGAAAAATGTATTGTATATTTCTCATGAACCTCCACACTTAATTGCACACATCATAAATCATGTCCATTGCATCCATGTTTATAATTAAATATGGTATTTAAATCATGTCTAGAGGAGTGTGTTCATTCATATTTTCAAAGTTTAAAGATCGTCAACCATCATCAAGACATGTGTTGGAAGAAGAGGTTGGAATAGAGTTAGAAGAAGCTTGAATAATTGACGCATACAACTCCCTTGAAACTTCATATTTGGATAGAGGGACCTTATATCAAATTAAGGAAGGCATGAGAGTGATATATGTATTAGTGTAATTATTATAGTTTTTGAATATTTATCCTTAGTATAATATTGGAAATGGTATCTTATACTAATTAGGGAGTCGTAATTAGGATATTATTTTCCCATTTTTAGTTGTTGATCTCATTATTTAAGACAAATGATTTTCATCATTTATTTTCTTTATGTGGAATATATATCTAATGTAATTATTTATATTTTTAATAAGAAAATAAATTTATTGTAGTAATCATGTGGTTTTTAAATTTTATCTCTTGTTTAAGAGAAAGTATTGAAGATCATAACTCTAACATGGCATCAAAATTCTAGTTCTACAAATGTTCTATTTAATTTTTCTGAATTTTACACATGAGGGTATAATCAATGCATACTAGTGTAAAAAAGTGCTCACAATAATACTAAATAGATTTTAAACCCCATAATTTGAATAGAGAACAACAAATTTGGACTCGAGAGATTCTAGAGTAATTTTTGAGGTTAAATGAATCTATGAACAATAGTTTAAACATGAATTGTGTTTATTTACACTATGAATATTATTTGATGTTGTGATTAATGTCTTAGGCATGGACAATGTTTTAGGTGTGAATAATGTTTTCAAGTATGAATAGGTTTTTTTGGTAATGAAGAGATTTTCTAGGGGCTATGAATAATGGTTTAAGCCTTGTGTAATTTTTTCAGGCTTTTTTTGCTTGCCTAAAGGAATAGTTTCATGAAAATAGAAATCAGTTGGGAATATGATATCCAAATTTTAAAAAATAAATAGACATTGGAATGTGGATTCTATGATATATAACATCTTTAAAACATGTACCCTGGCAATTTTAGCTACAACATGTGACAAAATTCCTCTATTATTTGTCCTATGATAGATGTTCATACCTTGTTCCAAAACTTCCAATTTCTCTAAGGCAGTCTGTCAAATAGTAAGCATGCCTTATCTCATCTCACACATTTTGCATACATGACTGCTAGGGCAATTGCAGTTACACCAACTAATACAATTCCTGGACATCCACACCCTATTCCAAAGCTCCCATTTTCACACAGGTTGGGGGATGTTGACAGAGATTTACCTGCCCTATTCCATAAGCCGACATTGCTCCCATTCTCGTAAATCCCTATTCCATGAGCCGACATTGCTTGGAGGCATTAATCAGTCAAACGGTTCACGTGCCTCATCCAAAAGTTGGAGTATGCTAGAAATAAACATGGCTATGTCAATGGAAACCTATTTGTTCCATGGGGTTTGATTCTGGGCAAGAATGTATGTTTAAGCCAAACCTGCCCATTATTACATTATTGGGGCCAACAACATGAGAATGGGAAGAGGCCACGAGAATAATGTTTGAAATGTCTTGGTCTTTTTTCCTTTTTTTTAAGTAATGCCCGTGGTCGTTGGAATTTCGACGAACACTGGCACTTTTTGTAAAAAAGCACAAATTTCATTGCCAATTCCTTCTCCGTCGAAACCAGATATTGAATTATCATCAAAATTCTAATGAATGCGGGCAATTTTTCAAAACAAAATCAAATTTGGTCACAATATACCTTCTCTGTCGGAAACCTCCATTGGAATTTTAGGCCAAATATATTAGTGAAAGAGAAACTTACGTCCTAAAATCTTTGACTGATTTAATGCATTGTAAACAAGGTGTTAAAGAAAAAGTGACTGATTTTATTGGTAGATACAAAAATTTCTGTTCTCAAATCTCTTTTCTAGTGCCTGATAATTATATTCAAAGAATTTTCATTCCTAATTTGTAAATAGACATTAGGGAAAAACTTCTCTTTTCTGAGTTTATTTCCTTTCTGCAGTTGTGTGCAACAATTCACAATTATCAACTAACTATGAGTCAAATAGAGCAATCTACTCCTATGGCTCCAAGTGATACAGGTGAGAGTGCTCAACAACCATTTGCGAAGTTCAAACCAAACAAAGGCTTCATCATATTCAATGACACCAACAATGTGAATACTACAATAGGTGTGCCTCCTATTTCTAAATTTTTCAAAAGAGAGAAAAAATTTACTCCTTTGAATGAATCTTTGTATAGCATCATGTCTCAGTTGTTACAAAGAAATGTTATCAAACTTCCCCCAATAAAACCATTTGATCCTTCTAAAGCAACTTCACCTAGCTTTGATAATAAGTCTTTTTGTCAATTTCATCGTCAACCTAGTCATGATACTGAAAAATGTTTTGCATTAAAATGTAAGATTCAAGACTTGATTGATAATAATACTATATCTATGGCAGGTATGAATGATAAGGGAAATAAATCAGTAGCTCCTCCTAATAAAAATCTTAATAGTTTCACTGATCCTTTACCCTCTCATACCTCTAATGTGATTGAGAGTGAACACACTTCTTTCTCTCCCACTGATTTCACTTTTACAGCTCAAAATGTGGTTAATTTGCTAGAGAAACAAGAAACACCTAAGGATCCATGTATCACATTTGATCCTAGTGAGACCATTAAGGCACCTGATGGCCCTTTATACATAGATGCGAAGATCCAAGGCAAGCCTTGCCATGGTGTGCTTATTGATCCCTCTTGCATGGTTAATGTTATGACTGAAGAGTATCTTTATACTTTACATTTGCATCAACCAATCTATGATGATAGTAATATGGTCATTAAGTTATTTGATGGATTTTCGTATCCTACCATTGGTTCTATCATACTTCCTATTGAGGTTCATACTAAATCTATAGATGTCAACTTTGTTATCATTCCTTCATCTGAACAATTCCATGTGAAGTTAGGCTACCCTTGGCTATCTTCAATGAAGGTTATTGCTTCTCCAATCCATAAGTGTTTGAAATTTCCCCACAATGGAGAAATCATAACTGTTAACCATAGCTTATTTCGACCAACCGAAAGAAGCCCGAGTGTTCCTATTGATTACTTTTGGCCTCAACAATTTAGATCTCTTCCACTAAGAAGTGGTCCTCTCTTTCAATCTTATAAAAAATAGAAGAAAGATATGATCTTATCCTTAAGCCAACCTAGAACTCCAACATTTGATATTCCCATCATTCTTGAAGATGAATTTATTCCCCCAATGGATAGAAATAATCTTCCTCCTAAGGAAGATTCCCAAACTATTCCTATGGATGAAACCACACCTTCTCCTTAGAAGAACAATAATATTCCTCATAAGGTTAGACCTATACCTCCTCCTCATGATGGACCTGGTCTCTTGCCTACACCAAACAGTCCTCCTTTATATGGTGCAGTTCCACCTCCTTCCACTTATAGAGAGAAGAGACCTCCCTCTCCTCTTGTCAAACCTAAAAGACCTCAACCTAACCATCCAACTACCAAAGATGAGAACATTCCTCGTTCAACACATATACCTCAGTCTTCTCAGCTTTCCGCTAAGACTAGACGGAATCATTGTGCAAGAGAATGTCGATGAAAACATCATGCTAGAGCTCGTGAATTTGTTTCTCAAACTATTCAATCTCCCAAAACACCACTAGTTGACATGATTCCATTTTCTCCTAAGCACTATGTTGAACCTAAATCTCCAAATCATAAGCTACAGAAAACATGTGATGGTTTTACTTCTATTCATGTTAGAGCTCCTCTTTTTATAAATATCAATGAAGAAATAGGTGAAAATGTTATTCATGATGGAAATACAACTCCTAATGCTTCTGATAGTGAATATGAATACATTAATATTGACAATTATTTATCTGTAGAATTTTCAAAAGCCTTAATCCTAGCTCTTAGAAATGAACAAACTGACTTAGCACATGAGCATAGTCCTTGTTTGGATCTTGTGATAGCTCCATCTACTATGCTCAACGTCTCTCCTCTAACATGTTTCCCGCCTTCCCAAAGTAATGATAAGCAAGATTGGAAGGTGGATGTTGTGCTAGACTAGTTGCATTAGTATCGTAGATCCTCCAACTCTCTCCTTTCTTTCTCTTTTGTGACCATTCTTCTATGTGTATCCCTATTCTTCTATTTTTTATCCCTAGTGATGTCTACTTGAGGATGATGCAAAGAATTGAGATCTCTTTTGGTCTCTTTCATGTTGACTCAAAAGACACATGTGTTCCCTTTCTTCCAAGGTGTTTTCCTTTCTTTGGGGAATGAGGAATATTCTATGCATATATATACATGATATACATGAGTTATCATACAACATATTGACCCTGAGGAAAGCGAAGCCACCTCATGCTTGGTGTTTGTGTTCATTATCCTTGGGTTTATTCCTTGATTGGGAGCTAAATCCTTTAGATAGTGTGCTCCCTCTCTTTCTCTCTCTGAGGTGAATCCTACCTTAAATAAATCACTCCCGATAAGGCGTGCGCGATCTCTTTAACGTGGGGGCATACACTCTGCTCATATTTTTCTTCTTTATGCTTAAAGTTACTTAGTGGACTTTGGCTTTGCTTTGTAATTTTTGGTATCCTTTTTTTTCATGACTCTTAGTGAGGGGAACTTTACTATTTGCTATCCATGTTTCTCCCTCTTGATCATCCCTTTTACTTTTTCAATCGAAGTCATAAGATCCTTAGTCCACTAGGGGCTTGGTGTTTCTTGCCTCCTTGACATGGTGAAAATCTTTTAATCTTGTCTCCTTGTACTTTACCGATAGTATTGGCGTACGCTTATTCTCCCACTAAAGTGGGGGCCAAATGTAACATCATAAAATTGCGACCCTTGCAATTTTCAACCGCATTTGGGTCTTTGCATTAGCGGATGAATCTCTAAGCCTAAGCGGAGACCCAAAATATGCTCATACCATCAATAACTTGCATTTTTTCATCATATTACACTACCTTTTGTTGCTGCCTATCCTAAATCAAGGCAGGACGGGGGCATGGCGCCCTTGTCCCCCTAGGACAGGGGCATGACGCCCTTGTCCTAGCCCTATTTTGGGCCCCCCTTGATTCCCCCTTGCATTGAGCTTGTCAATTGTGAAGCGGGAAAATTTTCTCTATGTCGGCCTAAGACGCGAAATTACCTAAATACCCCTAATTGGCAAGTATATAAGGAGCACTTCCCCTCCTATTTGCATAAGCAATGATGATTAGAAGAGAAAATAAGCATTGATCATTTCAAGTCTCCTCTCAAAGCTAGGTGTTGCATTCAAGACAAGGATTCAACCATTGAAGAGGAGATTTATATCAACATTCAAGACATCTTATTTCACATATCCATTCAAGCAAATTCATCTACAAAGGTATCAACCTTTCAATTACATCCCCTCCTTGAGGTGGATTTACCTCAGACATTTCATTTCATTTACTTGCAGCATTTTTCAACCACTTGGTTAATTCTAAAATGGGGTTTGACCTGAAGGCAAACCCTCAATCCCAGCAACATTTCCCTCTCTTTTTTGTGTGTAGGTTGTAGGTGCATGGCTGTAATTGCAGGTGTAGGCTTCAATTTCAGGGATGGAAAAAACCTTTTCGACGTGCGGATTTTTCAGAGGACTGTGTGCAACTTACACACGACCCTTGCAATTTTTTCTTAGATTTGTAGGGAAGCTTCGTCTCGACATTCTACTATCAATTCTAGGTGCACAACTTCATCCCCCATCTCCATCTCAAGATAAAATCGTTTCTTTGTCATTTCTGCACTTAGTCTCAATTTGCTTAATTCAACTAGTCTATTACAAAAGAGGGTTACTTTGCTACCCTAATACTTTCCAAATTAACTACAATTCACTTAGTATTCAATCTCTTACCATTGGGGATTGGATCTAGTGAATTAAACCCCTCTTTTGAATGTAAATGTGTGAAAAATTGAAGGGAATCCTTTGTGAAACTTTCATCCCTCTTTTGAGGGGAGTAAAGTTTTCAACTTGATCTCAACCTGTCCTCATACATCATGTCATGGGAAAACAATAGTATCTCGAACCAATAGTTATCCATGGAATAAGAGCTAGTACTCCCTACGTCATCACTTTTCACCACATTACAGTACCACACTTTGATCTTTTCCTTGCATTATCATTGCTGCATTGTTGTGTTCTCCCTCTACTGCCAACTACCAATGCAACACCTAATGAATTACTTTGAGTTTTTCTTCTCACATCCTCACTAAGAAGAGCTCCTACAACATCATCAAATTTTAGCACACGCTTTGGGCTAGATGTCGAGTTACTAACAGCCATAACAACTCCTTCCCAACTATCAGGCAATGAACACAACAATAAGATAACCTTTATCTCATCCTCTACATTAATATATACTGAAGTCAATAGACTAACCAAAGTATTAAACTTGTTAAGATTATTTGTCATGGAACCACCTTCTTGCATTTTTAAATTAAACAATTTCTTCATTAAAAATACCTTGTTTGATGCAGAAGGTCTCTCATACAACTCCGATAGATGATCCCAAAGTCCTTTTGCTATCATTTGTGTTGATACATTGAAGAGAACATTACTGGATAATGAAAGAATAATCATAGCCATAGCCTTCTAATCCAGTTTATTCCAATCTTCATACGTTATGTTGTTTGGCTTTTTAGCTTTTTCTTCCAATGTAATTGAAAGATCCTTCTAAATGAGAAGAGCTTTGAGTTGCAATTTCCACATTCCAAAATTTTGACAATTCTCCATTTGTCTATCTCCTCCATTTCTTATGATTCTTTGTTATACTAAATTCTTATACAAATTGCAATATCCAAATTACCGATCAATCTCCCAAGAAAAAATAAATTCCCCAATAAAATGGTTTTTATGATGAGAACCAACCTGATCTCTAGAACCAGTGACTTCTGCTAGCATCCATAATAATGGCTCTTATGCTGGCTAGAAATTCAACAGCCTACAGATTCTCAGATGCCTGAACTCTTTGAATTATCTGCATATTCCTACTCCAAATCTGCTTTACCCTCCTATGTGCTGATTTTGTCTCACCCACAGATCTTCTTAAGGCTCTGATACCAGTTGATAGTTTTATAGAGAGAAGAAATAGATTATCAAATGATAATTTATGCTAGAAAATAAAGACAACATCATAAGCAAAATAAAACAGCACAAAGCATTTATTGTGGTTCGGAAGAAGTGGAAGCACCAAGCCCTGGGTAGTGAGGAAGAAAACTATTGGTTGATATGCATCAACTTGTGAACAATTAGTTTGCTCCCATAAAGATTTATCATCTTCGACTTAATTTCATGAGAAGACAGTATTACATTTTTATTTGACTCCATATTCACACCTGAAATATACAAGAAGAGCAGTTTGACTCTACAACGTGGCTGTTATGCAAATCTAAATTGGTGATGTGGTTCATTTTCTCGCCTACGTCATCTTCACAACGGAATTACAAGCATTCATTTATATCATTTATAATTTAACTATCTTGTTAACAATAAGCAGTAGTGGAAACCAAATAGGAGAGAGAATTGCAGGTTGATGCAATTCAATTCTTTTATTACTTTTGTCGAAATAAGATTAAAGTGAAATACTTGTACCCCAAAAACTTCAAAATTATAAATGGATCAATATAAAATTATAAATAAATGTTGGTGTAAATAAATATTCATTATGGATATTATTACACTTTACTTAAGTTAACTTAGGATAATGCATCTCTTCGTAGTTTGGAATTGAGACACTTAGGGAAGTGTGCACGTAGGGATAGAGCTTGTAGGAGAAATTCCACCTTTTGTGGTCTTATTTTGCTGTTATACTTTACATTCGGTCGGTCATCCACCTCTTGTGGAATATTATATTATTTCGCCTACCTACCCCTAGTATTTCTTACCTACCCTTGTTTCTCATTGAGCCACATGTCATATTTGTGTGCTCATACATCCATATGGCCTTGCCTATATAAGCAGGCCTATATTCATTGTATTGGTTAATCCAGTTGATCATTTTACATATTGATGAGAATACAATTTGTTCTTGTCATTCTATTGTCTCTTTTTATGCTTTTCATTGTGCCCTTGATCTTGGCAAAATCCTATGGTATCGGAGCTATTGGGGCTTCATTGATTAGTTTTTTGGAGACACTTTGGAGGCTTCTATTTTCAAATTTGGGGATCTTCATTTTTTGGGGGCATCATACAGCGATTTGGACATCACCATTGAATCTGGGAGGTCGTTTCCATAAATTTTGACTATAAAGTCGACCAATTTTGGTGAGAAAATTTTTTTCCCCATTTTGGCTATTATCGTATGGATTTCGAAAAAAAATTTCAAAAAGAAAAAAATTATTTTTCGAAAAAAAAAAAAAAGTCGAAAAATCAAAAGCGATAAAAATAAAAAAAATTTGCATTGCTTGGGGGTCCGCAGACCCCCCCCCCGTACCCTGCGTGTTCCGCAGCTTGCAGGTCGTACCTGCATTGTCGCAGGTCCATGTCGCCCACCGCCGCCGAGCCGGAGTCGCCCGCCACTGCCGAGTCGGAGTCTCCCGCCGCCACCACCGCCAGCAACTCATCTCTCCTGCCGGCCACCTCGGCTCCCGGCCCACCGTCGGCCCCCTCGGCACCGGGCCCACCGGTCTCTCCCGCCTCCGGCGACTCCATCCTCCACTGGCGGTCACTAAACCGACGAACCCATGTCCGCCATGTGGTAGGTGGCCACTGGCCTGCGGTCGACCACTGTACACCCTGCATAGTGCCACATCAGCATCCGTATGGTAGCCCAGTCACCACGCAAAGTCAGTAGTCCGTATAGTATGGATGCCCAGTCAGCATGAAGGCAAAGTTTTTGCGACGGTCATACGGCCATCAAATTTAAGATAGTGAATTGCTAACATTAGCACCACATCAGTAGCTTTTTGAAATTTTTTAACCCCTCTCCATTGAGCTTTTTCAGTTTTGCAATCCAACTTTGAAAGGCCATATCTTGCTCATTTTTGCTCCTTTTTTGGTGCAACTTTTTTTGAAATGGGCTAAAATTTTGTGATCTTCACAGTGGTGTAGTTATTTTCTAATTTTGGTGCATAGTTTTTTCGAAATTTTTGGATTCTCTCAGCTGTACATGTCCAATCCTCAATTCTGCAACTTCAAAGGCCTCGTTTGAGCTCATACGACCTCCTTTTCAGGTGCCGTTTTTTTTTTAAGTGCACATTTTTTCATCTACTTTTATAATCTATGATCAGATTTTAGAGATTTTGAAAGGAAATTGTACTTTCAGATATTGGTCTTATTTCGCCTATTAGGTAATTGTAAATTGCTTGGATCTTAGTTAGATCTCTTGCATTATCAGTTTAAGTCTCTTTTGGCCTTATTGAGGTAGTTGTAAACTTGTAATCAGAAGTCCACTTTGCCATTTTTTGCAAGTGGCCCATTGTATACGCACTAATTATAAAGTGCCAAATCATTACTTTTGGGAGGGTTCTTTGATTGAGTGAATTTGGGGGGGTGTCTTGTGTGATTGTGCCTCTCTTTGTGCTCTTTTCATTTTTGTTGCAATGAGTCCTAATAAATTTCCACCTTTAACTCCACATAATTATGCATCATGGAAAATTAAAGTATGTAGTAAATTAATGGAAAAGGGTCTCACACATTACATAGATGGAACAATAACAGCACCACCTGATCCTAAGGCTGATCCAAATGCTCAATTAGAATGGCTCACAAAGAATTGCATGGCTCTTGGAACCTTGCGCAAGTATGTATCAGATGACCTCATTTTTCACATTGAGAAGTGTAAAACAATCAAAGAGGCTTAGGATATGTTTCAGAAATTGTATGGTCAAGTTGATGAAATCAGAGGCTATCAGATTAACAATGAGCTCACCAACTTGGATCCCAAGAGTTTTGGTACAATCCAAGATTATTTCACCAAAGCAAATGAGCTAAGAGTAAAGCTTAAGGATTGTGGAATTGACAAAAAGGATGCTCAGTTGATATTCAACTTGTTGGACAAGCTTGCACCAGAATATGCAGAATTTGTGTCTAGCTTCCAAACTCATCGTTTGACAGTA
The DNA here is from genome assembly GCF_030272615.1 of Cryptomeria japonica. NCBI lineage: Eukaryota > Viridiplantae > Streptophyta > Pinopsida > Cupressales > Cupressaceae > Cryptomeria > Cryptomeria japonica. The sequence continues at coordinate 772,523,596 of NC_081407.1, forward strand.
GGGAGTTCTTATGTTATGCCTTCATTTGATTCTTTCATAGAAATGTTAATATTGGAACAATCTAAGTTGTTGAACATGGGGTTTCTCAAGTCTTCAAAGTCCAAGGCTTTGGTGGCTAATCAAGGGAATCAAGGAAGTCAAGGCAAACATTCCAACAAGAAGAAGAAGCACTCTAAGTCTAAGCCACACCAGGAAAAAGGACAATCATCCTCTCCATCCCAAGGTGATTTTTCATCCTCTTCCAAGAAGGGGACACCACCTAAGAAGGATAAACCAACTTGTGCATATTGCAAGAAGTATGGTCATGATGAGCATCGATGCCACGCAAAGCAAGTGGATGAGTTAACTAATCTTCTCAAGAAAAACAACATCAACTTGCCATCCACCTACACAAAGAAGGATTCATCTCCTTCCTCTTCCTCATAGTCTAAGGGAAAAGGGAAAGCATTTGTGGCTACAACAGGTTCTTCACTGCAATGGATACTTGACTTGGGTGCCTCATATCACATGGGTTCTACAAAGGAGGAGTTTTCTTCATTGGAGCCATCTAAGGTACCTCACATTTACATAGGAGATGATACACAAGTAGAGGTTGAAGGGAAAGGTTCAATTGACATGGATGATGGAACATTTGAGAATGTTCTCTATGTTCCTAACTTGTCTACCAACCTTCTCTCCATCTACCAAATCACTCACTATGGGAATGGGAAAAAGGTTGAGTTTACACTAGATTCAGTTGTGGTAAAGGAACTTGATGATGATGCCTTGGTACTAGTGGGACAAGTCAATGACAACTCAAGGCTTTATTCATTCTCCCACTTTGTGCCAAGTTCACCTTCTAGGGCCTTGCTTACTCATTCAAATTCAAAGAGTAAGCTATGGCATGAGTGGTTTGGTCACCTCAACTACCGCTATCTTCAGCAACTCAGCACTAAAGACATGGTCACATGTCTACCTCAAATCATTTTTTCAAAGGTTGTATGTTCAAGTTGTTCCATGGGCAAGCATCCCGAAGAGAAGTTTGATAAGGGGAAAGCTTGGAGAGCTTTGGAAGTTCTTCAACTTGTTCACAGTGATGTAGCAGGTCCATTTCCAGCACCTTCATTTAGTAAGGCCCGCTATGTTCTTACCTTCATTGATGACTACTCCCACTTCACTTGGGTCTACTTTCTCATTCATAAGAGTGAAGTAATTGACAAATTTCAGGACTTCAAGACTCATATGGAGAAGCAATTAGGGAAAGTGGTCAAGATTCTTCGCACAGATAATGGAAGGGAATATGTGAACAAAAGACTTGAGGATTTTTGTACATTTGAGGGGATTGATCTTCAGCATTCTATCGCATACACTCCACAGCAGAACGGGGTTGCAGAATGCAAGAATAGAACTCTCAAAGAAATGGCTAGTTGTATGATACATGCACGTTCTCTTGATCCCGCCTTTTGGGCAGAGGCTATTAGTTATGCCACACACATCTAGAATTGGGTTCCTCACAAAGCTTTGCAAGGTATTACTCCTTTTGAGGCTTGGGCTAGTAGGAAACCGATTGTGAGACATTTCAGAGTCTTTGGGTGTCCAACATGGGCTCGCATACCTCCGCAAAAACACAAGGCATTGGAACCACAGAGTCAACCTTGCATATTTGTCGGATATCCTAAGGGTGTTAAGGCATACAGATTGATGGATCCAGAGACATGTGAGGTGTTCATTGAGAGGAGTGTTCACTTTGAGAAAAGCTCTCCTAGCTTAGCCTCTCTACCTCCTCCACCTTCCTCAATTGTGGATAGTGATGTTAGTGATTCAGATGACGAGACTCCTTCAACTCTGACTCGCGGGGTTACACCTCTGCAGGGTCCACTTGCAGTTGAGGAGCCCCGTTCTCCACCTCCACCTAGACCTCGTTGGGCTCGGTAGACACTTGAGTCCGTGGGTTCTCTTATTGGGGATCCTATAGATACATGGATAACTCGATTACAGCATCAGGATCTTCCACATGCATTCATTGCTACCACTTCTGATCCACAGACATTTAGGGAAGCATCAGGGGTTCCTGAGTGGGACCAAGCTATGAAGGAAGAGTATAGTTCCTTGATGAGGAACAACACATGGGATCTAGTCCATCTCCCTAAGGGGACAAAGATGGTTTGATGTAAGTGGATCTATTAGACCAAGTTTGCAGCGGATGGTAGTGTGGATAAGTATAAGGCTCGGCTTGTTGCGAAAGGTTTCTCCCAGGTTGCAGGTGTTGACTATACTGAGACCTTTGCACCCGTAGCCAAGATGAACTCCATTTGTTTGACACTTGCTATTGCTGCAGCTCATGGTTGGGTTGTACATCAAATGGATGTGAAGAGTGCTTTTCTTCATGGTGATCTTGATGAGGAGATTTATATGGAGTAACCACAGGGTTTCATCTAGGATACTTCCTTGGTTTGTAGACTAAGGAAATCTCTCTATGGCCTTAAGTTGGCCCCCAGGGCTTGGTATGCCAAGATGGATTCCTTTCTTCTCTCTGCAGGGTTCACCAGGTGTCATTCCAATCCAAATGTCTACATTTTGCGACAGGATGACTCTCACTTGATACTTGTGCTCTATGTTGATGACTTGATCATTATAGGGAGTACTTCATCCATCATTAGCAGGGTCAAATCTGCTTTGCATGATAGATTTTCTATGACTGACTTGGGTCTTTTACACTACTTTCTCGGGATAGAGATTTCATAATCACCTTCCGAGATTACACTATCACAGCCCAAGTATGCTCTTAATCTACTTGCACGCTTTCATATGGCTGATTGTAAGCCTGCCCCGACTCCCTTTCTTTCAAGAGTCAAGCCTGAGGCTCATTGTTCTTCTCCACCAGTTGATGCCACTTTGTATCGTCAGCTTGTGGGTAGTCTCATCTACTTGACCCATACACACCTTGATATGTCATTTGTAGTTGGCATGGTTTCCCGCTTCATGCAGGAACCACATGAGCTTCATTGGAAAGCCACCAAACACATCCTTCATTACATCTAGGGTACACATCACTATGGGTTTTACTATGCAGCAGGCACAGGACTTCGCTTGGTTGGTTACATAGACTCCGATTGGGCTGGCGATCTTGATGATAGTAAGTCTACTTCTGGTTACAGTTTTCACCTTGGTTCGGGCCCCATTTGTTGGCAAAGCAAGAAGCAACATGCTATTGCTCTTTCTTCAACTGAGGCTGAGTATCGAGGCACTATTAATGCAGCGACTAAGACCATTTGGCTCCAGCAGATTCTCACAAAGTTTGGATTCACCACTCCATGGCTGACAGTTCTACATTGCGACAATCAAAGTGCTATTGCAATCTCGAAGAACCCGGTCCAGCATCAGCGGACCAAACACATTGAGATCCATATGCACTATATCTGAGAGTTCATCCAAGAGTAGGTCATTAATTTGCAGTATTGTCCTACAGCAAAACAAGTTGCTGACATATTCACCAAACCTTTCACCGAGAGTAAGTACCAGCAGTTGCGAGCTCTCTTGGGGGTGCGGGATGTGTCATTAGGGGGGGTTCAACTGACTTCTCCTTCCTCTCTTATGGGGGGGACTTTTTCCTCTTTGAGGTTTTGTCCTTCTTCTTTGAGAGTCTTTTGTACATTCATCTCTCTTTTGGGGGGGAGTTTTTTCCCACTGGGTTTTCTCCCTTTCTCCGTTTGTGAGAGATTGCATTGCATAGTTTTGCTTGCATTTGCATATTGTACATGGGTACCTATCATGGCCTAGTAGCCAGGACCCATCTTGCATTGTTGACTTGAGTCTTCATTCCCCTAAGTTGCACTTAAGGGGGGGTGTTGGTGTAAATAAATATTCATTATGGATATTATTACACTTTACTTAAATTAACTTAGGATAATGCATCTCTTCGTAGTTTGGAATTGAGACACTTAGGGAAGTGTGCACATAGGGATAGAGCTTGTAGGAGAAATTCCACCTTTTGTGGTCTTATTTTGCTGTTACACTCCACATTCGGTGGGTCATCCACCTCTTGTGGAATATTATATTATTTCTCCTACCTACCCCTAGTATTTCTTACCTACCCTTGTTTCTCATTGAGCCACATGTCATATTTGTGTGCTCATACATCCATATGGCCTTGCCTATATAAGCAGGCTTATATTCATTGTATTGGTTAATCCAATTGATTATTTTGCATATTGATGAGAATACAGTTTGTTCTTGTCATTCTATTGTCTCTTTTTATGCTTTTCATTGTGCCCTTGATCTTGGCAAAATCATACAATAAATAATACACAAGAAAAAAATGGGTTGTGACAAAAACTCTAACCGGTCTCCAATCTTTTGGTTTAAAAGTTATATTTTAAAAAAATGTTAAATTGAACAAACAAAAAGTCTTAAAAAGAAAAAAAAGAAAAAAAAGAGGAGCGAATGGCGGCGTTTGAAGGCAGTAGGAGCGACAATAGTAGCAGGAGTAGGGATGCTGATATGCAAGGTTTGGGTGTTTAGGCTGCGAAGATTCCAAATAAAAACAAAGTCGCTCCAATGATCAATTCATGGAGCAATGAAGCAGATATTGCCTTTCCCATTGAAGCAGGTAGGATTCAACCCTCTCAGAAATTGGCTAATTCTGGGAGAAAAGACATTTTCCATGGAGATAGATATTCCAGACCATGAATGAATTATGGAAATCCATATTCGAGTGGCAACCAGTGCCCTATTGACCCGCTAAAATGGAAGGAAAATGGTTTCATCTGGAATAACAAAGGCTAGTTTCGCAAGGCCAAGTATCCTGCTTCCGAGTTTCCTCGAAACTGGCAACCATTGCCTGAATCTAGCATCCCTGGTGTAGCAATCAATTGAGTCAATCCACATTCTAAACCCAATCTGTTCCCTCTGAAATCTCAAGGTAATTTTTGAAAGCGGAATGGGCGTTTCGAGCAAGACAACTCTAGGGTAGACTGTGCCAAGTTTTGGAGACCCAATTTTCATCCTAAAAATCAAAACCCTTGTCCGGATCGAGTGGGAAATACTGATTTTTGAGGATGAACCTTTCCCCCTCATCATCCCTATCATCCTAAACCGGTAAGAAAAACTTCAAGACCTACTATCTTTTTGGATGAAAATAAAATTAACTCTACTAGGTCGAATTTGCTTGAGTTTTTCTTTTTCATCAAGTGGGGAGGTGGAAAACGGGTTAAGGGTAACTTTGAATCCTAGTGTAGAGCACAATGGGGAAAGGATATTAACATCAATATTCTCCCAAATGACTTCTATATGATAAAATTTATGAGTAATGAGGAGAAATGACAAGCAAAAAACAAAGGTCCATATATCTTGGATGGTATTGAAGTTCACATCATTGAATGGCAGCCCAATTTCAATCCTCAGACTCATGTATTACCGAACAGTAAGGCATGAATAAGACTCTATAATTGTCCCTCAAATTACTGGCATATTGATGTCATTAAGGAAATATGCAAAGATCTTGGCACATTTGTATTGGTTGATGATATTTTGGAAGACAAAATATGGGGAAGCTTCCTCAGAATATGCATTTGCATACATCAAATCACCAAGATCCCTGAAGAAGTTAAAATTATTGGTGCAGGGAAATCTTGGATCAAAAAGATTGATAGAGAAGATCAGTTGCATATTTTCCCTAAATTCTTCTCCTTGGATCATACTGGCTTAGGTTGTGATGTTTCGGCTATGATGCAGAAAAGTTATTCTTGTATGCAATTTCCTATTGAAGAAAATCTGCAATCGGAACCTCCTATCTCCACTGATACTAGGGAGGATTTTAGAAACAAAATTCATGAAAATAAGAATATTTCCTTGACTGGGGCAACTCCTTTGAACATAGCTCCTCCCTCATCTGATCAAAGTGAGAGCCAACAAGATCTACTCATGCTATTGAAAAAGACTAAATCTTTACACGCAGATATTGAAACTAAATTAGCGGTTTCACTACCATCCTCTCCTCTTGAGATTGGGAGTCAGCTGGTGATTGAAGAGTGCAAAATTCTCACTCAGGAAAAGGATGCTACTAGAAATCTGGGGGAGATGGGAGGTAAGAATTTCTCTTTGTTGGGTATTGAATTGGAAGATGGAGAAATTGAGTCTTCCTCTTCGGAGTGGGAAGAAGACTTTGAGAGTGACTCTGATCTTATATTAGAGGATTCCACAAAAGGTTTTGGGAAGTTGGATTCAACCATTGACAAACAAAACTTCAAGCCAAAAGGAATGCAAGGGCACAAGTCAAAAAAAATAATGCTAGCAATTACTAGTGCAGCTAGTGGTCAAACCAAACTTAATTTAGGGAAGGGAAACGCCCTTCCCCAAGAGCAATGAAGCTCTTATCTTGGAATGTCAGGGGCATCGATGCCCCTGACAAATGGTGCTTGATTAAGTGCCAGATTGATGAAACCAAAGGAGATATTTGGGTACTACAAGAGACTAAATGGAGTAAGCCTGAGATTGATGCAAAAATGAGAGTTTGGAAATAGTGGAATGGTCTGTTTAGGAAATTGGATGGAGCCTCTGGTGGCTTGGGAATCATCTGGAATCCCATGTATTTTAGGGTCTCTCTTGTTAGGCAAGACAAGTATTGGCAACATTGTTTGGTAATTATCCTAGGACAAAATGAGAATTTCAATCTTTTTAATGTCTATGGACCATCTTCTGTTGGTGACAAACGTGCTCTTTGGGATCTTTTAGCTATCAGACTTTGTAGTATTACCGAGGGCAGTTGCATTGTTGCTAGGGACTTCAATGTGATCCTTTTTGGCAATAAAAAAATTGGGGGCATTCAAAGGACGGGTATGTCCCAGAAGGATTTTTTGGAATTTGTTGAGAAGAATCACCTAATAGACATTGTTCCTAAAAATGGAATTTTCACATGGACGAACAGGAGATCGGGTTTTACTAATATTGTTGAACGGCTAGACTAGTTTCTTGTTATTGGTGATTGGCTAGGACAAAATCTTGTATTAGAGTCAACGATTCTCCCACTTATTAGATCAAATCACTACCTAATCTATCTGGAGGTTGCCAAGGGACAATCAAATGGAGGTATCCCTTTCCGGTTTGAGAAAATGTGGCTTGAAGTGCCTGAGCTATATGATCTTATATCATTTTTGTGGAATGAACCGGTTCTAGGGAATAATTCGAGATTACTCAAACTCAGTAAGAAGCTCAAGTATATTAAGGCTAAGATCAAAGAATGGAATATGAGCCATTTCAAGAATATTCATATGGAGAAATTAAGAATTAAGGTTGAGTTGGAAGAAATAACCAATTCTGTTATTACTTCAGGAATGAATGAGGATTTGTTTAATAAAGAAAAATCCCTCACATCTGATCTAAATGAAATCTTTCAGTGTGAGGAAATCCACTGGCAACAAAAATCAAGGGAGTTATGGCTTAAGGAAGGTGATAGAAATACCAAATTCTTCCATAGATCGGCCATTGCTATTCGCAATAGGAATGAAATATCAAAGATTAAGAGACCGGATGGAAACATTGTCAGAAACTATGAGGACATTACGTAGGAAGTTGTAAGATACTTTGAATCTTTAATGAATGGTGGCTGGCAGAATGATCATGAAGCAAGAGTCAGACTTCTTAACTCAATCCCATCCATAATATCTGATAGTCAAAATGCATCTCTCTTTAATCCTATTACAATTGATGAAGTAAGGAAAATTACCTTCTAGTTGAATCCTGTTAAGACTCCTGGCCCTGATGGCTTCCCTGGGGCTTTCTTCCAACAATTCTAGGATATCATTTCTTGAGATCTACACCTAAAAGTAGAAGAATCAAGAAAGAAAATGACTATGTTGGGTGCTATTAATCACACTTTTTGGCTTTAATCCCAAAAAAGAAAAACCCTCAACAAATGAGTGATTTTAGGCCCATTGCTTTATGCAACATGGTCTATAAGATTGTAACAAAGATCATTGCCAACAAATTGAAGCCCCTCCTTAAACACATCATATCGAATGAACAAAGTGGATTTGCCCCTGGAAGATCCATTGTGGAAAGCATTATCATTGCCCATGAAATGCTTCGCACCACTAGGAAAACCAAGGATTCCTACATGATTTTAAAACTGGATATTCTAAAAGCTTATCATATTGTGGATAGGGGTTTCTTAATTAAAGTATTAAATAAATTTGGTTTTTGCAAGGAATGGATCACATGGGTCACAAGTTGTTTATCATCCCCCAAATTCTCCGTTTTGGTTAATGGCTCATCTTATGGCTTCCTTTCCACGTCAAGAGGAATACGACAAGGTGAACCAATGTCATTGTTTTTGTTTATCATAATGTTTGAAGCCTTAAGTCGATTAATAAGAGCTCTTCAACAAGATGATCGATGGCTTGGAGTCAATGTGGAAATAGGGGTTGAAAAAATGACTCACTTACAGTTTGCCGATGATACCATTTTGTTTGGCTCGGCCTGTAGGAGAGAGGAAAGGACAATAAAATCATGCCTCGATGATTATTGTATGGCTTTCAGGCAGAAAATCAATTAGAACAAATCTAAAGTGTTTTTGGTCAATACTCTGATTAACTTGCAAGGTGTCTTATCAAGGATTCTTAATCTCAGAGTTGCAAACTTCCCAGGGAAATTTCTTGGAACTCCCCTCTTCATTGGCAGTAACAGAACTTTGTATTGGAAGCATCTTATTGATAAGTGTAAATCCAAGCTTGCAAATTGGAAAGGCAAGTGGTTATCTTCTGTTGGGAAACTCACTATGATAAAATCAGTCCTCTCTGCGCTACCGGTTTTTTCCATGGCATGTCTAAGATTACTGATGGCAATTGAAGACGAATTGATCTCTATAATGAGAAATTTCCTATGGAATGGCTCGGATGACAAAGGGAAATTTCCTCTAATAGCTTGGAAAAAGATTTGCCAACCAAAAAGGCAAGGGGAGTTAGCATTCGACAAATTTCGATTATGAATTTAGCTATGGGTGCTAAATTGGTTTGGGAAATTTGTAGTGGTGGTAAACAAAAATGGGCAAGGATTCTAAAACATAAATATTTGGAATCCCTGGAGCCAAAAAGCATTCTCACTATAAACAACCCCCCCAGAGGTTCGGCCATCTAGAATTTTATTGTGGAAAGCAGGGAAATCATAAGTGATCAGGTTACCTGGGATGTCAGGAATGGAAGGGATGCCTCCTTTTGGATTGATTCTTGGGCTGGTGAAGCTGCCTCATGTCTCAACTCTTCTCTGCAACCTATTATGGTATTAACTTGTCACCTCTAGGGTCACAATATCTGTGATTATGGTTACCCTATTCAAGAAAATGGCATTGCTAAGTGGAAATGGAACTCCTTGGATCCCTTGGACTTGGATCAGCACTAGAAAGACTTGTTTGCCAACATTCTCAGCAAAAGGGTTATTTTCCCTTCCCCTGATAAAGACATTATTATGTGGTGTGGTTCCTCTGATGGTAAATACAAGGTATATTTTGGTTACAAATTGAAAGAATCAGCTATAGACAAAAAAGATTGGCCTATTAATCTTTTTTGGCATCGACATCTCCTACCCAAAGAAGGTTCATTTGCCTAGCTAGCTTGTCAAAGAAAGATTCTAACTAAATAAAGACTCCATTCAATGGGCATCAATGGACCTAGTAGATGCATTTTATGTCAAGAGCAAGAAGAGACTGCGGATCATCTACTTCTCCACTATAAGTTCTCTAGTCACTGTTGGTGGCATTTCATGGGAAAATTGAGAATCTTTGGCCCCTTCCCATCAGGGTTGGATGAGTGGTTTCTTCAATGGCCTAAACAGGAAGGAAATGCTATATTTGTTGATTTACTTTATATTTTACCATCTCTTCTGATTTGGGAAATTTGGAAAGAAAGGAATCGCAGAATTTTCCAGGGTAAGGAGATGAGTTTAGCGACTCTATGTGGGAAAATTGAGAATCATCTGTCTGAGCTCCTGAATGAGGTTGCTCAATCCAAATCATTAAAGAAAAATATATATATGGACTAGGATTGGAAGATCAAGCTGGTACTTCCAAATCTGCTCATTCCACTGCTTATTGGCAAGGGATCCCTGGTGGATCAGGTCAATCCAAGATTGGGTGTTAAATGCGAAGTGCCAAAGCCTCAGTGGTTCAAGGTAAAATTTGATGGTGCTTCTGCTCATTACCCAGGTCAAAGTGGTATTGGGTGTATATTGAGGAATTCCGATGGTATTTGTATAAAAGAAATCTCTAAAAAGATTGGAGTTGCTACTAATAACGAAGCTAAATTCAGAGTGGCTTTAAGAGGATTGTAGCTAGGGATGGAGATTGTGGTGTAGAGAATTCATCTGGAGGGAGACTCACTAAATGTGGTTAATGTTGTCTGTTGTAACAACACCCCTAGTTAGTGCCTTAACCAGTTGCTTCAACCAGTTTTGGTGCTGCTAGCCACCTTTGATGAATTTTGGATTAGCCATATCTATAGGCAGGGCAATGGAGAGGCTGACAGACTCTCTAAAATGGTGATTACTGATGGTGATCCCCCCTAAGCACTCCGATTGGGTCTTTCTGACTGGTTTGTTATTCCAAATGAGCTTCCACCAGTTGATATGGTCCGATTATCTTGTCGGTGATGGTGCTTTCTGGTTGAGTTTGTCGGTTGTGGTCTCAACTGATTGTCTTCTCCTTCTGGATGATATGTTTCTCTGATTGACCTACCGATGATGGCGCTAATTGGTTGTATTGCCTCCACCAGTTGATATGGACTCCCGATTATCTTACCGATGGTGGTTCTTACCAATTGAGTTACTTGCCAGTTGTGGTCTCCATTTCTCCTTCTGGTTGACATGTTTCTCTGATTGACCTACCGATTGTGGCACAAACCGATTGTATTGCCTCCTCAATTGGGTCTCTATATTTTTTACTTAACCTAATGGTTGTGGTTCCCAGTGGATTGATCGACTGATTGATTTGGCTCACCAGTTAAGGATTCTTCCTGCCACCAAGACGTGGCTCTCTACCATCAATATTGGTTTGTGTCGGTATGTGCCCCATGGCAATTTGACATGTGTGAACCTTTAATTGATATCTAGTTATGACTAGATCTTGTGAGGATATGCATATACTTACTTGAAGGATAAAGACGATCGACATTAAGTTGATGAACTTTATCTCAGAAGATGATTGGTCACTGTCACTTCATGTGTGTGTGTATTCAATAGGCATGAACTACTTGCCAGATGCTCATATCCCCTGGTTTGATGTCTTGCTACTTAAAAAAGGAATGCCCTCATTTCCCCATCAAACAATTGCGTTCTTCGCTCGATGACTTTCAATTGAATCTCCAATTCTCCTTGAAGCTACTTGTCGACAGATGGCCTTCCTAGGCAAAATCACTGATAAACATTTGCAGGAGGTTCTCTACTCTCGACATCCTCTTATACTTCATAGCCTTAAAATGATACTAGGGAAGGAATTCCTTATGGCTTATCACAAGTATAGAACCAATGTTGATATCCCGACCTTTTTCCTTGCAATGCTGATATACATGGGGACTAGTAGGTAGAGAGAAAAGCTTTTAACTCAAATGGTGTTTAAACAATGCCTGCTAGGGGAAATTGATGCCGCATTGGACAACATTGATGGCAACCTGAGAATACCGCTTAACCAAAATTACTATATGTCCTTGGGCAATGGGGTGGAGGTGAGAAAGTTTGTGATTGTGAACTCTTCTGATTATGATGCTCTTCAAGAAACCTGGCTTACCATCATTACGAATATTGAATTTTTGTTTAAGGCGGCAGGCATTCAAAATGGCTTCACGTCAGAATGAGGGGAAAAATATATTCGAGATGAAGGGTTAGCGGGTGCAGAAGGATTTGGCATTCTGGAGAATGGATTTTTGGTTGATGGCAATGTCTTGGGGTTTGGGCTTGGCAAGGAGTGGTTCCCAAATGACTATCGACTCCCTAGGGAGAAGGCTGAATCGGCGGCTCACTCAACCTATGGCACTGAATGCCCAATAATCCTGGATGCAGCTCGTTCTCCCGTGGACAATGACTCTGAAGACTCCCAATGATTCTGGTTGTGTCACCTTTCTCATGATTCTCTATTTTCTATTTATTGTTGTTTGTTTGAAGGCCTTTGGTCGTTTCTGTTATCTACTTCCAGCGTTTGTTGAGTGGTGTTTTCTACTTGTCCAACCTCCATTGTTGGTTTCTTCTTATATGTGGAATAGAGCTAGGGTAAGGGGATTTCTTCCTAGTTCTTTCCCCCTACTGCTCTCACTGAACCAGGCCTTGTATTCTCCTATTTTGATTAATACAAAGGTGTTGCCCCTCTACACCTATTTACTTTTTTTTTTTTTTTTTTAAAGTCTTAAAAAAAATATTTAATTAAAAAATATAACTTTTTTAATTGTTATAATGTTTCCATTTCATATACTTAAATAAATAGCAAGTGGAAAATATAGGAATTATTATCGGAAGCATAATAAAGGTGCCACGAAGAGAAAATAATTACCAATACAAATTAAATTAAAGAGGAGAGATTTGTGTAGAGGAGACAATAAATTATTAAATGCTATGTTGAATTAAAGAAAAGAAAATATAAGTAAATTAGTGAGAGCATGAGTAAGTTATATTTTATTACATAAGATATTATTGGTGAAAATAGTAATTAGTTATAACATGTAAATAGTAAATAAAATAGTTATTAGTGAAACATAAAAAATTTATATGTAAATAGTAAATAATTTCATTTGATAGCAGAATAAAATCATGAAAAATTAAATAGCTTGAATGCCTTCTAATAACTAAAACAAATATATAGCATAATGGATTACCCTGTTTGACTTCTATTTGAAAGATTATGGTTAAAAAATTTAAAATATCAATTAGTCTGTTTTCTCAAGTAAAAATTGCATTAAAAATAAACAGTTATTAGACAATAAATTGGTCAAAATAAAATAGTAATTAGTTATAGCATGTAAATAGTAAATAAACTATAGTTATTAGTGAAAATTAAACATTTTATTTGTAAATATTAAATAATTTGATTTGACAAAATATTAAAATCAGTAGAAATTGAATAGCGTGAATTCTTTTATGTAATCTTGGTAGGTTTTTTAGTCAAATAAATCTTATTATCATTGCTTACTTTTAATAATTGAAAAAAAGTTTATAGCGTAATGGATTGGCATGTTTGACTTTTAATTGAAAGGTTATGGGCTCAATTCCCATTGTCATTAATAAAATTAATGTAAATTTTGTAGCCAATTTATTTTATTTCTTTTTAATGTGCTTTTAATTTATTTTTAATGTGCTTTTAATTATTGACTTTGTTTATTCTTGTGAACTTATTTTTAATGCTATTCATGTTAATTTTATTAGTAAGAAGACATTTAATAGTAAGTGATTTGGAATAATAAATAATTTTTGTATTGAATTAATATGATCTAAAATATGCGTAGCAAGAATGAATTATTCTTATGAAATAGTTATTTGTTATTAGTGATAATTTTAAAGAAACATTTTAAAATGTATAAAATAATTGGTAGATTTTAAATAATATAGTTATAATAAATGATTAAAGAGAGAGAGAGAGGGGAAAAGAAAATGAAGGAGAGATAGAAAGATAAAGATAGAGAGAAGTGATATATATAGATAGGTAGAGAGGGGGGGGGCAGGAGATGGAGATGGAGAGGTAAAAAGATAGAGATAGATGGAGAGATGGAAGAAGAAATATTAGAGGGCAAGGGAGAGGGAGAGATGTATATAGATATAGAAATAGATGATGGGATAGAGTGATAAAGATATAAGAAAATATGAAGAGGGGGAGAGAAAGTTGGGGATAGACAAAGTGATAAACAAATGGAGAGTAGAGATGGAAAAGTGGAGATTGAGAGAGGGAGTGCAAAATAGGGGAAGATAAAGATGGAGAGAGAAAGAGGTATATGCATATGGAAAGGTAAATAAAGAGATAGAAGTATACGAGAATAAAAAGGGAGATAGAGGTAGAGATAGAGAGATAGATGGGGATATAAGGGGGATAAAGAGAGGGAGAGATGGAGAGAGGGAATATAGAGAGGGAGGGAGAGATAGATACAAGTAAAACAATAATAAAGGGGAAGAGAGAGAGGGGGAGGGGGTGAACTAGCTCAATCTATAAAGAGGAAGCAAGAGATAAATAGATTAAAATATAGAGATATATATAAAGAGATATGAAGAGAGGGAGAGACATGGAGAGATAAGGATAGAAAGACTGAGATAGAGGGTCGTAAGAAGATAGGGATAGAGAGGTAGACATAGATGTGGATATGGAGATGGGGAAGAAAAAGGATATATAGAGAAGATAGAGAGAGAAAGAGAGAAATGAGAGGTAGAGATGGAAGAGATGAATACATAGAGGAGAGAGAGGGAGTGGAAGAGAGAGGAGATAGAAAGATAAAATAGAGGAGAGAGGTGTATAGATAAAGAGATAGATAAGGGGGTGGAGAGAGAGAGAGAGAGAGAGAGAGAGAGAGAGAGAGAGAGAGATAATGAACAAATAGGGAGATAGTAAAAGAGAAACAATGGTAGAGAAAGATATGGATAAAAAGAGATAGAGAGGAGTAGGGGAGTGAAAGAAAGAGAGGTAAAGTGAATAAGATGGGCAAGGGAGGGAAGAGATTGTTCAATAGATAAAGAGGGATATATAATTCTTCTATTAATATTTTTGGTTTAAGATGATTTTTCTCATTAATTATCTTTAGTATGTTGATTGTCCATTTGAAAAACATAAATAGATATCTAGATAGATATATACATGTAAGCTAGATATCTTATTCACATGTATTAAATACATGTTGCGGTGTAGATACTACTAGCTTAAATATCTTCTTGAGGCACCCATCTATTCTCAATAACTATTTCAAAATAGTTGCCTCCAAACATATCCTTTGGTGTCATTTAAATAGATATATTAAAGATATCTAAACTAATTAAAAAATAGTTGAATAAAAATATATTATTTATATGAATGAGAAAAAAAATATCAAAAATTTTATTCATAATTAATTATTTATATACAAATATTATCAAAAAAAAAATTATTAACATGAAATTATATACAATAAAAATTAACTTATATTAAAAACTGTTAAATTTTAAAAGATAAAAAGTTACTAAAACTTCGAAAACTTAGTTAAAAACAAATAACCTAATATTGTTATAGACTAAACGCTACTAAGTATCTCTATATATATAATAATATCACTTTTAAAAGAAACGGAAACGGCGAAAAATCACGAGAAAACTTGTCGATAAGTCGCCCAACGGGGGAATGATATGGGGAAGCAATAGTTCAATGAAATGATGGAGTAAGCGTAATGAGAAAAACATCAAATTGCCAAAGTGCACGTCAATATTGATAAGGTCTCCTCGTCCCGTGAGTTGCGGAGAAGGTTTTTTCTGCTCAGTACATATTTTACCACCGAAAGTTAAGCTCAGTCGATCGCGGAGCAGTTCAGTTGGCGTGAAGACTTCTGTACAACATCAATCTTGTCTTTCAAATCCGAAACAACCATTACAACACTTTGAGAGGACACAAATTATGGCGTAGATTGCGCTAGAAAATTAAATTAAAACCGACGCCCACTTACACGTTGCTCTGGTGTGTTTTTAATGGTAAAATAGTTGACTGATTAAGTAAACTACAGCGGATTCACACTTCAATGTCAATGCCGTGGGAAAATGCATAGAGAAAATAGGGTTTATAGGGGCCCCACCATTTGCAGACGCACTGTAGAGTATGTCTTCAGTCGTGAATGGCAAATGCATAATTGAGGGAACACCAAACTATAAATATTCAGTCTTCTGCTTCTTATCTACTCATCGTCTGCTAAGTAGGCAGCTCGGCATTTAGCCAAAATTCCTTGTTTCTTACTCCCAATGGCTCTCCGCACTGAAATCGTAATCTCAATTCTACTCGCTATTGTAGTATCTTGTAATGTGGAGGCGAGGGAAGGTGGTTTCTTCAATCCTCCTGTTCCTGTGAAAGAAAGCGCCCCTTACCTGGATCCCAAAGAGTATTACCCCACGGGTAGGGAGAACAAGTACAATAGCTATTCCGGTGAAGGGCAGGGCAACGGTTACGGAAATGGTGCGGGTGAAGGTGGCGGCTACAAAGAGGGCGTCAATGGCTACGGTACAGGCGCTGAATACACTACACAAAACGGCGGCGGTGCGGGCTACCGCGAAGAAGCTTTTGGCAATGGCGGCGGCTATGGCTCGGGCGAGTGGCACGGTTCCAACGGCGGCGGTGGGTATGGAGAGGGTGGCAAATACGGCGGTTACAATACCCAGTTTGGCAACGGTAATCGCTACGGCACAGGGTATGGTGCTGGCTTCGGTAATGGCAACGGAGAATACGTTCCTAACAACGGTTATAATCAGGAAAATCCTTAGAACACTTTATGATGCTTTTTCTTTTCAATGCCATCCTCTATAGAAAAAACTAAGCAATTATTCCAAACGATGTTTCGTAAGGAGCCGAGGACTGTGATTAGTGACAACGAAATTCCTCCGTATAAATATTTTCTATTACGAAATAGGTTGCAATTACTTGTCTATGCGTGTCATGTGTGAGCAAATTGAGCTTTAATCAAGCTGTATGCCTTCCTTCTTGCAATGTAAGTTTTACCCTGCATTGAGTTGAGCAATATAACAGAATGGCGTCTGCTTATTCTATGGTTTTCCACATATGTGTTTACTGTACTTTGTTATAAACCATTATGGCTGGTCAAAAATTTCATTGTTACATTATTTGAATGAAGCAAGAGCCGAAACCAAGCCTTGAAGCATGACCAAAATGAAGGGCCACTCGATACAATCATGGGCCTTAGCAAAGTCTTTTTTATGAAAAAATAGATGACTATTGATGGTGGTGATCTCATTTCATATCTTTCCAAACTACAAATTTCATACCTTTCCAAACTACACTAAGTGCCACATAGTGGCAAGTACTTGCCCATAGATTTAATATTGTAACAAATAGTAAGATATATTGTAATATTATTTAATTTTATTGCATTTATATCTGATGGAATATTGAATTACATGAAAATAACAAAACAAAAATAAATAATTTCAATATTGTAATAACAAAAATATTGTTATGTTGAATATTATATTAACAATATTACTTTCTTATCAAAAATTTATATTATAAATTGCATGACAATAACCTAATCTTACTAACTAAAATAATATTATTAATTTATATATTTTAGGATAATTGTTAAATTAGTGTTATGTTTAAAGTTATGCTACATTAGGCTTAAGTTAAATCTTTAGTTTATGGTTATGCTAAGAATCAATTACAGATACAAATAGATAGATTTTAGGTTAGATTAAAAGTATTGTCATATAAATAAACACTAAGATTTTTATGTTATTGTATTTTCATTATTAAATTTTTTTCAATTTTTAAAATTATTTTTTTATTATATGATAAATTTTAATATATATATATATATATATATATATATATATATATTATATTGCATATAAGGAGAGAAGACTATTACAAAAACATGTACAGCAGGTCCAAACTTCACAAGTTTAATAGTTTTGCCAAATATAAATAGAGATGTAAAAATTTATACATATGATACTCTAATGTTTAATTCAAAAAGGAGCCACTATGCGGAGCATCCATCCATGAAGTATGTCAATTATCCTTGAACAATTTGCTCTTGCAGAGCATCCATCCATGTGGTCCAACTCCTGAGGCCCTCCATCCAAACAGCTTGTTTTCCATCAAGGAGCTCTGTGAGCATCTGAATCTGATATTGGATAGGGTCTCGTGCTTTGGCCACCTCTGCTCGCAAGGTCTCCAGAGCTAGGTCCACCTTTTTCTTCCCTTTGAGTGTCCTCTTCCATTTATATCCATTTTCCAGCTCGTGAAGGAACATCCTTGCGTTTCCATCCTTTATGAACCTAAAGAACTTGTTCTTTTCTACATTCATCGTTACTGATACCTGCAAGAGAATTTGATGAAGGGTGAGTCCACGAAAAGACTCAGTAAGGGCCCTACTTGAACCCTAAAATTTATCTTCATTTCTTAATTTCCAAATGTGCCATAAAATCTCAAAAGTAAGAACATACCAGAAAAGGTTAGTGTCCTTTTTTAAATCTTTAATATATCCGATTATAACATCAACAATGGTAAATTGAACAGGAAAATAAATACCAAATAATAACTAGATTTCTTTGGCAATGCTACAATCAAAAAATGTCTAATTGATTCAGGAACCCTGCAAATATTACAAATATCACTGCTATTATGATCTTTTATGATTGGTAATCTATTTAAAATCAACAACCATTTAAAACATTTCTCTTTAGGAGTGACAGGGCCACTCCAGAGCCTATTGAACACCTTTTGCCATTGTTCAACTGAAAAGTCTGCAAACCACAGCTTGTTAGTATGGGAAATTATTGCTTCATCATATGTTAGGGTCTTATAAATAACACTAGTTTTAACATTATGAACCAAGATGGCATTATTCCACAAAAGATCCTTACAAAATTCTATATCATTTTTGCATTTCTTGGGTAAAAGCTTCTCACAGGCTTTCTGTAACATATTATATGTGTGTTTATGGGAACTCGGAAGGTTAAATCTAGCTCTAAGGGTATCCCAATCCAGCAGCCAATCATCCTTAATAATATCTTTAAAGCAGCAGATGCCTTTTTCCGCCCATGCTTTGGGAGAGCATCCCTAAGTAAGGGCCAAGGGTTTGGATGAGTGCAAGAGGTTCCACCAAATGGATCTACTTCCATGGATAAACTCATTGTTGCTGACTCTAAAATTGCTGATGAAGGGCTTAACACTACTCCAGGCCTTCCAGATAGACTTGAAGACATTGGACCCTTGTACTGATACCTCGAAGTCTCCAGCCACAAGGCCACAAAAAGGGAGGGATTTCCAAGTTTTGGCATTCTTTGGTACGGCCTTCAAAATATTATTCCTAACCGGTACTTTCCATGGTTCATTCCCATCAAGAGCCTGGAAAATCCATTTTGCTGCAAGAGCAATTCCTTGGATTCTCAAGTCCTTAAGTCCTAGCCCTCCCAGGCTCTTGTCCTTATGGCACCACTCCCATTTAACAGAATGCATTTTTTTTTAACCATTTCCATCAGACCAAAGGAAGGTCCTAATGGTTTTCTATATTTCTAGGATCTGGTAATTAGAGAACATCCATACTGATGAGTAATAAATTTTGTAAGAAAATAGAACTTTTTGGCAAACTTACATTCTCCCGGCAAGTGAAAGATATCTATTATCCCATCTGTTAAGTTTTTTTTCTATTTTGGTTCTAACCCATTGCCACATTTCTTTGAGAGATGGGGATATTGCAAATGAAATTCCTAGGTACCCGACTATCTTGTTAGGTCCTCCCCATTGGATCCCAAACTACTGCAACCAATCCGGAGGCTGCTCCTCCCATCCAAGCATGGTAGATTTGCTTTGTGAAACTTTAGCTCCTGAAATCTCCCCTATAAATTTGATTTTACCTTCTAGGGCTTCCAAGTTATGTTTACTGATATCTAGAAAGAGTGTTGTGTCATCAGCAAATTGTGCATTGATCAATTCCTCCCCATTTGGAAGTTGGATCCCCTGAACTTTAGGAGAGATAGTAGAGTCTCTAAGTATGTAGAATAGGGCATCAGCTGCAATAACAAAGAGAGCATGGGCTAAGGGGCAACCCTGTCTAATGGACCTACCTAGAGAAATATTTTGAGTCAGGGATCCATTAACTTCTACCTAAGTTGAAGCGTCTTTGAGCAAAACCATAATCCATTTACATAATTCTGCTAGAAAACCAAAAGCTTCTAATATAGTCAGAATAAAGCCCCATTCTACCCTGTCGTGTGCTTTTTCAAAATCTAGGACAAACATGGTTGCATTTTGTCCTGAAGTTCTCACCCATTCCATGGCCTCCCAGTTGGTAATTAGATTTTCCAGTATATATCTTCCTTTGATAAAGCCTGTTTGTGTGGAACAAATTAATTTA
Source organism: Cryptomeria japonica (assembly GCF_030272615.1). Taxonomy (NCBI): domain Eukaryota; kingdom Viridiplantae; phylum Streptophyta; class Pinopsida; order Cupressales; family Cupressaceae; genus Cryptomeria; species Cryptomeria japonica. Next base: position 772,543,638 of record NC_081407.1, read on the forward strand.
GGGAGAATATTTTCCAATCTGATCGCTAGAGTTTTGGCCAATATTTTGTAAGAAACATTAAGGAGTGTTATCGGTCTCCAATTTTTGATAAGGGACTTGTCCCCATCCTTAGGAAGTAGTTTGATAATCCCACTATTAATTCATTCCCCTAAAGAGCCAGTGTTAAAGGCCTCAGTGTAAAGCTCATGTAGGTCATGACTCACCCAATCCACATTGGCTTTATAGAATTCTATCCTCAACCCATCCGGGCCTGGAGATTTGTCATTATTCAAGTTCTTGATGGCAGTATTTACTTCTTGTAGAGTGATAGGCCCTTTTAATGCCTGAGCATCTGCCTCTGAGATTTTAGGAGGAATAATCCTTCTACACTTTTCTCTTGCTTCCTAGGAGTTAGCAGAGTCTTCAGATGAGAAGAGACCTTTATAGAATTGGAAGAATGCCTCCTTGATATCTTCCAAGTCCTTAACTTCTTTGTTTTCTACCCAAATCCTACCAATTTGTTCTCTACACTATTTTTGCTTTAGCATATTAAAGAAAAACTTGGATCCTTTGTCCCCAAATTGCATCCAGTGTGCTCGAGCCCTGATTATGGCCCCTCTAGTCTTAGTTTGTTGATGCTTTCTGAGTCTATCCTTGGCCAAGGCTACCTCATGAGTAAGTTCAATACTTCTTGGATTGTCTTGAATCTTAGCTTCACACAAGTGGAAGTTTTTAGCTAGACTTTTCTCTTTCCATCTAAAATCCCTTGCTTTCTTTTTCCCTATGGTTTGAAGCAGCACTTGCCAGCTATCCACATTCTGGTTCCATCTTTCCACACAAGATTTCAACAATCTATTCCTTTTGTTAAACATCCTCACAATCTTAACCGCACTCAACACATCTACATCTAAGAGAAGGCTAGAATTCAAAAAGAACTTATCCTTTGGAGTTTCCTGGTTCTCAAGGTAGTCCCTGAGTCTAACATGACAAATGATAGGATGATGATCTAAAAGAGTGGTCGGAAGAACTGTTACAGGACTACCATTATTGCCTAGGTCAAAAGAGAAATGGTCTTTATTAGCATAAAACCTATCCAGCCTACAAAAGATCTTGTTTTTCCCACTCTGGAAGTTGCACCATGTATACCAAATTTCAGAGTTATCTTTCTTTTTGTAGAAGAGAGGGTCAAATAGTTTTTTCCGATTTTTCAATCTTTCCTAGTGAATTTTTTCCATCCCTTTCCACTCCATGGGCATACCTCCATACTTGTCTTCCCAAGTTTCAACCATGTTAAAGTCACTTCCTACCAACCAGGGGATATCTGGCAATGTGGCAATCCAATCCCATAATGCAATTCTCTCCTTGTAGTCGTTGGGGGTATAAATGGAACAAATTCCAAATCCGAATCCATTATTATCTAGGGACACCTAGACCACTCTATTATATGGTGAGCATCCTTGGTTTACTATACTATATTTCCATCTGGGGTTGATAAGAATTCCAACACCTCCTCTACCTCTGTCATGATTTGAGGAGATCTTGATAGAGTCTTTCCATATAAATTCTAAGTTAACATCCAGGGTAAACTTTACAGCCTTGAGTTCTTGAAGCATAATGAAGTCTACGTTCTTATGTTGGTTGACAAACCTTCTGACCATTTGTTTCCTATCTAGGGATTCTAGACCCCTAATGTTCCTAGAGATGCACTTCATCTAGGTTTAGAGTATTGTTTTATTCTTTGGATGCTTTAAACTTGTTAAAGCATCTCGGGAGGTCTTTCTTCTCCTCATTATTCCTTCTGTTAATAGTGCCCCTATTTTTAGATCCCAGAGGCCTATCCCTTCTTCTCCTAGGGATTGCCTCGGTATTTTCAATATCCAAAGTCCACTCTCCTTCTTCTCCTAGGCACTCTTCTCCTAGGTCCTCCTCATCTATTTCAGACTCCTTCCTAATGATCCCATTGGGGGTCTCCAGGGTCTCAGTACAAGACTCCAAAGCCTTCAAACTATCTGAAAGGTCTAGAATAACACCATCACTAGATATTGGATTAGCTTCACCAGCTTTAGGGTCAGCAACAATGACCTCAAACACACAAGAATCTTCAAGCTCTACAAACTTCTTACGGGGAATGACAGAGATCGAGTCAGGAATGGGTTCAGATTGAGAGGGGGGCTCAACCTCGATGATGAAAGGAGGATCCTTTGATGGAATCTCCTCAAATGAGACATCCATGTCTGCCGAACTTCTGTGAGAAGTTTTATTCATTAACCCAACCTGGCCTCCTCCCAAACTTAGCTCACTACTCACATTGACTCTATCCTTAGGGTTATGAGCTTCAGGGATATCACCATTAGAGACTAGGCTAGAGAATTTCATCTCCGGGGGGACCTCAAGACCATCATCTTCCATAGGAGATGTTAAATTGTTGTCCAGATTAATCTTATTGGTCAAATTACTAGGACCATTTACCCTAATTTTTTCCAATGCTAATTGTTGTGCATTTTTCCTCCTTCTTTTCTTAGGATTTTTCCCTACAATCTAAAACTCCTCCTACGGATTCTCATTTATCTGTTTTAGAGCATTTGAGAAATTGTCGAATGGGGGGTGAGGGCAACACCAAAGCTACCAAAGTTGAATATTTTTCCATCTTCCAAGGGTTTAGAATTTTCCCCTTTTAGCTAGTTATTGATTTTTTTACTAATGCCACTGAGTTTATCCATGCTCGGGTTGTGCATTTCATGAACAGGTGGTAGGTTGTCAGATTGATTACGAGGTCTATCCGAGCCCTTAGTTTTATTAATAATTGGGCAATTCCTGTGGATATGCCCTTCTTTCTTGCAGAGGAAGCACGCGTTCACCCCACCAAGGATTTCAATAGGGCAAACCACGACTTTGGTTTTGAGATTAATATTAACCATTTTGGGGAAATCACACCTAGGATTAAGTGATATCAAAAGCCTAGCATCTAAATGAGGAATAAGCGAGGACGAGTTATCAACCCGAATAGATTTGCCTATCAGTTCCAGTATTTGGGGTATGAATTTCCATAATAGCGGAGGCACTTCTCGGATTAGAACCCATCTAGAGCATGAGAGTGCAAGAATTTCTTCATTGACCGCTTCCGGCGTCCATTCTAGGGCACGAAATGTGCATTTTCCGATGGACCAATATTGTTTACTAAGCACTTCTTTCTGCATTTTATGATCTTTAAAAAAAATAATAAATAATCCTTTTTGAATGAGTCTATAGAACGATACCAAATAACCTAATTTAATATTCCATACATTCCTAATCCAATCATCAATGAATTTACAAGCAGGGCATTTATCCAAATCCACAGTAGCAAATAAAATTGTAGTGTCTCTAAGTCTATCCTTTTCCATATTAATTTCTTTACACATTAGGTCATTAGGAGAGATGGAAATAGATTCTCGAGCCGAGTGAGGGTCCTTACCTTCTCCACAGGGGCTGCCATTAGGGTTCGTGACAAACCTCGCACCTTCGACGATAGTGGAAGAAGAAGATGTAACCACATCCTTGAAGAACTTAGGTTTAAATGTGGCATTGTTGTTGAGTTTTGCAGTGCCTTCAGAAGAGCCCTCCATTAACTGGCATTAAACGCCCTCACAAGGGAAGGCAGTGTGAAGTGACGACGAGGAGGACATTGGGGGAGCCTGCACACAAACCAATTAATGAACTTACCTTCGTGGGAGGCCCGCATACATCCCCACATCAAAGCCTACGGCCCTGCAGCCAAAGTCCAAACCCTAGGTCGAGACAGAGTTGCAGAGCGCCAAAAACAATTGTCAAATACCCCAATCAATATATTTATTACTATGTTGTTGTTATTTATTTATTTATTTATTATTATAAATATTAGCATTATATTATTAATAATATTATTTTATTATCAAACTTTTATATTATTAAATTGTATTAAATTGCATGAGAATAACTACACTAATATTATTAATTTATATTTTTTTTTATTATATATATGTTTATTTATTTATCTAATTAAAACTAAAAGAAATAGATATGAATTTTAAATAATTTGTTAAACATTTGTTTATTGGATGTGTAAGATAAATTTGAAAAGATAATAACTTTAATATTATTGACTTGGGCAAATAATATAAGTTATGTTATTAGTGTTCGGTAATTAATAATGTACAAATATTCATACCCTATTTTTAGGGTTAAAAAGTAACTTCCCCATTTAGCAAAAAAAAATGTTAAGAGTATTGTGACGATTAAAATGTGAGTAATAATTGTATCCAACAATAATGTGAATACTGCTAGTAACATTTTATTTGAAACATTTTTATTTGTAACTTCTGTTGGAATAAATAATTCATATATTAATTATTCACTTAATTGTATTAATTCACTACATAATCGATGCCTTAGTTAGTAATTAATTATTGGAATTTATTGGATGGTTAATTAATTAATTATGAATAATTAATTAATATTTATCTCCATGCATAATGCAAACTAGGAAAAGCAAGCTATGTTTAAAATTTCGAGAGTTTCATGCATTAATTAGCCTATTATGCTTTTTGTGCATACATGATTGATTCATGCATTCTATTTTAACTCTCAATCTATCTTGTAGACTCCACCATTTAGGATTTCTATCTTAGAGTTAGATTTCTTTATAAGGATTTCATATCCTTCATTGTAATTAAGAAAAATTCAATCATGCATTCAGTTCTTGTTATTATCTTTAATATTCTCATTTGTTGTGCAATTTCTCCTTTGTATGTAACAAGTATTCTTGCAGATGATTATCTGGGCTTGTGGAATTCAGCAATCATGCATTTTAACATGGCATATTTTTATTTTTATTTTTTTAAGGGATTTTGATTTTTACCTACTAACATTATGCTAATGCAAGCAGTATAGACAGCATACATGGCCCTTATTTGACCCTCTTTGTGCCCTAAAAGAGGTGTTTTATTTTGTTTTGGCCATAACTTGGTCATACGAAGTCAAAATTGGGCAAACCATATACCGTTGAAAATATCTTTCCAAGCCCAATCTAGAGATGGAGGTATATTTTTCTAATTTTTTCATTTTGCAAGTTTTTTGCCAGTTGAAATCAGAAGTTGCAGTTTGCACTCCCAGGGGCATATCTTGTGCTTTCAAACTTCATTTTTTGCAAATGAGATATCATTGAAAAGGTGATTCAACACTCTATCCACATCTCAGGTCCATTTTTGTAGATAGATTTCCAACCCACTAACTCTTCTTGCCGAAGTAATCAGTGAATTCTTGGCCCTATTATGTCCTCCTGTGATCAGGGCCCCATCTTTATGGCACACATCTCTATTTTTTTCAGCATCATGGAGAATAGCATTTAGATTCTCAGTACCTATCATACCTCTCCCTTGTCAACATTATGGGGGGTTTCTATAGTTGGTGCTAATGCTTTCTTGGTTTCACATTGGAGTGTTCTATGTATTTAGTACTTGTTCCTATGTACTAAGAGATGCCAGACCATTTACCCATGCATTGCCTATGAGATGGATCACTTACATATTTATTCCTATGTACTATGAGATGCATCGCGGCCATTTACCCATGCATTGTTGGTGAGATGGAATACTTATTGTTCCTTATGATTCACATTTTCTATCTAGTTGAACCTACCGCTTGAACCATTTGTGTGTCGGTTCAAGGTTCAAGGTTCAATCGGTCCTCTTGTGCGGGTCATAGCTTTGTAATGTTATTTAACGAGAAAGTGTGAATGTGCTAAGTGGGTCTTGAACTTAAACTTTGAACTATTGAACTCCTTGTAAGTTGGTTCAAAGTTCAAAAGTTCATTCTAATGTTTCGACCCAAAGACATTAATAACACTAAAGGTAGTGTGGCAAAAGGAATATTCTCGGCATCTTATAATTTAAAATTCTAAATATGGAAAGAAATCATGAAAGCATTAACTGTTTGTGTGGAGTTGATGTGTAATTAAGAAAGTGTCAGGTTCCTATCATATCATGGGTTATCTCACACGTTTGAATGAATCATTATGAGGCATGTGTAGATCTTTCTCAGCTATTTTCCCATTTGTTTTAAAAAAAGCATGTGAATTCTCAAAATTATAAAAAGTTGTAGCTACTATTTTTGAAGGAGCTAGAGACACCGAAGGTAATTTCAGCTCCATTCTTCTGAGGGTTTCACAGATTTCATGGTGGTTACAAATGATTTTTTATCATTTCCCTCTACTGTGTTATTAGCTCAAAAGATCTGTCAGAGTAGGAGAAATCTTTTGTTTTGGAATAGAATTTTGTCATGTTTAGAAATTGTTTGTTTAATGTAAAAGTGGTCATAATGAGGCCAACTCTTCCAAAACTTGGTCGTGAATCATGCTTGGTGAGTATAATTCCAGAGTTGAGCAACACCTCTTTGGCCCAAGCTGACTTGGGAGATTTCTTAGAGAGAGCTAAAAACCCTGGGGCAGGTTCAATGATGAAGATGATAGTTAGAAGTGGCCTCATTGAAGCCGTTGCTTTTCAAACTACTGCTCCCTATCTAGATTTAGTATTAGCATGCATGAACAAATATGATGCTAATAGCAGGTGCATTAGAACCATTGGTGGCAAGTTGTTGGTGGAGATTAACATAGAGATAATAATGGCTGCAATGGGAATCCCACATAAGGAGTCGTACGAAGATTGGTCATTTGGGACCTCATATGTATTTTTTTCTGAGAAGAAAAGCACATATAGAAGCGTTATTGCAAGGAATTGGCTTCTGAAGGTTCAAAAAGGGGGTCCCAGTTACCTAAGCCTCTTACCAGAGAATATTTCATCACAGAGGTGCAAGCTATTGTCATACTATTAAATAGACTTAAAGGGAACTCACACTCTTTCTACTAGGAAGATTGGATGTACTTCTATATTCAGGTGTTATTAGCTTGCGAGAAATACCTTGACTGGGCTCAAGTTGTCGCTGAAAGGCTCCATGAGGGTTTGAGAAACTTTGTTGGAATATCCATCTTTTACATGTCTTCATACTTATTCTATATATTGGCCTGTACGAGAGACTGGAAGGGATTAGACAATGATCCTTGAGTAGACAGTATGAAGGTTTATGACTATTACCCTTACTTGCAACAACAGAAATATGCAGAGTATTTCACAAGATGGAATGATATTTTCGTAGGAAGGCTTGCCTTTGAATTGCAAGGAGATATTAATAAAAGAATGTCAGTAGAGGCCATGGAGCTGACTAGCATATATGGAAGTTATTTCATTCAGTTTCCTAGATTTACTTATATCCGGGTGGGAGGTTTTGAAGGTGAGCCTTTTGAATTACCCAGATATGCTTTTGACAGTTATGTGCTAATTGAAGTGAGCCAACAATTGGCTCACATTGACAAAAGGTTAGGGACAAAGGTTAAATCTGAAGTTTTTTTTCCTATTGAACTTGGTTATTACAGTTGTAAATCAGTATCTGATGCCTTGAACTTAGAATTGGACTTCAAGAAAATGAATTTGCAACCTTACATTGCCAGGCGAAAATTTGACAGCAGGGGATATGCTATAGAAAATTTGAATGTCGATGACCATTTCTTCCATGAACCTCAATTGGAAGATTACTAGGAAAACTATGGTGATGAATTTAAAGTGAGGAGGAGATTATGGTCAAGGTTCACCTTACAGTGGCTTATTACCATGAAGTTCCTCATTAATGTATCAAGTGTACAAGAAGAAGAAGGGAAAGATGTCTTGGATCCTGAATTCAATGAAAGAGTTCAAGGACAACCAATTCCTGAAATTGACTGGGATAAAAGACTAGAAGAAAACATTCAAGCTAAGTCCTTCAATGTCATAAGAAGAACAGAAAAATGGCTAAGGGATCAAAATTTTAGAAATGATTCAATCATGCCTCCTCATGAATTAACAGTTGGTCCACATGCTACAACTCGGATTTCTACTTCCTCCTCTAACAAGATTGTTGATATTGCAGGTGACACAAGGACAATTATTGAAGAGATTCAACCTAGAAGATCAAAGAGGTCTCCACTGAGCTCTTTAGTAGTTCAAGTTACTCGCTCGAGGAGCAAAAAGAAGAATAGAGAACCAGTGGTGAATCAAATTATTGGGGACTTGGATCCAAGTGAAGAAACTAAAGTAATAATGGATCAACAAGTATTGAGTAACCCTCCAGTGCAGGATATAGATGCAGGTAAGGAACCTGAAGAAGATTCAAACCCAATGAGCACTCTGACTATTATTGACCCCCCTGATGCTCATACACCTCCGTTGTCTAAAGAAACTTCCAACACTTCTCGATGGAAGGAGCTTCGATTGGGAAGAAACGTAACCTTGTTCCTATTACAATTCCCATGGAGGATATGGTGAGCAAGTGCCTCGAGAAAATAGATAAATACATTGCAAGTAGAGATCCAGAAAGGGCCACTGAAGATGATTTTACTATGAAGAAAATTGATCTGAGAGTTGCTTCAAGGGCGGTAGATGCTAAACACCTAGAATCCTCCACAAAGAGGATGATATCTAGGTCTTGGAAGGATGAGAAAGACAAAAAGTGGTTGAAACAGGTTGTCACCCAAATGGTAGAGTACATCAACACCATACATCATACAAGCCCTCAGCCACTATCTTAGATGACATTGTCCTTTGACCCCAAATCCCCAATGAACCAGATCAAGTCTAGAGGAGTCGCATGATAGCTGAAATATTCAATGAATGGCTTGATTCTATAGTAAAATAGGGTTCAGACTACATTGTTAGCTTGATTAAAGTATATGAAGATGCCATAACTATAAGCAAAGAATTAGAGCTAGAAGTTGTTGCATGGGAGAAGGAAAGAACCAAATGGGTAGCATTCTTGGCACAGATGAATGATATGCAAAGGTTTGGTGTGATGAAATTCCTAACTGAGAAGCCAGTGGAAAACCCAGATGATAATATGCTTTATGTGTTAAAAAAGAATGTTGAATGGAGAAATTCGATCATTAAGCAAGGCCATGAGGAATATGCTAAATTACTTAAAGGATTGAAGGATCTGATTGATACAATGCAGAAGGATTTAAAGTGTATTGATATACAAATCATGAAGAAGGATGGGCAGACAATTGAAGCTACTGTAGACATGGCCAAGAACTTCAAAGAAAGAGTACAGCTTGTTAAAGAAATGAACTCTCTGACCACCAATGACTTTTCAAAACTGGCAAGGATAGAGTAGATACTGACAATCTGCTTTGATCACTTGGAGGCACATAAAGAAAAAGTTATGCAGGTGAACATGGACAAGGAAGTTTGGAAGCAGCACATCCTAAACATTGGACTCCCATACTTTCAAGTTATCTTCAATTTCTCAACAACACATCTGGAGTGGTGTAATATGCATGGTGCCATAGAAAACAGGACAAATCAGTGGCCACTTCTTCCAAGATGGAGTCCTGATCAGCTAACGGATGAGTTGTCATCCTATCTGTGGCCTTTGTTTATTTAGTTTCATAGAGTTCAAAACAGATGGTTTCTTTTGACTCTAGGTTAGAGTTAAAAGGTTTAGGGCTATTTTCAAACAAACTATTGGCCTAGAGGCTATATATGTCAAAAAAGAAAGCTTTGTTAGGGTCCGAAAAACTTTGATTTAGAGGAAAAGATTTAATTTTCTTTGAATTTTTCAAAACTCATATTTTCTGGTACTTGAATGAAATGCAATTTTGATACGATTTTTAAATTTGTTTGTTTGAAAGATTAGCAATCTCTGTTGGGATATATGCTGATGTGCGAAATATGTCATTTCATTACCAATTCTTTCTACTTTTGTGAATTCATTGATTTTTTTTATTTAAAAGAAGTTTCATTGTTGTTTAAATGACATTGATCCTCCTTGTCATGTGAGGCATGAGCGAGAATCGATCAAAATTTACACTACTTTGAGTTTCTTGAATGAATACATGCAAGAGTAAAATAATATGAGCTTTACACTTATAAATAGATCCTTTGTAGCATTCTTTTGTGTTGATAAATGAATGGGAAAGCCTTTCTCGCTTTCTGGTGAAAAGTGTGTTTGTTTCTAAATTAACTGCATAAAAAAATCACTACAAATGTCATGAGGAGCTGCACTCTAATGCAGAGGATCAACCTCAATTTGGTTCACCCAACTGTTGGTTCATTTGCTTTCCTTTCATAAGGGGTACACACAACTCAATATTGTTAAATAATATAAATTAAAGAAAGGGCAAATTTTTTAACCAACACTTACCATATCGACACTCTAGCATTCTTATTTTCAGAGGTTCTTTTTTCAGCATCATAGCAATCATTCTATGATAGTGTTTGTAACTTCTTCATGCTTCAATATTACTTCATTCTTGTTTTTTTGTTTTTCTTTTGAAGAGGATTTTTCTTCCCATTCAGGGTTTTCTCCTTTGCTCTACTTCTGATAAACTTGCATGTTTGTTCATGGGTACCTCATCAAGCTTTAGGCCAGGACCCATCATGCATTCATCTTTGCATTGTTTTTCCTATATCTTTACCTCTCTCCCAGTTGTGCATTTATGGGGGGTGTTGGAATAAATAATTCATATATTAATTATTCACTTAATTTCATTAATTCACTACATAATAGATGCATTAGTAAGTAATTAATTATTGGAATTTATTAGATAGTTAATTAATTAATTACCAATAATTAATTAATATGTATCTCCATGCATAATGCAAACTAGGAAAAGTAAGCTATGTTTAGAATTTTGAGAGTTTCATGCATTAATTAGTCTATTATGCTTTTTGTGCATACATGACTGATCCATGCATTCTATTTTAACTCTCAGTCTATCTTGTAGACTCCACCATTTAGGATTTCTATCTTCAGAGTTAGATTTTTTTATAAGGATTTCATAACCTTCATTGTAATTAAGCAATATTCAATGAAGCATTCAGTTCTTTTTATTGCCTACAATGTTCTCATTTGTTGCACAATTTCTCCTTTGTATGTAACAGGTATTCTTGCATATGATTATCTGAGCTTGTGGGATTCAACAATCATGAATTCTAACAACTTCAAGCCCACAAATGATTTTGCAAATGAATGTAATCTTAATGAAATGATAATATTTAAGATAGTAATAATAATTAGTGATTAATATAGGGTTATTAAATAAATTAATTAAATATACTATTAGAATAAAAATATAGAAAATCTATATATTCAATGTTTTGGTTGTAATTTTTTTTTAACATGAAATAGGTAATATATATTATAATAAGTCATGGCCTAAAAATTTAATGACCTAAATATTAATAGGTGAACTAAATATTATTTTAATGACCTAAAAATTTGCCTTAAAAAACTCATGTCCGGGAAATCCAAATTAATTTCTGTAATTTGAAAACTTAAAAATCACGCATCTTGACTATTGAAAAATTTAAAAAACCATCTAAACAAAATATTCATAGATATAATTGGTGGAAAACAATTTAATAATAAGGAGTTAATAAAAATTTGGCTCAAGCGATTGCAATAATACTAGCCTAATGACAAGTACTAATAGTATTATTTAGAATAAATCTATATTTGACGAATCTGATATGCTTAGGCTCGACAATAATCCAGGTAGGTGCATCAAAAATAGCAAAAGAGACACCTCGTTTTCTATGATCTGGATGACACATTTAAAAGAGTAATTGGTTTCCAATTGTTAATATCCTCCATATCACTCACCTTAGCTATGATTTTTTATGAAAACAAGGTGAAAAAATCTTGCAATATTAATATATTTATGTATTATCAAATTTGAAATTAACATTGCAACCAAATGAGACACCAAATTTAAGTAGAGAAACCCTTTCAAGAAAAAACTAAACTAGAGAAAGAGGGAAAAAATATTAATACTGATCTTCAAAAGAGAGATCCCTACAATAATACAATTCACTTCCCTTCTCAAATCAAACTTGACATCACCAGAATACCTACAAATTGAATCATACCAAACTAGCTCCAATTTATAACAAACTTAAAGAGAGGGAAAACCACAATGATAACCCAAAACAATAGGTAGAAAACCACTTACAAAAACCCATGCATATACTATTGGATAGCCAAGAGACAAAAAATATTTATTTCCTTCAAATGACTCCAACATGGGCACCTAACCCATAGCCACTCAAATCTTTATCTTCTCAAATGCTTCGAGCTCCCTAATGACTCTTAGGATCTCCCAATAAATGACCTTTCACCTTCCAATATTGGGCAACCAAAGCATGATTGTTCAAGTCCCCAAAAGTGGACATCTAAAAGAAAATCTTATCTTCATCATTGACACATTTTCACCTCTTGAAAGTGCAATTACAATTTGGCATATAATACAAATATTTAATATTTTTCCTCTCATGACATAGGGAACACTTTCCAAGGAACATGGAGACACATGAATGGCATAGTATTTGTAAGGTTAATTTCACCTTATCCTAAAATAATTCTACTTGATATTATGCATTGCAATTATATTCAAGAAATACATAAAATGAAATTAAGTATAGTGATCAAATCCCATGGCCTTCCTGCACGAAGAAAACATTTTTGTGCTCACTGGCTTCATAAGAGAATCTACAACATTATCCAAAGTGTTGACCTTCTCTATCAATACCTTACCATTCTTAGTCATTTCTCATACAAAGTGATATTGAACATAAATATGCTTAGTACGACCTTGGATTCTTAGCTAAAAATATAGCACTCTAACTATCACATCCAATCCTCATGGTCCTACAATCAAAACTAATGCCAATACCAAGTCTCTATAACCATACCTCCTCCTTAGAGGCATGTGTAGCAATCATGTTCACTACTTTAGTGTGGAAAAAGTGACTATGGGCTTCATCTTACTCATCCAACTTAGTACTCCTCCAAATAAAATAATAATATAGCCACTAGTGGATCTCTGAATACCTAAGTTTCTTGTCCAATGACTTAATCATGTCATCAATACCATGATAAAAGAAAAAAGAATCAAAAGTAACTTGCAAATATCTAATCACTCTCTTAACAAAATTTCAATCCTCTCTACCAAGATTAGACATAAACTTTGTTAGAACGCCCACTGTTTGGGCTATATATAGTCTTGTACAAACCATTACATACATCAAACTCCCAATGACACTAGCATAAGGAGCATTAGACATATCCTAAAGATCATCATTTGTACCGGGACATGTCTAAACTCGACTTATTACCAACAAGGAATGGAATACTAATTGACTTACAATCATGCATATTTTAAAGCTCTGCAAAGTAGCATCAACAAACTTTTTTTTATATACATTTAATTACATCTCCTAATCTATTCACAACTTTTATTTCAAATAACCACATTCAATAGGGAATTAAGTTATTATAACATTTTTCATTCAATAAGAATAAATGCTCACTTGGGAATTTAGTAAATTAACAAAACCTTTTCTATTCTCTACAATAAACACCTATGTTTTGCATTAAATATGTGCAACACTTCAACATATAAGTAGGGTTTTTTTTTTATCGCCGTCATGACACAAATTGTGCAAAATCAATATGCCTTCAGTTGTTGCTTCTATCTATTCATGGTAATTGAAAAGCTTGACAAATATGAAGGTTTCTAACAATTGCAACTTTAAATCAACCCCTTTTTTCTTCTATGTATTTTCAACATTTCTTAGAGAAAAATGGCAAGCAAAAAAATAAATGATGAAAATTTGACAATTGAGACCATTTCAATCAACTTGCATTGTATGAAGACTGTATATTGTTGATCGTCCAACTTAATTCAATTGATCTCACATTAAAAACACAATTAAAATAAAAACTAAATTGATATAAGACACAAATTATATCTTTTATTAATATATAAATATATTGAAACAATAATACAGGCATGCAAATTTTCCCTTATACTCACCATAAGGAAACAGGCCATAAACCATAATCGGCCACTAATTTCCTTTCGTAAACATGTTAATCGGATAAGTTGTGTTAATTAGCATATGCGGCATTCTGTCAAACGCCTAATGCAAATTGAAGATTCACTTTCTTCTATGTTCTCATTTTTGATAGAAGACGAAGTCAATGGAGACATTTTTTCCAAAGCCGAGATTGCTGATGCGAAAACGAGGACGGAGATGGAATTGGAGAAGCAAAGAGTCTTTTGAAGGGATGGAGTAGTCGTAATGTACAGGAAAGATCAACTTCCAATTCACACATCAATTTGAGTGCAACATCATGTAGATTATTCTATATGATGCATAGGCCTAAGCCCATCAGCCACTATAATGTTTACTGAAACATACAATTAAAAATATTAGTAAGGTCCCAATCTCTCAAAACAACCGATCTTCCCTCGTCCCGTGAGTTGCGGAGACAGCTTTTCTACTTTTTTCACCGAAACTGAAGCTCAGTGAATCACGGAGCAGTTCAGTTGGCGTACAGACTTATGTACAAGACCAATCTTGTCTATCACATCATAAACGAATTATCGCGGAGATTGAGGAAAAATAGTGGATTAAAACCGACGCCCATTACACGTTCTTCTGGTATGATTTTAATGGTACAATAGTTTAACTAGACAGACTACAGTGGATTCACACTTCAATGTCAGTTCATTGGAAAAATGCATAGGGAAGGTAGGGTATGTAGGGACCCTACAATGTGTGGATGCACTCTTGTATGTTTTCAGTGGACAATGGCAGCTGTATTATTGAGGGAACACCATGCTATAATATGCACTCTTCTGCTTCTCATATTCTCATTGTCTGCTAAGTAGCTCTAGTATCCTTGTAGCTTGGCATAGCCAAAATTTCTTGCGTCTTTCCCACAATGGATCTCCGCATTCAAATCCTATCGTCAATTCTGTTCGCAATTTTGGTAATTTGTAATGTGGTTGTGCATAATGTTGAGGCGAGGGAAGGCGGTTTCTTCTCCCCTCCTGTTTTTTACAGCCCTCCTGTGAAAGAAAACGCCCGCCCTTACCCGGATCCCAGAGAGTATTACCCCACGGGTAGGGAGAACAAGTACAATAGCTATTCCGGTGAAGGGCAGGGCAACGGTTACGGAAATGGTGCGGGTGAAGGTGGCGGCTACAAAGAGGGTGTCAATGGTTACGGTAAAGGCGCTGAATACACTACACAAAACGGCGGCGGTGCGGGTTACGGCGGAGAGGCTTTTGGCAATGGCGGCGGGTATGGCTCGGGCGAGTGGCACGGTTCTAACGGCGGCGGCGGCTCTCGAGAGGGTGGGCAATACGGCGGTTACAACACCGAGTTTGGCAACGGTAATCGCTACGGCACAGGGTATGGTGCCGGCTTCGGCAATGGTAACGGAGAATACGTTCCTAACAACGGTTATAATCAGGAAAATCCTTAGAACACTTTATGCTTCTTATTGTCTTCAATACCATCCTTTATATAAACTAAACAATCGTTCCAGATACTGTTTCAGAAAAGGAAAAATAATGCCTGTGGTTCGGTGCAACAAAATTCTACTTTTTAAATATTTTCTATTAACAAATAGGTTAAGATTACTTGTTTATGCGCATTATCTGCAAGGAAATTGAGCTTCGATCAAGCGGTGTGTGTTTCTTCTAGCTATGTAACTTTACCCGGCATCCTATTAAGCAATATCACAGAATGGTGTTTATTTGTATTGTGGTATCATTTCAAAATGTAGCAGTTACGGCAAAACATCTTAATATCAAATATATGTTTACTGTACCTTGTTATAAATAATGATGGTTTCCTGAAAATTTGTAATTTCAGTGATACTGTTTTGTAAGAAAGTTTATGGTTTGAATGATCGTAGACAAGAGTAAGGATTCAGTAGTTGTGCACTCTAATTTTGGTCTTATCAAAATCTTAAATGGAAATTTCAAATCACTCCCAATTTTTTACACCAGCTTACTTGGCAAGTCCCCTTCTTATAACTAAGGTTTGAGGGTCATCAAGAATGCTACCACATCAGCATGTTTTTTGTCAAGGTGTTCAAAACAACCCCAAAAGAATGGCTGTGTCTAAACTAGCTCCGAAAACATGGTATGTTTGTCAAAAAATCGACTAACATGAAAGTTAGTCGCACCCAAAAAAAAGTAAGACCAATATGGTGCAAAAGAGACCCCTATATTTGTGCAACTGATTTGGCATCACATGATTGGTTGCTTTTTACAATTAATGGTACATTTCATAGCAATAACAACTTTAAGGTCATAACTATTGGTGCAATGTATTGTAATTATTAATATATAAACACATAAAATTTGATATTTTATGTTTCCAACAATAGTTTTTGTTTGTATTATTATTAGAACAGAAAGTACCAACAACCCTCACAACAATTCATACATACTCAACTACTCCTACTCTTCTCGGGATACAATTATACAACCATCAAATTTAATTTTGTAGAAAACTAAAAAAAGGTTGTATCTTTGTTACTTGTCAGCAATCACAAATGGGTTGAAAATCTGTGTAAAAAAGAAAACTTTTTAAAATTTGACGTCTTATCTGACGGTTTGGCTGGAAATGCCAATGGTTGCAATTACGGTGGTGGAAATGAATCAATTAGGTTTGACTTTTTGGTGGAGGAGCACCCCGGCTGACAAGCAATCAGCGCAAAAAAGAATTGTTTCCAATTTGTTTCTATTTTCAATTTCTGTTTGGTTTTATGTTAATTTGACAAAATGCCTCAAAATGTTGTTTCCTTGATCACAATGATTTTAAGATAGAGTAAATCGATCAATAAAGTTGTAGGCACTACCAAGCAAATACCTTTGTCAGGTGTGAAACCAGAATCCGCGAACCTTTGCTCGCATAATGAAATAGAAACTTTGGAACAAAGTGCGGCATCCATCAAAGCGAATGGTTCTTGTAGATACGTATGCAAAATGCGAAAGCGTGGACAAGGCAATGAACCGTTTGACTAAATGCCTGAAGGAAATGCGATATCATTACAAGCAAATGCAATTGGTAGGCGTAAAGCCAAATTCCATTGTCTTTCACCAACATCCTTCCAAGCGTATTGAAATCCGTCTGTCAAAACTATAACCGCTGCGTGTGGGCATTCAAAGACTTTGTTTGGAATAGAAGTTTTGTTTAGCAAATAAAGAAAAATTGGAGGAGAAAGTTTGATAGACATCCATCGAGTGCTCAAATAAAAAGATCAGGATTGGTTAAGATGTCGACTGGTAGAAAGCAACAAAAAGAATCTTGAGGGCCATCGAATGAAAATGAAAAACCATCGAATTGCATGATGCAATATAAGTTAAAAGAGAGGCATCGGTTCTAGCTTGTAGAGCTGCATAGCAAAGATGTAAGGGCAACAATTAGAAGAGGAAGAGATAGCATCGAAAGGAAAAGAGAGAATAAAATGCAATTATTAAATCGATCAACAAAGAGAAAATACTAAAGTAACGCAGGGAAGAAGAAGACAAAACGCCTCATCTAAAAGAAGAATACTCAAGAAGTAGAAGAAACGAAGAGTCACCAGCCCGTCGATGGTTGTAGAACATAATAAAAGAGGAGGCATCAGCTACATAGAGAAGGATCAAGAGAAAGGTCGGTCAATAGAGTGTGTGCAAGGCTAATGGAAAGGCAAGTATTGTAAATATGTTGCAGATTTATGTCAATTTGATTTTTATAGAAATGTCAATACAACATTGAATACATTTGTTTGTTGTTATGCATAGTTTTCATTTTGTATGTGAAAAATTGTATTTGTGAGCATAGAGTGTCTACCTGTGAGTGTGAAAGAAGTGATTTTTGTATGTGAGGCATGGATGAGAAGTTGTTCTCTTGCATCAAATGGTATCAAAGCTAGAGGTTTTGAGTGTATAGCTATGCTAGGACCTATGGTCAAGAGTGGAGTTGTGTGAATAGATTGTTGATTGTTAAGTAGTTTGCACTTGAGAGTGTGAACCAGTTGTGGAGTGCTCCAAATGATCACTGTAGGTGTGTGAAGTCCTTATCGATTAAGATCTTGAAGCCGCAAAGAAAAGTGTATGCCAGTGGAAGATTGCAGAAGATGAGAAGAGGATGAGTCCAAAGAGGAGGATGAGACGGGTCTGAGGAGTAGCCCATGTTGATATCATTTCTGGAGCGATATCAGGAAGAGAGCTATAGGATGTTGAGATTCCTGTAGAGAAAGGATAGTTGTAGTCATCAGGCAAAAGAAGTGAGAGAAGCCCAAACAAATGAGGAGAAAAGAGAAAAGGAAATGCAACTGCTAGACCATCAATTGGTGAATGAAATCAATTGGAGATGAAAGTACCTCACAGGTTGTGGTAGTGGAAGAGGAGGTAGATCAAAAGGAAGACGGTAATCAGGGCCCGATATTTGATCAAGGACCCAAAGAGAATGGTGTGTTGCTTGGAGAGGAGACTAAAAGAATTGAAGAGTTTTTTAGTACAACAAAAAAGAAAGTTTCAGTAATGGATTTTGAAGAGGGTGATGAAGATGAGAATGAAGAGGATATTGGGATAGCAAAAGAGAAGAACTTAAAATCTTTTTTTTTTTTGACTAGGATAAACATGTTTTGAGGGGACTAGAAACCCCATACAACAGGTTTGAAGGGACCAAAAACCCTCAGATTTTTCACGGATCCAGAACCAACAAAGGGACATTGTAGACAAATACAACAAAGCTTAACAATAGCAAAGCCACAAACATCCAAGAAGGATTAAACATCACTTCTCTTGTGGCACAAGAGGCTACAAGACATAGAGCAGCCAAAAGGAAACAATCACTAGCCAAACACAAAAGAACGACAATGCAAACTAGGTTGGCCACAATAGTATATCTAAACCACCTTATAGATTTGAGAAATATAAAATGAGGGTTTAACTGGCACCCCTAGTCAAACATCAGGGTTTTCCCAGGCTTTCTTAACCTGTAACAAAGTCTCTAGCTCACTAATAGCAAAACCCGAACCTAACCAAAAACACAAATTGGCCAAACTGGACCCTTGAAAACTACCAACATCCAGCCTGTCCATGAAAACAACAAAATACCAAGGGTCCCTCAACCATAAGAATGGGTTTTAAGAGGCTTCTACAACCTAACAGGGTACTACTAGCATCCAGCCAACCCCTGAATGAAATAAAACTATAGGGTTTTTCCAGGCTCCCTCAACCTTAAAATTGGGTTATACATGGCTCCCACAACCATACATGACCCAAATCATAATAAAACAACCTTAAAATACAATCTAGAAAATAAGGTTTTGAAAAGGCACCCTAAACCTTTTAAAGGAAAGACCGAGAGGGTTTTTACAGACTCCCTCAACCCGCAAAGCAACTTGGGAAGCTAGGTTAAGAAAGGAAACCCAGACCCAGCTATGACAGTAACCATGGAAGGATTGACAAGTGCCCACAACCAATAACACGAGCATCATCAACATCCGAAAATCTCCCTCGCCCCTTCTCTCCACCTCAATAGGAGAAAGAGCCACCTCTATAGGTGAAAGAGGAAAGCAAGCCAACAGTCCACAAAGTCCATTCACCAGCAGAAGCCGAACCACTCCCTTATACCTAGTCTCTACCTCAAAAGGATAAAAGTGCCACCTTAATAGGACATTGAGGAGAGTAGGCCCGCTACCCAAGCAATCCTTCCACAGCCCAGCACACAAGCAGCCACTCCACCTCAATAGGAGGGCAACCCAAAGCCAACAAAGAACCCAAAAAATGGCAGATGAGAAGAAACCCACAACAAGGATGAGACAAGGAAATAAACAAGGGTTTTCTCACACCCAGAAGCAAAAGGTCCCACCAAAACAGCTACACAAAGCCAAGCTCTGGCAAGGCCCTGGACCGAACACCCATCAACGGTAGAGGGTTCCCAATGCAATCCAAGGAAAGAAAGGAAGAGAAAGAATAGGGAGGGAGAAGAGAAACAATCACCAGTGCTATCCAAAATAATAACAACGGCCTCCCAACCCATCTGATCACGAAACAAGCCCCTAGCCACCATCACAAACGACATAGCAACAAATCTAGGAGCAAGAAAAGTAGACAAGACAGAGTCGACAGCTCCCACTACCTCCTCCCAACACCACCCAAAGGCCGCCACCACTCCAGATCCACAGGAAAGAACTACAACCATCACCATAGGGCACAAAGAAGGTGACAAAACACGTAGACCTGCAAGGGGAAGGGGAAACCAATCCACATTGACCACAACACTTGCCTTGCCAACAACAAAATGAACCACCCAAAACAATGACCCATCTAGCACAGCAAACCATGCGAAAAACTACTCCTCACCACCTTCATCATCATCAGATTCATCCTCCTCTTCCTCTCCTACAGAAAACCTACTACCCCCACAACCACTTCTCCCACCTTCGCTCATTTCAAATCGTCAGTAAAATCTAAAAATGTTTAGAACTTGCCTTTATTTGCAATATTGATAGTAGAAGAGAGTGAAATTACAAATTTGCATATGGGTGTTTAGTGTTTGTGTGTAGAGAATGTTGAGGATGCTATAGGGTATTGGTGAAGGTGGTTAGTTTGTTGTGGGTCAAAACTCACGAAAGTGGAGAAGACTAGTGAGAGTCTTTGGCAGAGGAAGAGGATCTATGATAGATAGGAGTCCACAAGAAGGAAGGGGAGAAAAGAGAGCTATTGTTAGATGATGGATTGTGGTATACATAAATGCATGAGAGGGAAGAGGAGAAGAGGGCCGACTTGGTAGAGGAGGATGGAAAGTGACCTAGCAAGGTGTTGGAAGAGGCGAAGGAAGAAGACTTCTAATGTACTTGAAACCAAAATGGGGTTTGTTGTAGGTTGTTTGCAATCTAGAAAAGTAGTCCAACTACTTAATCTTATTTTATGAGCCTATGCTCACAAATTTCTTACCTGATGTGCCTAGTGTGGGAGAATCTAGGTTGACAAGCAATCAACGCCACCAAAATAAATATTTCTTTCTAATTTCTTTTCTTTTCCAGTTTTGATTTGGTGGTCTTGTTGACATCTCTCTAACTATTTGATAGAATGCCTCGAAATGTTGTTTCACTGATCACAATGATTGTAAGATATAATGTTGATCAATAAAGTTGTAGGCACTTCCAAGCGAATAACTTTGTCAAGTGTGAAACTAGATTCCACAAACCTTTGCTTGTAGATTGAAATTGAATTTTTTGAACAAAGTGCAACATCCATCATAGCGATGGTTCCTTTAGATACGTATGCAAAATATGGAAGCATGGCAATGAAATATTTGATTAAATGCCTGAAGGAAATGTGATCTCATGACAAAAAAACACAATTAGCATATGTAAAGTCAAATTCAATTGTTTTTCACCAACATCCTTCCAAGCGTATAGAAATCCATCTATCTGAACTATGACTGCTACATATGGGCATTCAAAGACTTCGATTGGGACAGATGTTTTGTGTAGAAAACAAAAAAATCAAAGGAAAATGTTTGATATATACATCCATCAAGTGCTCAAATAAATAAACCAGTCTTGGATTAGTTGGGATATTAGCTAATAGAAAGCAACAAAAAGAATCTTGAAGGTCATTGAATGAAGTGAAAAGGCAACAAATTGCATGGTGTAATACAAGTTAAAAGAAAGGCATTGGTTCTAGCACATAGAGTTGCATAGAAAAGATAAAAGGGCACCAATTAGAAGAGGAAGATATATATCAAATAGGAAAAGAGAGAATAAAATGTAATTATCAAAAAAATCAACAAAGAGAAAATTTCAAAGAAAACATAGAGAACAAGAAGACAAAGCATCTTATCTAAAACAAGAATTCTCAAGGAGAAGAGGAAATGAAGAGTCAACAGCTTGTCAATGGTTTTAGACAACAATAAAAGAGGAGGCATCAACTATAGAGAGAAGGGTCGAGAGAAAGATCGGCTAATAGAGTGTGTGTAGTTGCAGAGACGGGAAAAAGGCCAATGGAAAGGCTAGTATTGTAAATATGTTGTAGATTCATGTGAACTTGTTTTTAATAAAAATGTCAATAAAACATTTAATACATTTATTTGTTGTTATTTGTAGTTTTCATCTCGTATGTGAAAATTTGCATTAGTGAGTAGAGAGTATCTGTCTGTGAGTGTGAGAGAAGTGAATATTGTATATGAGGCAAGGGTGAGAAGTTGTGTAAATTCTAAAGGTAGATGCAAAACCAAAGAAACACACAAAGCTACAGAGACAAGGAATAAACACAAACAAAACAAAGCTCTTTATTCTATTTAGTGGAAGATATATTACATGTCACGGTCTTTCTCAGATTTACATCTTCTTGCACACTAAAACAATAATGAGGTAGCTTATCATATCTAGAATATTACATACATACAATTGATGCACAGTCTCTTAAAAATAGCTTGTAGTCCCACAAGATGAGTGTAGTTAACTCTACTAATTATAGAGATTGTATTTTGCATGTTCTCTGAATTATTCGCTAGCACTATAACCAATAGATCAAAAACTAATCTAAGATAAAGTGTAATATCCAATCTAACAGTCTAAAATTAACATTGCAACATGGTGGTGCATGGCAGTGAGGCTCATGCATCACTTGTCAACATACTCCCCCGTGATGTTGAGACTCACAATATGATCTCAAAGCTTTGAAAACTAAATCTTTGCACCTAGATGTGACCTTGTTCCATAAGATAACTCAATGTTGTAAAATTTAAATCTTTGCTCACTATGCAACATTTATCTTCCTTTCTCTAAAGAAGACTTGTGACACTTCAATGTGCCAATCATAGCAAGTAGTCATCAACTACTTGACTCAAACATCCACACTGTGTTTGACCACTATATTTTTAACATGAAAGCACTTTGGATTATACAACCTTCTAAACATATTTGTTAACTTTTGCCCAAGTCATGAATCATCAATCCATCCATAATCAATTTGCATACACCCTTTTATAGATTGTCTATTTGAATCTTTGTTATAGCATGATTTTTCACAATGTTTCTTCCACCCACAAATTGAACACGGTTGAAGATGCCAACAATTCTCTGCTTTATGTCCTTCTCTGTGATAGTGCAAACACAACATGCATTCCTTACGGGTATGTGCAAGATCATGGGGGGCCAAAAAGTGGCAATGGAAAAAAAAAAAGTGTTTTAAACCTTTCCAAACATGCCAAAATTCACTTTGACTTTTTGTTTGGGTCGGCCAAAATTTGAATTTGGTTTGGTAATACCAAACCAAATCGGATATCCGATTTGTGATGTCACTATTGTGGTGTCACCATTGTGATGTTACTATTGTGATGTCATAATTTTCCAAATCAGATATCCGATTTGAGGTGATGTCACTATTGTGATGTCATACTTTTCCAAATTGGATATCCGTTTTTCTCAACATAAAAAATATAGTTTAGTAAAATGGGCATAACTTTTGCGTTTCTTATCAAAATTTTGATTTTTTACAGGCGTTGGAAAGGTAATTCAGATACCTATCAAATTCATGAGTTATTTTGATGATATTATATATAAAAAAATTAATTATAATCATTTCAAGTTAGTCCTTCAATTTTAAAATTTTAAATACTCACAAATTTTGCATACAAAGTCTCATTTTTTTCCTATCACCTCCTTTATCTATCACTTGTCTATCTATAATTATATAATATATTTTATCTATCTCTTTCTTTTCTACTTATGTCACTTATTTTCTCATCCCATCTAGATAAATAAATTCCCAAGTTACATGCATCTTTGCATATATCTCCATCTTTCTATTCCTATCTCTCCCTCTCCCACTCTATCATTGTCACTCCTTATTTCTATACTTCTCTCTAATAATATCTCTTCTCTCTATTTATCTCCCTCTTCTACCTTATCCTACCTATACTTGTATATTAATTTTCTCTATCACCTCCTTTCTCTCCCTATCTTGTCCCCTCTATCTCTATATCCCTATAGATTTGTCTTCATGTATATTTATATCTCATTATCTCTAAATCTCACTTATTCACTCCATCTCTCCCTCCATTTTTCTTAATCTCTCTATAACTTTCTATCCATATCCATCTCTAACTCCATCTTCACATCTCCATCTCTTTCCCTATCAATCTCTATTTTTACATGTTCCTCTATCTTTATATATCTTCCTCTATACATGATTAATCTACTTCTTTGTCTCTTCCTCTATCGCCCTCTTGAAGTATCTTTCCCTTTCTCTACCTTTATCTCTTTATTTGCTCCATCTTTATATATCTCTAGCTCTCTCCCCACATCCTTCTCTATAGTGCCTTTATATATCTCTATATCTTCCTCTTTCTCTCTCTCCCTCTCTATCTATCCCTATCTATAATCTCTATCTCTCTTTCACTATCTACATCTCTCTATCTATCAATATTTCTCTTCCTTTATTTCTCTCTATCTCTTCCTTTTTTTTTCTCTCTCTTTAACCCCCTCTATCCATTTTTCTCCATCTCTTCATATATTTATCTTTGTCTTTACCTCTCTCTTTCTCTATATCTATTCATCTCCCTCTCCCTTTATCTTCTTTTTTTATCTCTATCATCCTCTCTCCTTTTTAATATCTAGATATGTCTACCTCTTTCTATCTATCCTTGTCCTTTAGTTTTTCTCCCTCTCACTTCATATTCCTTAATATATATATCTCTATTTATGTCCTTATCCTTTAGTTCTTTTCCCTCTCTTTAGTTTCTTCATCTCTCTTCACCCTTATATCTCTCCTTATTTGAAAATTAGTATATATGGTTTCCTAATGGGTTATATCGTGTCCTAAGGGGTCAAAGAACATCATATGAGCCCTTAAGACATGATATGACCCCTAATGACACTATATGGTCACCTAAGGGGTCATATGATGTCGTAAGGGGTCATAAAACACCATATGACCCCTTAAGACACAATAAGACCCCTAATGACACCATATGGTGTCCTAAGGGGTCCTAAGACACCAAGTGACCCCTTAGGACACCATACGACCCCTAATGACACAATGTGGCATCCTAAAGGGTCATATAGTGTCCTAAGGGGTCATAAGACATCATATGACCCCTTAGGACACCATACGACCCATAGCACCATATAGTGTCCCAAGGGGTCATATGGTGTCCTAAGGGGTCATAGAACACTATATGACCCATTAGGACAAAATATGACCCATGACGACACCTAAGGGGTCATAGAACACCATATGACCCCTTAGAACACCATACGACCCCTCACGGCACCATATGGTGTCCTAAGGGGTCATATAACACCATATGACCCCTTAGAACACAAGAAGACCCATAACGACACGATATGGTGTCCTAAGGGATCATATGGTGTCATGAGACACCATATGACTCCTTAGGACACAATATGACCCCTAACGATACCTAAGGGGCCATATGGTGTCCTAAGGGGTTATATGATGTCCTAGGAACCTTTAGAACATAATATGAGCCCTTATCACACCATACAACCCCTAACGACACCATATGGTGCCCTAAGGGGTCGTAGGACACCATATAACTCGTTAGGACATAATATGACCCCTAACAACACCTAAGGGCTCATATTATGTCCTAAGGGGTCATAGGACACAATATGACCCCTAAGGACACTGTATGGTGTACTAAGGGGTCATAGGACACCATATGACCCTTTAACACATAATACGACCCCTAACAACACCGTATGGTATCCTAAGGGATCATATGGTGTCCTAAGGGGTCATATAACACCATACAACCCCTTAGGACACCATACGACACATAATGACACCATATGGTGTCCTAAGGGGTCATATGGTGTCCTAAGGGGTCATAGGATACCATATGACCCCTTAGAAGACCATACGACCCATAACAACATAATATGGTGTCCTAGAGGGTCATAGAACACCATACGACCCATAACGACACTATGTGGTGTCCTAAAGGGTCATAAGACACAATATGACCCCGTAGGACATAATATGACCCCTAACGATGTCATCTAGTGTCCTAAGGGGTCATACAAAACCATATGACCCCATAGAACACCATATGACCCCTTAGAACACCATACGACCCTTTACGAAACCATATGGTGTCCTAAGGGGTCATATGGTATCCTAAGGGGTCATATAAAACCATATGACCCCTTAGAATTGAAGAAGACCCATAACAACATGATATGGCATCCTAAGGGGTCATATGGTGTCACAAGACACCATATGACCCCTTAGGACACAATATGACCCCTAACAACATCTAAGGGGTCATATGGTGTCCTGAAAGGTTATATGATGTCCTAGGAATCGTTAGGACACAATATGACCCCTTAGCACACCATACAACCTCGAACGACACCATATGCTGTCCTAAGGGGTCGTAGGACACTATATGACCCGTTAGGACACAATATGACCCCTAACGACACCTAAGGGGTCATATTGTGTCCTAAGGGGTCATAATACACTATATGATGCCTAACAACATTGTATGGTGTCCTAAGGGGTCATAGGACACCATATGACCCCTAACGACACAAAATGATGCCTAACGATACCTAAGGGGTCATATGGTGTTCTAAGGGGTCTTAGGACACCATATGACCCCTTAGCATACCATACGACCCTTAATGACACCATATGGTGTCCTAAGGGGCCATAGAACACCATATGACACCTTAGGACACCATATGATGCATAATGACACCATATGGTGTCCTAAGGGGTCATAGGACACCATATGACCCCTTAGGAGACCATACAACCCATAACAACATAAAAATGGTGTCCTAAGGGGTCATAGAACACCATATGACCCCTTAGAACACCATACGACCCATAATGACACTATATAGTGTCCTAAGGGGTCATAGGGCACCATATGACCTCTTCTGACATAATATGACCTCTAAAAACATCATATAGTGTCCTAAGGGGTTATAGAACACCATATGACCCCTTAGGACACCATAACACCCATAACAACACCATATAATGTCCTAAGGGGTCATATGGTGTCCTGAAGGGTCACGAGACACCATATGAACTCTTAGGACATAGAATGACCCCTAACAAAACCTAATGGATCATATGGTGTCTAAGGGGTCATACAATGTCTTGTGACACCTTAGGACATAATATGAACCCTTAGCACACCATACAACCCCCAATGACACCATATGGTGTCCTAAGGGGTCATAGGACACCATATGACCCATTCAGACACAATAAGACCCCTAAAAATACCTAATGGGTCATATGGTGTCCTAAGGGGTCATAGGATATCATATAACCCCTTAACACACCATACAAACCCTAACGATGCCATATGGTGTCCTAAAGGCTCATAGAACACCATATGACCCCTTAGGACACCATAAGACTTATATCAACATCATATGGTGTCCGAAGGTGTCATATGGAATCCTAAAGGTTCATGAGACACCATATGACCCTTTAGGACATAATATGACCCCTAACGACATCTAAGGGGTCATATGGTGTCTTAATGAGTCATATGATGTCCTATGACCCTTTAAGAACAATATGACCCCTTAGCACACCATATAACCCCTAATGATGCCATATGGTATCCTAAAGGGTTATAAGATGCCATATGGTATCCAAAGGTGTTATAAGATATCATATGACCAGTTAGGACACAATATAACCCCTAACAACACCTTATGGGTCATAGGATACCATATGAACCCTTAAGACACAATATAACCCCTAACGACACCTAATGGGTTATATGGTATCCTAAGTGGTCATATGACGTCCTATGACCCCTTAAGACACAATATGACCCCTTAGCATAGCATACAAACCCTAAAGATGCCATGTGGTGTCCTAAGGGGTCATAGGACACCACATGACCTGTTAGAACATAATATGACCCCAAACGACACCTAAAAGATCATATGTTGTCCTAAGGGGTCATAGGACACCATATGATCCCTTAGGACACCATATAATCCATGATGACACCATATGGTGTCCTAAGGGGTCATAGGACACCATACATGACCCCTTAGGACACAATATGACCCCTAAAGACACCTTAGGGGTCATATGATATCTTATGACCCCTTAGCACACCATACGAACCCTAACGACACCATATCATGTCCTAAGGGGTCATAGGATACCATATTACCCCTTAGGACACCATATGACCCATAACAACACAATATAGTGTTTTAAGGAGTCATATGGTGTCCTAAGAGGTCATAGGACACCATTTGACCCTTTAAGACACAATATGAACCCTTAGCACACCAGATGACCCCTAACAACATCATATGGTGTCCTAATGGTTCATATGACACCACATGACTCATTAGGACACAATATGACCCCTAACAATACCTAAGGGGTCATATGGTAAAGTTAGAGGTAAGGATAGGTATGACAGAGAGATGAGATATGGGGAAGAGAGAATTAGAGAGAGTTGGGAGGAGAGGGGGGATGGGAAAGTATCAAAAAAGGGAAAGAGGGAGAGATGAGGAGAGAGGTTCAAAGAGAGAGGTCTAGAGAGAAGGTAATTAGGGGAAGGGGAGGGGGGAGAGAGAGGGAGGGAGTATCAACAAAGAAAGAGGGGGGGGAGATGGGGAGAGAGCCCCCTGATTACCCTCTCTCTAGTCCATCTCTTTGTTAATACTTCCCTCTTCCCCTCTACTCCCACTAATTATCCTCTCTCTATCACTCTCTTCACCTCTCTCCACATCTCTCCCTCTCTCCTTTTTTTGATACTTACTCTTCTCCCTCTCTTCTTATCCGATAATTACACCCAACTCTCTCACATTATTTCTTTCCCTCAATTACCCTTGATCACCTCTCTCCTCCTATGGGTTAATAGATACTTCCCTCTCCCCACCCCCTAATTACTCTCTATGTCTCTCTTCACCTTTGTCCCCATCTCTTTTCTCTCTTTGTTGATACTTTTCCCTCTCCCCCTCTCCTCCTACCCCCTATTAATCTCAAACTCTCCCTCTCATTCTCTCTTCACCCCAATCACCCCTCCCTCTCTCTCTTCACCTTCCACCTAATTACTTATAGCTCTCTCTCTCACACTGTCTCTTCCCCCCAATTAATCCCTCCTCACCTCTGTCCCCCTCTCCTTTTTTTTGATACTTCCCTACGCCTCTCCTTGTCCCCTCTAAATTTTGTTGCTAGAGATGAGAAGGAAATGCAGAGAGACTAGTCTAGATCTTAGGGAAGAGAGAGTGACATAGAGGAGGAAATTATGAAGAGGTATAAATATAAGCACCTTGTAGAGCTTGAGAGATTGAATGAGGTATTCATTGACAGTTAGAGATATAGGTCTAGAGAGAGATGTATAAATATGGACAAAAGAGAGGGAGGAAGAAACAAATAGGTGGAGCAATAAGTTTAGGAGAGAGAGGTGGAGAAAGGAACAAACATAGATAACATGGTTTATCAAAATTTATCGAACTCAATAAAATTCATAAATTTTCTATTATTAATTAATTACTTATTTAGTTTATTTTGAGATGATTGTTACAAAAATTCATGCAATAGGGAAATCATATGAAAAAGTTATGAGTTTTTTATGTTTTAAAAATGAAGGATGAATTTAAATGAATTATAATTATTTTTTAAAAGAAATAATTGAAAATATACCTATTCCATATCATAGACCTCTTAATTACGTTTCCAACGCTTGTAAAAAATCAAAATTTCGATATAAAACGCAAAAGTTATGCCCAAATTACTAAAATTTATTTTTTTATTTTTTCAAAAACGGAATCGGATATCCGATTTTAAAACATAATTTTTTCCCTCCATCTTTTGGTTCAGGTTTTCTTTGGGATTTGTCTTGGAAGTGACAAGCCTCGAAAGTCAACTGAAAAAACGTGTTTTTCAGTATTCCTTGATTTTCCAGACTTTACACTGGTGGCTGACGACTTTTTTTATAGCCAAAATTCATAAAACGAAAAGGGTTTTATAAGGATATTCTCAACTTTCCAAAAATATAAGGCTTGTCTTATTTTGACTTTAATAAATATTTATTATTTATTTTCTAATTGAATTCTGACAAAAGTCCTGATTGATAGACTGATTGAAAAATACTCATAACTTTCAAACCACATAACATTTTTTCAATCTGAAACATGCGTCACATCCTATGCTTCATCTACTATAGGGAAAAAAATTTAAAAATTGAATTTCATAAGGTTTTGACCAAGTTAAGGTGGTCAGACTTAGAAGTTTCTGAATTTATGAAAAGTTGTAGTAAAAAATTCATAAATAATTATTTACTTTATAAAAAATTATAAAAAAATGTGTGTCACATCCGGACATGAGTCTAATACTTATATTATAAATCTTATAAAAAAAATATTATTATTTTACTATGATTAGGGTGGTCAGACATACACCTACTTCTTATCTTTTTCCTGAAAATTTTGTACCACTGCATTGAAATTTGAAATTTTCATCAAATAGGATTTTTTTTTCAAAAAACAACTAGTATCTTAGAAACTACATTCAATTTTCTATAGTTTCTCTTCTTATATATTTTAAAAATAATATTCATAACTTATTCAATTTTTCATGTCAAGTTGCATAACTCTGATTTTTTGAAATTTCATTGCCACTTAAGGGCTTGTTTTGGTACACCGTGATCTTGCACATACCCTTACTTTGAACTAATTTGTTTTAACCTATAGTTCACTAGCTAAATTAGATTGATCTTTCTTACCAAATCTAAGACCTTCATTCTTTGGCCTCATAAATAGTTGAATGGGCTCTTGAATTCATTTCCCATGCTTTCCTAGTCCTCTTCATTTATATCCCATTTTTTGCATGATCTTTAAACCAATATTATTTCCAAAACAAACTTTGTCATCACAAGTTGCACTTGGAAATTCACACATTTTGTACATCATCTATATTTTTTTATTGAATAATAGAACAAAAAAAGTCTTCTGCCCCACATGAGACTTCACAAATAGATGGCTTCACTTTCAACACTCATTTTCCTTTTTCAACATTTCTAGCTATTTTTGTAGATCTTCATTCTTTCTCTTAACCTCATCAAACAACATTAATTTTTCTTGTAATTCTTTATTTTTTTCTTTAATATTCTCCACTACTTTTTCAATATTCTCAATTTCAAACAAATACTCACATCTTTCTTTCCCAAACTCCTTTAAATGTGTAGCGTCGTAAATTGTACGCACTTGCTAGGGTGGTACAATTTCACACCTAGTTTAGGACCCGCCTTGGTGCATTTTACATTTTGCATTGCATTTCTCCTTTAGCACTTAATTAATCAAATTAATTAGGTCTAAGGTCCTATTTCATCGTCCTCCACATCATAAAGTTGGGCCCTTTCGTTAAAGTGTGCCCTTTTCATTTTATTCCTCCAATACATCATTCAATCAAAAACCCTAATTAGGTCCTATTTTGAACTTGGGGGCTTGGTTTCGAGGGTCAAAACATCTCGAAATCACTTGTAACTTCGGGATTCTCTCTAAAATCATCATATCTGATGACCCTGAAAATTTGGTGAAAAGTTGTCGGGGCCATGGTGCCCAGAGTGCACATGGTCTCGAACATTTTTCCCAAAATTTTAGGAGCACAATCCAATCATAAAATAAAACTTAACCCCAAGAAATTGGCAGGAGATTCAATCTCTAGGTCGGCCAAAAGACGAAATTACGACCTAGGGTTTCATACATAAGAACTCTCTTTCTTCATTTGAAAGGATCCGAATTTTGTTTTCAGGAACCTCATATGCAACGAAAGAGCAGATCTTTGAAGACTTCAACAACATTCAACATCCATCTATCAAGCATTTATCAATTTCATTCATCCATTTAGGGCTTGGAAGACATTGAAGAGCAATAGGAGATTACCGACTGAAGATTGGCTTGTACCCCTCCCTTGGGATTGGGTATGATTTCATGTTGTTCTCATGTCTTTGCATAAGCTTCAACATATCACTTATTCATGCTTTAGATCACTTTGCATCTTGATTTAGAGCATTTACATTGTCATTTACAAGCGATTAGGGTTTACTTTCTAGGTTGCTCTAGTTTGCTTACTTGCATATTAGGATCTTGCACACACACAAGGTCTGCATACACAATACTTTTTACAATACAACTTGGCTATTCGTGGAGGTGGAAATCACTGAAGTGGGGGTTTGACTAAGGCAAAACCCTATATAGCTGCCCACCATACCCTTTTCAGATATAAGTGCAGGTTTCGGGATTCGGACGATGCCGCAGGTTGTAGATCCAGGAAAAGCAGGTCGAGACAGCACTCCACACCAAGTTGCAGAGCAAAAGACTAGGACAGGGGTGTGGGGCGCCCTGGTCCTGCCAAGACAGGGGCGCTGGGCACCCTGGTCCCTGGGACAGAGGCGCTGGGCGCCCTGGTCCTCCTGACAGACAGTAATTTTTGGCATTTCTGACAGTTTTCCAGGTTGTAAAACAGCAGTTTTAGGAGCATTTTCTGGGACAGAATCAAGACAGTGGCACCCACGCCCCCATCCCAAACATTTTCAATCAGATTTTGACTCTAGGTACGCATCTGCATTCTTCTTTTGTCCTTGTGTTTACAGCTTTTCATTATTTAATCTCAATTCTGCAATCTTGTTATTAGTTCATACTTGCATTTTGGGATTAGGACTTGAACTTGCATCATTTTATCTTTCAATTACAACAAAGGAATAGAAATCCTAATAGGTAACTCGTGGCTCTCTCTTTCACAAAAAGAAGTAGCCAATTGTGTGATACCTCTAGGCTCTTTCGTATTCTGTAATGTGTGTCCAAAGGTAGGATTAGGGCATGTTAACCTAGTCTCACTTTTTCCCCTACACAAAATGTTTTACCAATTGATTATGAATTAAACTTCTTAATTTCCATGAATTCTTCTTTTAAAAGATCTTTCTCACAAACTAGATTTATAGTTTCTTTCTTAGCTCTTTTACTTATTTTCCTCATTGGAACAAAATGAAAATACTTGATTCTTGAATTGAGTATAGCTTCACACACCTTTACTTCTTCGACAACATTGACAATCAACGGTTTCAACAAGCAACCACATCTACAATATCAAAATTCTTGGTTCCTCCATTTAGACCACATATTCTATTGGAAAACCAATTTTGTAATTTCTTCCTTCACACTAGTAATTTACACACTGTCATAACTTGAATTTCCATAAACCTTATTATTATTAAATAATTAGACATGGTTTAATATTTAGAATAAAATTATTTAATTAGACTTTTGATTTATCTAGAAGAACCTGGTATACTTAGGTATTTTGATTTTCACCAATGGATGAATGGAAATAATATGTTCCAATTTGAGATGCAAATGTAATAATTTTTACAATTGAATTTTTAGAAAGAAATTATGATGCATATATGTAATTAGTGATGTATTGTCTTTACTTTCACTAACAATTGAGTAGTTTTTTGTGTCATGATTTTGTGCAGGTTGTTGAAGACAAACATGTGGCTAAGGTAGAGGCCTCCTAGCTTAGTGACAACAACAGTTGAGATGGGAAACTTTCACATACATTCACTTAGTTTGATTTTTATTTTTTTTTAGACTGCAGGAATCAGGTATAGCACCCCCCTATAAACTTTTGTGTGTTGGGTAAACATTTTAACGAGATCGGTTGTGCTAGTGCGACACATCCTCCAATACCACATGGGCTAGGGGGATAATAGACCTTGTGACCTCATGCTTCACCACTAGAAGCTCTCACCATTTGAGCTAGGCCCCCAACTGAATCAACTGAACTTATTTTGATTACCATGAATGCTATAAATATTTAACTAATACAATGTTACCTTACTAAGAATTTTCATTATTCTTCACTAGACAAACTTTACTAGTTATTAATTTCATACACTAATCCTAATGATATGTTCATAAAATAAGAGTTAAATATTTTGATTCGTTGAATTTAATTATTCCTCTTGATTTCCAATAAGATATCACTACTTATGAATTCAAAATTATTGAATTATTTATTAGTTGCAAGAACTGTGACTGCATCAAGTGCTAAGGACAATTAAGTGATTGATGAGTTAAGATTATTTTCTACTCTAATAAGGCATGCACAATCAATAAAAAGGTGGAGACATAAATAATAACTAATTAGTAATGGTTAAAATGAAAATAAACTTTAGGAAACTGTCACCTCTATAGATAAATGAGAGTAGATAGAATCGGAAGAAATATACCACCACCTACCTCTAAGTCATCTAAAGATTGGATGGTGAAGTGGAGTTAAAACACCCTTGGACAACATGCGCCAAAAATCATGGGGGTAAACAACCAACTATTACTACAATTTCATGGGGATAGGATATAGAAAACAAGAAGAGTAGGAGGTAACTTGGGAAAGGGAATGAAAACAAACATTGTTCTTGTCGGAATTGATAATACATTCAAAGGCAAAGAAAGGTTTTAACAATGCTCAGCTTCATGACCATTTGAAGAGGAAGGATATCTCGCTACTTTATGGGAAGAGGAGACAGAAGACTTGGAGAATTACATCACTGAGAGGAACCAAGCATCTATCAGGTATGTACCTACAATACCTTGTTTCCTTTAGACTGTGCTAGAACGAACTATTTTTGGAGAGGAAATCGTGGTTGAGTTTAATTAATGACTAAATACAAAAGGAGGAGAGAGGGAGGTAACTCGGGGGAGGGAATGAAAAATAAAAATTGTTCTTGTCAGAATTGATAATACATTCAAAGGGAAAGAGAGGTTTTAACGATCCTCAGCTTCATGACCATTTGAAGAGGAAGGAGGCCTCATCCCTCTATGGAAAGAGGAGACGGATGTTAATTTCTATAACCCAGCAACTGATTAATTGCTCAACAAATATCACAAAAAATAAACTATATGATTTGCAATAATTAATACTCTGGATTATTTAACTAAATAAATAGCAAAAGCAAATTCAAAAGAAACCAAACACATAAACACAAATAACACGGATATACCAAAAAAAACCCAATGCGTCGAAAAACCTACAAATGTTGAATCTTCTATTCTGCTTCAAGAGAAAACTTTCCTTCGAGAAATCACTTCACGAATCTTCCAATCTCAGAAGAATCTCATACTAGTTGCTACGATGATCTTACATATATAGCCTTCTTGATGAAAACATCATCTATGCAAGATAAGTGAAACTTTCCACACACAACACATCCTAAGAGAAATATTCCTTACATGACTCAAGAAGGGAACTTTCCTTACATGACACATGAGAAAGGAAACTTGTCTTACACAAGTAAGACTATCCACACATAAAATTGTTCTTGGAAATAACCTCACAACTCTAAGAAACATTCTAAATATAGAATAGAAATATCCTCTTATTGAACATCCAACATGAGCTGCACTTAAGCAAATTCCACAATCACACCTTCCGAACTATAGAAAACTTAACACTCCCTCTTAGTGAGGAAGGTGTTCTGCACAACATCCAGCTTATCCCTGAAGAATAGAAACTTACTCTCCACCAAATCTTTAGTCAAAATGTCTGCTACCTATTCGTTTGTAGGAATGTATTGCAGCTTCATTGTCCGCTTCTCCACACAATCCTTGATGAAATGGTACTTGATCTCAATGTGCTTTGACTTGTCATGAAACACTAGATTTTTAGAGAGTTTGATACAACTCTGATTATCACAGTAAATGACCGTAGGATCTAGCTTCTGATCAAAAAACCTAGCTAGAAGTTTTTGAATCTAGATAGCCTCACATGTAGCCATACTGGTTGCCATATACTCAACCTTTGCAAAATCAATGCAACTGACTTATGTTTCCTATTGTACCAGGAGACTACAAAACCCTGAAGTGTTCTTTCGGTCAGTGGCACTACCTGCCCAATCTGCATCAGTGAACCCCTTGAGTTTCACTCCATCCTATTGAATATACCTCAATCTATAATCAATTGTGCCTTGGAGATACCTCAAAACATGCTTCGTAGCTATCCAGTGCACACGTTTTGGTTCCACCATAAACTAACTAACTGTATTCACTGCAAAAAAAAATGTTTGGCCTAGTGTTGACCAGATACATAAGAGAGACTATCAACTATTTATACAAAGTTGGGTCCACTACCTTTGATCTAGAACCATCAACCTTCTTCCAGTTTGTCACAAGTGGCATGGACATTGGCTTATAAGCCTCCATCCTTAATCACTTTAGGATATCAATTTTATACTTCCCCTGTCCAAGGAAGATCTCTCCCTCTTTCTACCACAACTCCAAACCCAAAAAGTAGTGCATCAAACCCAAATCCTTCATCTCGAACTCTCCTAAAAGATCCTGCTTGTAATGTTCTATGAGCTCTTTTGACTTTGTAAGAAACAAGTTATCAAAATATAACACCAATATGAGAATCTCGCCCTTCACCTGAACATAGTACACGTTTGGATTAGCCTCACTCTTAGTGAAGCCCACACTCTGCAAGTAACATTCAATATGCGCATACCATGCTTTAGGAGCCTACTTGAGGCCATACAATGCTCTCTTCAACCTGCATACATGAGAATCCCTCCCATGCACTTCAAAACCCTCTAGTTGTTCTATGTAAATCTCTTCCTCAATCACTCCATTGAGGAAAGTTCTCTTCACATCCATCTAGTGTATCTGCCAACCCATCTGCACTGCTACAGAAATGATAGCCCTTATCGATGAGTACCTGGATACCGGAGCAAAGGTCTCGTCATAATCGATCCTTTCCTTTTGAGAAAACCCCTTAGCCATAAATATTGCTTCATACTTTTCCACACTACCATCTGCAACATTCTTGATCTTATACAACCATCTCGACCCTACCATGGACTTGTTTTTGGGTCGTGGCACTACCTCCCACATGCTATTCTTCATAATGGAAGAATACTCTTCCACCATGGCATCCCTCCAAGCCTGATTCTTAGATGCCTCCTGAAAGTTGGAAGGCTGCACCTCAATCAATTCACTCATGAGTGCCATATAATCAAAAAAACTTTTGGGATCCTTTCTATGTCTAACTAGATCTTTAGGATTACGAACATACTCTTGGTCTTCTCTCATTATTTGCTCAGCTACCATGTTTCTCCTTCTCCCTGTGATAGGAGTCTAAGGTCGAGGAATACTCTATTGACATGGGCCCACATACATCTGAGTGTATGAGATCCAAAACTCCTTTAGATCTAGTATTGTTGCTTGGAAAATTGATCTTGGCATATTTCCCAACAGCACAACCTTTGCACACCTCATGCTTATCAACCTTCATTTTAGGCACCCATGTTACTATTTCTTTGAGCATATTAAGTGCTCCATGGTGAAGATGAGTCATCCTCCTATGCCACAGTTCTCCAAGCCCTTTACTGTTACTCACCAATGCATGTGCTGGTTCAAACTATAACCGAAACAAACTACCATGCCTAACTCCAATCATTTTTTCTACCTTGGAGTTCTTAGGATGGATATAAACTTTGCCTTCTTCAAAGGTCGTGATGTAACCCTTGTCCTCAAAGTAGAAACAAAGATTAAATTCTTTGTCATTCCAGGAACATACAACACATCCTCCAAATTCTTTGCCTCCAACTTGGTGAAATATTCTCTAGCTCCCGTCATGTGATGAGAAGCCCCACTATCAATATACCAAACATTGTTGGCAATTGAACTTGAGAGACAAGCAATGAGTGAAAACTCATTCTCAAACCGCGTTGAAAAATCTTCCACCTCTACAGTAGGTGCAACTTGCTCCTTCGGCTTACCCTTGTTTTTCTTATCCGGGCATTGACTAGCATAGTGATCCATCTGATGGTAGCAAAAACACTTTATCTTACTTAGGTCTTTCTTCTTCCCTTGGAAGATGACCCTTCAGTTTTCCCTTTACTACATTTATGCTTGCCCTTTCTTGCAAGTGCAAGATTGTCTTCATCATCAACCTTCTTTATATGGCCCCCTCGATGACTGCTTTCATGAATCTCCTCCTGGACGAAATCATCCCAAAGCCTCACCTAGTTAGGTAGGCGATCACGACCAACAATGCATTTGACAAACACTTCCCAGTGCTTCAAAAATCTGTTCAAGGCTATCTGCACCAAGTCATCTTTAGCAATCATCTCTCCAACAACACCCAGCTCATCCCTGACTTACGTCAATCTGGACAAGTAAGAGGTCACGCTCTCGCCTTTGGACATCTTTGCGTTATACAACTTGTCCTTGAGCATCATCTTATGACTGGGTTAGTGCAGGATCAAGGGGGCCAAAAAGTGGCGATGCGAAAAAAATAGCCTTCCTCACTCGCCTAAAAACGCGAAAATCTGTGTTGACTTTTTGCTTGGCCTGGGTGTTAGTACACCTTGGCCTAGTAATTACCTATGCAAATCGGATATCTGATTTTTATTTGTAATTTTAATTTAAATAATATATTATATGTCACATATTATATAATATATAATATATTAAAATATTACATAATATATAATGTAATAATATATTATTACATTATATATATTATATAATACGTATTATATAATATATTATTATATTATATTATATTATAATATAATAATATATTATATAATACAATATTATATATAATATAATACAATATTATATATAATATAATATATAATATAATACAATATTATATTATATTATATTATATTATATTATATTATATTATAAGTAATATAATATAATATAATATAATATTATATTATATTATATTATATTATATATTATAATATATATATATAATATAATACAATACAATATGTATTATATAATATAATATATTATTATATTATATATGTTATTTA
Organism: Cryptomeria japonica; assembly: GCF_030272615.1. Taxonomy (NCBI): domain Eukaryota; kingdom Viridiplantae; phylum Streptophyta; class Pinopsida; order Cupressales; family Cupressaceae; genus Cryptomeria; species Cryptomeria japonica. The sequence continues at coordinate 772,582,376 of NC_081407.1, forward strand.
AAAATAATTTAAGTATAAAAATCGGATATCCGATTTTCTGAGACTTTTATATTTCGATAGTGACAACCCGTGAGTCATTTTTAACTCATGGGCCACGCGATTTCATCAAAATCCGATATCCACTCCATCCAATATCCGGTGTTTTGACAAAAAATTGATAAAAAATAGATTCGGAGGTAAGAATTTTATCATTTTGAATCATTTTCATTCATTTTTTATATTTTTTGTTAATCTTTATTTGATTTTTCGTTAAAAATATGGTTTTTTTCATGAAAAGTAGGTTTTTTTAAATCAAATACCTAATTGTTTAAATTTGTTAACTATATTTAATTGTTTACATTCAATTAGGTTAAAAATGGGGGATAACAATGAAAACACTGACCAACCACAACTGCAACAACCAAACCCTCATTTGCCAAGCCCCCCCTCAATTCAAGATTTGATTGCACAAAATTTGAATGAATTGAGGGTTGCAGAAGTATATCATAGGATCCCTCATCTAAACCCAATGTTTGATCCTCTCATGTCGATCATAAAAAGTATGGAAACCATGACTGAGGAGCACAATGCCGCTCTTTTGTGGCGAGATTCTATGAAGGAAAAATATGCTAATGGCTTGTCGTATAAGGATATCAAGGATCTTGAGATATCCAAAGCCGAAATCACCACATTGTTTGTCAATCCCCATACAGGTCAGCTCATAGATCCCAAAAAAACAAAACTTTCTATTAAATGGCGCACAAATGATGGGATTGTGAAAAAAATTTGGGATCGTTGGTGGATGGTTTGTGACAAACCATCCAACAACAATCTTGATATCCCCTTCTATTTCATAAAAAAATTGTATGCTAAGTTTGTTTTACACAAACATGTGAACTACTTTGACATCCAACCTTTCCAGGGTGTAGGTTTAGGTATGCCCCAGAATAGACCTAGGGCAGTCAGAGTAGTCTAGGGCCCATATGTCCCCCCTCCTCCTATTGATCCCCCACCTGCAGTTCAGCATCCTGATATCATTTGTGAGGCGGCTTCACGGACCATATCATCTATTCACTCTTGGAGTAGCCTTTTGGTTTCTCAGGTTGTGTTAGTAGCTCAACATAATCTTGATGGTAGCGGTGCATCCGATATCGGTGACACATCATCCTCGGCTCCACACATATGCATGCCCCATAGTTGTGTCATGTGTGGGCACGTATGCTTGAGTCCAGTTGGACAGTGCAAATTATGAGGTGCATGAGATGCATGATGCACCAGATGTTATTAGGGGTCATATTGTGTCCTAAGGGGTCGTAAGACACAATATGACCACTAACGACATGATTTGGTGTCTTAAGGGGTCCTATGTTGTCGTTAGGGGTCATATGGTTTCTTGTGACACCATAAGACTCCTTAAGACACCAAATTGTGTTGTTAGGGGTCATATTGTGTCCTAAGTGGTCGTAAGACACAATATGACACCTAACGACATGATTTGGTGTCTTAAGGGGTCCTATGGTGTTGTTATGGGTCATATGGTGTCCATAGGGGTCAAATGGTGTCTTGGGACACCATAGGACCCCTTAGGACACAATATGACCCCTTAGGACACAATATGGCCCAAAGAAACCCAATATGGTATCATTAGGGGTCATATGGTGTCCTAAGAGGTCATAAGGGTTCATGGGACACCATATGACCCCTTAGGACACAATATGACCCCTAAAGACATGATTTGGTGTCTTAATTGGTCCTATGGTGTCGTTAGGGGTCATATGGTGTCCATAGGGGTCATATGGTGTCTTGGGACACCATAGGACCCCTTAGGACATAATATGACCCCTTAGAACACAATATGACCCAAAGCAACCCAATATGGTGTCATTAGGGGTCATATGGTATCCTAAGAGGTCATAAGGGTTCATGGGACACCATATGACCTCTGTGGACACCATATGACCCCTAACGACACCATAGGACCCCTTAAGACACCAAATCATGTTGTTAGGGGTCATATTGTGTCTTACAGGGTCGTATGACACAATATTGGAACACCATATGACCCCTTAGGACACCATATAACCCCTAACGATGACACAATATGACCCCTAACAACATGATTTGGTGTCTTAACAGGTTCTATGGTGTCATTAGGGGTCATATGGTGTCCATAGGGGTCATATGGTGTCCCATGAACCCTTATGACCTCTTAGGACACCGTATGACCCCTAATGACACCATATCGGGTCACTTCAAGTCATATTGTATCCTAAGGGGTCATATTGTGTCCTAAGGGGTCCTATGGTCTCCCAAGACACCATACGACCCCTATGGACACCATATGACCCCTAACGACACCATAGGACCCCTTAAGATACCAAATCATGTCGTTAGGGGTCATATTGTGTCTTACGACCCCAAATTATGTCGTTAGGGGGTCATATTGTGTCCCATGAACCCTTATGACCTCTTAGGACACCATATCACCCCTAATGACACCATATTGGGTCGCTTTGGGTCATATTGTGTCCTACGGGGTCATATTGTGTCCTAATGGGTCCTATGGTGTCCCAAGACACCATATGACCCCTATGGACACCATATGACTCCTAACGACACCATAGGACCCCTTTAGACACCAAATCATGTCATTAGGGGTCATATTGTGTCTTACGACCCATTAGGACACAATATGACCCCTAACGACACAATTTGGTGTCTTAAGGGCTCCTATAGTGTCACAAGACACCATATGACCCCTATGGACACTATATGACCCCTAACGACAACATAACACCCCTTAAGAGACCAAATCATGTTGTTAGGGGTCATATTGTGTCTTACGACCCCTTAGGACACAATATGACCCCTAACGACACAATGTGTTGTCTTAAGGGGTCCTATGGTATCACAAGACACCATATGACCCCTATGGACACCATATGACTCCTAACGACACCATAGGACTCCTTAAGACACCAAATCATGTCGTTAGGGGTCATATTGTGTCTTATGACCCCTTACGACATAATATGACCCCTAACAACATAATTTGTTGTCTTAAGGGATCCTATGGTGTAACAAGACACCATATGACCCCTATGGACACCATATGACCCCTAATGACACCATAGGACCCCATAAGACACAAAATCATGTTGTTAGAGGTCATATTGTGTCTGATGACCCCTTAGGACACAATATGACCCCTAACGACACAATTTGGTGTCCTAAGGGGTCCTATGGTGTCACAAGACACCATATGACCCCTATGGACACCATAGGACCCATAACGACAAAATAGGACTCCTTAAGACACCAAATCATGTTGTTTAGGGGTCATATTATGTCTTACGACTTCTTAGGACACAATATGAACCCTAACGACATGATATGGTGTCTTAAGGGGTCCTATGGTGTCAGAAGACACCATATGACCCCTATGGATAGAATATGACCCCTAACGACAACATAGGATCCCTTAAGACATCAAATCATGTCGTTAGCAGTCATATTATGTCTTAAAACCCCTTAGGACACAATATGAACCCTAACAACACAATTTGGTGTTTTAAGGGGTCCTATGGTGTCACAAGACACCATATGACCCCTAACGACACCATAGGACCCCTTAAGACACCAAATCATGTCGTTAGGGGTCATATTATGTCTTATGACCCCTTAGGACATAATATGACCCCCAATGACACATTTTGGTGTCTTAAGGGGTCTTATGGTGTCAGAAGACACCATACGAGCCCTATGGACACCATATGACCCCTAACGAAACCATAAGACCCCTCAAGACACCAAATCATATCATTAGAGGTCATATAGGGTCTTACGACCCCTTAAGACAGAATATGACCCCTAACAAAAAAATTTGGTGTCTTAAGGGGTCCTATGGTGTCACAAGACACCATACAACCCCTATGGACACCATACGACCCATGACGACACCATAGGACCCCTTAAGACACCAAATCATGTCTTTAGGGGTCATATTGTGTCTTACGGGATCGTAAGACACAATATGACCCCTAAAGACATGATTTGGTGTCTTAAGGGGTCCTATGGTGTCGTCATGGGTCGTATGGTGTCCATAGGGGTCATATGGTGTCCCATGAACCCTTATGACCTCTTAGGACACCATATGACCCCTAATGACACCATATTGGGTCGCTTTGGGTGATATTGTGTTTGAAGGGGTCATATTGTGTCTTCAGGGGTCCTATGGTGTCCCAAGACACCATATGACCCCTATGGACACCATATGACCCATAATGACACCATATGACCCCTTAAGACACCAAACCATGTCGTTAGGGGTCATATTGTGTCCTAAGGGGTCATATGGTGTCCCATGAACCCTTATGACCTCTTAGGACACCATATGACCCCTAATGACACCATATTGGGTTGTTTTGGGTCATATTGTGTCCTAAGGGGACATATTGTGTCTTAAGGGGTCCTATGGTGTCCCTAGACACCATATGACCCCTATGGACAACATATAACCCCTAACGACAACATAACACCCCTTAAGACACCAAATCATGTCGTTAGGGGTCATATTGTGTCTTACGACCGCTTAGGACACAATATGACCCCTAACAACACAGTTTGGTGTCTTAAGGGGTCCTATGGTGTCATAAGACACCATATGACCCCTATGGACACCATATGACCCCTAACGACACCATAGAACCCCTTAAGACACCAAATCATGTTGATAGGGGTCATATTGTGTCTTATGACCTCTTAGGACACAATATGACCCCTAACGAGACAATTTTGTGTCTTAAGGGGTCCTATGGTGTCACAAGATAGCATATGACCTCTATGGATAACATATGACCCCTAATGACACCATAGGACCCCTTAAGACACCAAATCATGTTGTTAGAGGTCATATTGTGTCTTGTGAACCCTTAGGACACAATATGACCCCTAATGACACAATTTGGTGTCCTAAGGGGTCCTATGGTGTCACAAGACACCATATGACCAATAACAACACCATAGGACCCCTTAAGAGACCAAATCATGTCGTTAGGGTTCATATCATGTCTTACAACTGCTTAGGACACAATATGACCCCTAACGACATGATATGGTGTCTTAAGGGGTCCTATGGTGTCACAAGACACTATATAACCCCTATTGATATAATATGACCCCTAACGACAACATAACACCCCTTAAGACACCAAATCATGTCGTTAGGGGTCATATTGTGTCTTACAACCCCTTAGGACACAATATGACCCCTAATAACACAATTTGGTGTCTGAAGGGGTCCTATGGTGTCACAAGACACCATATGACCCCTATGGACACCATATGCCCCCTAACGACACCATAGGACCCCTTAAGACACCAAATCATGTCGATAGAGGTCATATTGTGTCTAACAACCCCTTAGGAAATAATATGACCCCCAAAGACACAATTTGGTGTCTTAAGGGGTCCTATGGTGTCACAAGACACCATACGAGCCCTATGGACACCATATGACCCCTAACGAAACCATAAGACCCCTTAAAACACTAAATCATGTCGTTAGAGGTCATATTGGGTCTTAGGACCCCTTAGGACACAATATGACCCCTAACGGCACAATTTGGTGTCTTAAGGGGTCCTATGGTGTCACAAGACACCATACGACCCCTATGGACACCATATGACCCCTAACGACACCATAGGACCCCTTAAGACACCACATCATGTCTTTAGGGGTCATATTGTGTCTTACAATCCCATAAGGCACAATATGAGCCCTAAAGACATGATTTGGTGTCTTAAGTAGTCCTATGGTGTCGTTAGGGGTCATATGGTGTCCCATGAACCCTTATGACCTCTTAGGACACCATATGACCCCTAATGACACCATATTGGGTCTCTTTGGGTCATATTGTGTTCTAAGGGGTCATATTGTGTCCTAAGGGGTCCTATGGTGTCCCAAGACACCGTATGACCCCTATGGACACCATATGACCCCTAATGACACCATAGGACCCCTTAAGACACCAAATCAGGTCGTTAGGGGTCATATTGTGTCCTAAGGGGTCATATGGTGTCCCATGAACCCTTATGACCTCTTAGGACACCATATGACCCCTAATGACACCATATTGGGTCGCTTTGGGTCATATTGTGTCCTAAGGGGTCTTATGGTGTCCCAAGACACCATTTGACCCCTATGGACACCATATGACCCATAACGACACAATAGGACCCCTTAAGACACCAAATCCTGTCATTAGGGGTCATATGGTGTCCCATGAACCCTTATAACCTCTTAGGACACCATATGACCCCTAATGACACCATATTGGGTCGCTTTGGGTCATATTGTGTTCTAAGGGGACATATTGTGTCCTAAGAGGTATGGACAACATATAACCCCTAACAACAACATAACACCCCTTAAGACACCAAATCATGTCGTAAGGGGTCATATTGTGTCTTACGACCGCTCAAGACATAATATGACCCCTAACAACACAATTTGGTGTCTTAAGGGGTCCTATGGTGTCACAAGACATCATATGACCCCTATGGACACCATATGACCCCTAACGACACCATACGACCCTTTAAGACACAAAATCATGTCGTTAGGGGTCATATTGTATCTTATGACCCCTTAGGACACAATATGACCCCTAATGAGACAATTTGGTGTCTTAAGGGGTCGTATGGTGTCACAAGACACCATATGACCCCTATGGACACCATATGACCCCTAATGACACCATAGGACCCCTTAAGACACAAAATCATGTTGTTAGAGGTCATATTGTGTCTTATGACCCCTTAGGACACAATATGACCCCTAACGACACAATTTGGTGTCCTAAGGGGTCCTATGGTGTCACAAGACACCATATGACCCCTATGGACACCATATGACCCATAACAACACCATAGGACCCCTTAAGAGACCAAATCATGTTATTAGGGTTCATATTGTGTCTTACAACTGCGTAGGACACAATATAACCCCTAACGACATGATATGGTGTCTTAAGGGGTCCTATGGTTTCACAAGACACCATATGACCTCTATGGATTGAATATGACCCCTAACGATAACATAGGACCCCTTAAGACACCAACTCATGTCATTAGGGGTCATATTGTGTCTTACAAGCCCTTAGGACACAATATGACCCCTAACAAAATAATTTGGTGTCTGAAGGGGTCCTATGGTGTCACAAGACACCATATGACCCCTATGGACACCATATGACCCCTAACGACACCATAGGACCCCTTAAGACACCAAATCATGTCATTAGGGGTCATATTGTATCTTACGACACCTTAGGACATAATATGACCCCCAACAACACGATTTGGTGTCTTAAGGGGTCCTATGGTGTCACAAGACACCATACGAGCCCTATGGACACCATATGACCCCTAACGAAACCATAAGACCCCTTAAAACACCAAATCATGTCATTAGAGGTCATATTGGGTCTTACGACCTCGTAGGACACAATATGACCCCTAACGACACAATTTGGTGTCTTAAGGGGTCCTATGGTGTCACAAGACACCATACGACCCCTATGGACACCATATGACCCCTAACAATACCATAGGACCCCTTAAGACACCAAATCATGTCTTTAGGGGTCATATTGTGTCTTACGATCCCATAAGACACAATATGACCCCTAAAGACATGATTTGGTTTCTTAAGGGGTCCTATGGTGTTGTTAGGGGTCATATGGTGTCTATAGGGGTCATATGGTGTCCCATGAACCCTTATGACCTCTTAGGACACCATATGACCCCTAATGACACCATATTGGGTCGCTTTGGGTCATATTGTGTTCTAAGGGGTCATATACATCCTAAGGTGTCCTATGGTGTCCCAAGACACCATATGACCCCTATGGACACCATATGACCCCTAACGACACCATAGGACCCCTTAAGACACCAAAACATGTTGTTAGGGGTCATATTGTGTCCTAAGGGTTCATATGGTGTCCCATGAACCCTTATGACCTCTTAGGACACCATATGACCCCTAATGACACCATATTGGGTTGCTTTGGGTCATATTGTGTCCTAAGGGGTCATATTGTGTCCTAAGGGGTCCTGTGGTGTCCCAGGACACCATTTGACCCCTATAGACACCATATGACCCATAACGACACCATAGGACCCCTTAAGACACCAAATCATGTGGTTAGGAGTCATATTGTGTCTTATGACCACTTAGGACACAATATGACCCCTAACGACACAATTTGGTGTCTTAAGGAGTCTTATGGTGTCTTGTGACACCATATGACCCCTATGGACTCCATATGACCCCTAACAACAACATAGGACCCCTTAAGACACCAAATCATGTCGTTAGTGGTCATATTGTGTCTTACGACCCCTTAGGACACAATATGACCCCTAAAGACACAATTTGGTGTCTTAAGGGGTCGTATGGTGTCACAAGACACCATATTGTTGGTATTTTGGTATGGTTTTGTCATCAATGTCAACACCTACTGAAAACAAGAACTTTGGAGATCTAGCAACATTCATCGGCAAGCAAGTAACTATTGCACAGTTACTTGTATATGGTTCACCGACAGGATATAATGTTCACCGGTACCTAGAATGATATGGAAGACACTTGGTAATGTCGAAGACATCATGTGGACACTTTGTTTTGAAGAATTAATCATTGGTCTATTCATATTTGCATATTTTCTTTTACCGGCAAATAGGTCCAAGTTATGTAGTGTTACACTGGCAGGTTTATCTTTTCCAGATTAGCATGGCACGCTATGGAGATGATTTATTATTGATGTAAATGCATTAAGCCGACATGTTTAATCATTTATTGCATCGGATATTATATTGTTGTAAAATGATTTTATTGTAATATCTTGTAGAGCTGACCTACTAAAATTGGTCTTAGGGTATGGTATAAATGTAAGATCTTATTTACAAGATCAAGTGTGGAATGCGAAAAAGAATTGAGTGAAGGAATATGCGAGATTAAGAAGAGGTATACACGAAGACATCATTTGAAGGTGAAGCTAGGTTTTTGTAAAAGCATATCAGCATTACACCAGTACTGAATCCAGCATATGAAGATGCTATTTTGTGCAGTACATTCTTATTGGATTTAACCATCCAACTGTAGTCAGTGTGACTCCCATTTTGTGTTTGAGCAGTGAGCTCTAGGCTGTTGGCCTTTCTGCATGTGCAGACCCCATTTATGTACACTTACTATCTGCTGTAGTATCATCTGATTGTGGGTAAGGTTTCCCACCGTGGTTTTTCCCCTTATAGGGTTTCCACGTACAAATATTGGTGTTATGTGTTGTGGATGACTTTATGTTTGTGTTTCATGCATTAATCTTTACCAATATAGCAATTTACTGTTAACACTGTCTACCGACATACTTAACTGGTTTACTGGTATTAAGCATTAAGTTGGTTAATTGGTTTTTGGTTTGAATTTATTTGACAACTGATTCAACCCCCCCTCTTAGTTGTCTCCAGGACCTAACAATTGGTATTAGAGCCTAGTCCTCTTTTGCAGAAGTTTAACAACTTGAGGAGATCCAATGTCTACTAATTACTTCAGGAAGGACAGTCCTAAACTTGATGGAACCAACTATGGGATATGGAAGATCAGGATGGAGACACATCTGAATTGCATTGGTAAAGACATCTAGGAAGTTACAAAGAATGGTTATACTGCTGTTGTAGCTGGTCAGACTGCTCCAACTACCTTAACTAAAGATGAAGAGAATGATTGCAAAGCAAGAGAAGCACTTTTGAGCGCATCATCAGATCAACAAATCATGGGATTATCAGATAGGTCTACTACTAAAGCTATTTGGGATCATTTGGAAACACTAAATGAAGGAGATTCCACAATCAAGATTGCAAAACTTGAAAGCTTCCAAGTCAGGTATGAACATCTGAAAATGGAAGAAGGTGAAAGGATTTTTGCTTTTATGGAAAGAGTAAATGAAATTGTTTTGGGTATTAAATGTTGTAGAGGAACTTTGAGGAGGATGAAATTATTTCAAAAATCTTAAGAGGTTTTCCACCGGCATATAAAATGAAGGTTACTGCTATAAATGAGTTTAGAACAATGCCTAATACATTAGTAACTAGGGATACATTGATCGGAAAACTTTCAGCCTTTGAAATTGAGGAATTTGGTCTTGTTGCTACTATAAAAACTGATTTGGCATTTAAAGCATCAATATCATCTGCTCCATCATTTGACAAATTAGACTGGAGAGCCTTTTATGCAAGAGAACTTGAAGAAACCAGGAAGGAGAATGAAGAGCTTGAAGAACTTGAAGCACTATTTGCAAGGAAAATGCCAAAAGGTCCAGTTGGGAGTAAGTATGAAGGTAAAGCATGCTTTAAATGTTTTAACTGCAATAAGATTGGTCATATGGCTTCAAGATGCCCTGATAGACATGCTAGACTAAGAGAAGAAGCAAGAAGAACATACAAGCCTAATCCTGAATATCAGAGATACAGATTTAAGAAGAACAAAGACAAATCTTGTTACATTGCTAATGAAGGTGTGACTAATGATTCTGATGAGGATCCAGTAGACAATGGATGGGTTTTTGTTGCTATAACAAAAGATCAACTGGCACCTACTGCTCAACCGGTAGAACAAGCCCTAGCAGCTAAAGTTGAAGCAAAGGATGAATGGATCATTGACTCAGGATGCTCACATCACATGACTGGAGACAAAGGTAACTTCTTAAACTTTCAAGAATACAATGGAGGTTTAGTAAGGTTTGGAGATGACAAAGCCTGTTCAATCGAAGGTAAGGGTTCAATATCTCTTGATGCTAAGCATAACACTGACAATGTCTACTATGTTGAAGGATTAAAGCATAATCTTTTAAGTGTTGGTCAATTAGTTGAGAAAAGATTTCAGTTACAATTTAAAAATGGAAAATGCAAAATCATGAATAGAACTGGTTTGGAAATTGCAACCAGTAATTAGACTAGAGGCAATATCTTTCATTTGAATAATAGTGAAAAGGCATGCTTAATTGCACATATAGATGAAAGTTGGTTATGGCATAAGAGACTATGTCATGTAAACTTTGATTGCATGGTAAAAATCAGTACTTCTAAGGCAGTTAGAGATCTACCTAAAATTGTGAAACCTCGGAATACAATTTGTAAGGAACGTCAATTTGGAAAACAAGTTAGAGCTAGTTTCAAAAGTATTCCAGAAAAATCCAATAATGCTCTTGATTTAATTCACACTGATTTATGTGGTCCAGCTAGAACAAAAAGCTTACAAGGTGATAGATATTTCATGCTAATTATTGATGATTATTCTAGAATGTGTTGGGTTACTTTTCTCAGAGAAAAATTAGAAGCACTTCGGAAGTTCAAACTGTTCAAAGCAATGGTTGAGAATGAAACCGGTAAGAAAATCAAATGTTTAAGATCAGATAAAGGAGGAGAATTCACATCTAAGGACTTTAATTTATTCTGTGAAGTGAATGGAATCAGAAGATAGTTATCAGTACCTCAGACACCACAGTAGAATGGAGTTGTTGAAAGGAAAAACAAAACTATCTTGGATGCAGCAAGAAGTATGTTATCAGAAGCAAATCTACCACATGTGTATTGGAGAGAGGCAGTTAGCACTATTGTCTATACATTCAACAAAGTTCACATCAAAGGTGAAACTGGTAAGACCCCTCATGAACTATGGTTTGGTAATACTCCTACTCTTAAGTATTTTAGAATTTTTGGAAGTAAATGTTATATTAGAAGAGATGAGTATATTGGCAAATTTGATCTTAGAAGTGATGAAGGAATATTTCTTGGTTATTCATCTAAGAGCAAGGCATATAGATGTTTTAATAAGAGATTGTAGAAAATTGTTGAGAGTACAAATGTAAAGATTGATGAACAATTCAGAGGAACTTCAAGGTATATAGACTCTGAACCGGCAACAGAAATTGTGACAAATGAACCTATACTGAATCCACCAATACAGAATGAAGATCCAGTTACTCTTGTATCATCAGAAGATTCCACAGTAATTGAAGAACAACAGCAAACTAAGACACCCCGGTATGTAAGATTGAATCATTCTGAAGATCAGATAATTGGAAACAAATTTAAAGGAATTATGACAAGAGGAAGATTGGCAAATGAAGAGGTATGTCTTATTTCTCAAATTGAACCATCATCTATCAATGAGGCATGCGAAGACAAATTTTGGATTAAAGCTATGGAAGAAGAATTAGGACAAATTGAGAAAAATAATACTTGGACATTAGTTCCCCCGCCTAAAGATAAAAATGTAATTGGAACCAAATCGGTATTTAGAAATAAACTTAATGAAGATGGTGAGGTTGTCAAAAATAAAACAAGACTAGTGTGTAAGGGATATTCTTAGAAAGAAGGAGTTGACTACAATGAAACCTTTGCACCAGTAGCTAGAATTAAGGCAGTTAGATTATTCTTGGCTTTGCAGCTCACAAGGACTACAAAGTTTATCAAATGGATATTAAATGTGCATTTTTGAATGGAGATCTTCAAGAGGAAGTATATATTGAACAACCTGATGATTTTCCTTGACAGATGACAATGATATGGTTTGCAGGTTAAGAAAAGCTCTGTATGGATTGAAACAAGCCCCAAGAGCTTGGTATGCAAGGTTGGATAAATATCTTTTAAAGATTGGCTTTACTAAAGGAAATGCAGATAGCAATTTATATTACAAAATAACTAATGATGACATCTTGATTATTGAAGTATTTGTTGATGATATAATCTTTGGAGGAGAAGATGGATTATGTAAGGAATTTTCTATTGAAATGCAACAAGAATTTGAAATGTCTATGATTGGAGAAATAAAATTCTTTTTAGGATTGCAGATTTCACAGACTGATAAAGGTATATTTTTTAGTCAATCCAAGTACTTGAAAGAATTACTAAAGAAATTTGGGATGGAGAACTCTAAACCGGTAAGCACACCTATGACTACAAATGACAAATTATCTCAAAGGGATGAATCTACACCTGTTAATCCAACTAGATACAAATCTATGATAGGAGGTTTACTGTATTTGACACAAACTAGACCTAATATTATGAATGTGGTATGTATTGTTTCTAGATTTCAGAGTAATCCTAGGGAAAATCATGAATCGGTTGTAAAAGGAATTTTTCAGTACTTACAAGGCACAACAAATCTTGGATTATGGTATCCTAGAGATGAAAATTTTGATCTATGTGCATACACAAATGCAAATTGGGCAAGAGATGTGGATGATAGAAAAAGAACCACTGGAGGAGCATTCTTTCTTGGAAAAAGATTAGTTTCTTGGTTGAGTAAGAAACGGAGTTGTACATCTTTATCAATAGCAGAATCAAAATATGTTGCAGCAGCAACTAACTGTACACAGGTATTATGGCTTAAGCAAATGTTGAAAGACATAAAGATAAAATGCAAGGAACCCATTACTATATATTGTGATAACACTGCAGCAATTGATATATCTAAGAATCTGGTATTACATTCTAAAACTAAACATGTTTCTATCAAACTGAATTTTCTAAGGGAAAAAATTGAAGAAAAGGAGATAAAACTGGTTTATGTGAATACTAAAGAACAGCTTGCAGATATTTTCACAAAACCTTTGTCTAAGGAGACTTTTGAATATCTCAGAGATCAGCTTGGAGTCATACCACCACTAGTAGAGACTTAGACAGTTGATGATTGTCATCAACCGGCAAAATCAAAAGACAAATCTTTTATTCCAGTATGGTTTTATCATTGATGTCAACACCTACTGAAAACAAGCACTTTGGAGATCCAGCAACATTCACCGGCAAGTGAGTAACTATTGCACAGTTACTGGTATATGGTTCACCGACAGGATATAATGTTCACCGGTACCTTGAATGATATGGAAGACACTTGGTAATGTCGAAGACATCGTGTGGACACTTTTTTTTGAAGAATTAATCATTGGTATATTCATATTTGCATATTTGCTTTTATCGGCAAATAGGTCTAGGTTATCTAGGGTTACACCGACAGGTTTATCTTTTCCAGATCAGCATGGCATGCTATGGAGATGATTTATTATTGATGTAAATGCATTAAGCCGACATGTTTAATCAGTTATTGCATCGGATATTATATTGTTTGTAAAATGATTTTATTGTAATATCTTGTAGAGTCGACCTACTAAAATTGGTCTTAGGGTATGGTATAAATGTAAGATCTTATTTACAAGATCAAGTGTGGAATGCGAAAAAGAATTGAGTGAAGGAATATGCAAGATTAAGCAGAGGTATACACGAAGACATCATTTGAAGGTGAAGCTAAGTTTTTGTAAAAGCATATCAGCATTACACCGGTACTGAATCCAGCATATGAAGATGATTTAACCATCCAACTGTAGTCAGTGTGACTCCCATTTTGTGTTTGAGCAGTAAGCTCTAGGTTGTTGGCCTTTCTGCATGTGCAGACCCCATTTATGTACACTTACTATCTGCAGTAGTATCATCTGATTTTGGGTAAGCTTTCCCACCATAGTTTTTCCCCTTACAGGGTTTCCATGTACAAATATTGGTGTTATGTGTTGTGGATGACTTTATGTTTGTGTTTCATGCATTAATCTTTACCGGTATAGCAATTTACTGTTAACGTTGTCTACCGGCATACTTAACTGGTTTACCAGTATTAAGCATTAAGTTGGTTAATTGGTTTTTGATTTGAATTTATTTGACAACTGATTCACCCCCCCCTCTCAGTAGTCTACAGAACCTAACAAATGTGACCCCTGTGGACACCATATAACCCCTAACAACACCATAGGACTCCTTAAGACACCAAATCATGTCATTAGAGGTTATATTGTGTCTTACGGCACCTTAGGACACAATATGACCCCTAACAACACAATTTGGTGTCTTTAGGGGTCCTATGGTGTCACAAGACACCATATGACCCCTATGGACACCATATGACCCCTAATGACACCATGGGACCCCTTAAGACACCAATTCATGTCGTTAGAGGTCTTATTGTGTCTTACGACCCCTTAGGACACAATATGACCCCTAACGACACAATTTGGTGTCTTAAGGGGTCCTATGGTGTCACAAGACACCATATGACCCCTATGGACACCATATGACCCCTAACGACACCATAGGACCCCTTAAGACACCAAATCATGTCGTTAGGGGTCATATTGTGTCTTACGAGGTCTTACGATACAATATGACCCCTAACGACATGATTTGGTGTCTTAAGGGGTCCTATGGTGTCATTAGGGGTCATATGGTGTCCCATGAACCCTTATGACCTCTTAGGACACCATATGACCCCTAATGACACCATATTGCGTCGCTTTGGGTCATATTGTGTCCTAAGGGGTCATATTGTGTCCTAAGGGATCCTATGGTGTCCCAAGACACCATATGACCCCTATGGACACCATATGACCCCTAACGACACCATAGGACCCCTTAAGACACCAAATCATGTCATTAGGGGTCATATTGTGTCTTAAACGGTTGTAGGACATAATATGACCCCTAACAACATGATTTGGTGTCTTAAGGGGTCCTATGGTGTCCCAAAACACCATATGACCCCTATGGATGCCATATGACCCCTAACGACACCATAGGAACCCTTAAGACACCAAATCATGTCGTTAGGGGTCATATTGTGTCGTATGGGGTCGTAGGACACAATATTGGGACACCATATTGGGACACCATATGACCCCTTAGGACATCATATGACCCCTAAGGACATGATTTGGTGTCTTAAGGGGTCCTATGTTGTCCATAGGAGTCATATGGTGTCTTCGGACACCATACAACCTATTATGACACCGTTATGTACACCATATGACCCCTAACGACACCATAGGACCCCTTAAGACACCAAATCATGTCGTTAGGGGTCATATGGTGTCCTAAGGGGTCATAGGCCACAATATGACCCCTTAGGACACAATATGATCCAAAGTGACCCAATATGGTGTCATTAGGGGTCATATGGTGTCTTAAGAGGTCATAAGGGTTCATGGGACACCATATGACCCCTAATGACATGATTTGGTGTCTTAAGGGGTCCTATGGTGTCCCAAGACACCATATGACCCCTAATGACACCACAGGACCCCTTAAGACACCAAATTGTGTTGTTAGGGGTCATATGGTCTCTCTCTCTCTCTCTCTCTCTCTCTCTCTCTCTCTCTCTCTCTCTCTCTCTCTCTCTCTCTCTCTCTCCCTCTCGTCCTCCTCCTCCTCCTCCTCTCTCTCTCTCTCTCTCTCTCTCTCTCTCTCTCTCTCTCTAAAATGTGACTAATAAAATCCGATATCTAATTTAATCGGATATCGGATTTCTTCCATGTGGCAATTTACTAAATAAATGGCGGCAACGGAAAAGTTTTTGGGGACCACAAATTTTTGTATTAAAATCGGAGATCTGATTTTTGTAGTCAAATTTTCATATTTCAAATTTCGGCTCAGGAATGCTTTGGTATTTGGCTTGGAAGTGACAGGCCTGAAAACTCAACTGAAAAAACGTGTTTTTCAGCATTCCTTGATTTTCCAAACTTTACACTGGTGGCTGATGACTTTTTTTGTAGCCAAAATTGATAAAACGAAAAGGGTTTTTTAAGGATGTTCCCAGCTTTCCAACAATATAAGGCTTGTCTTATTTCAACTTTAATAAATAATTATTATTTATTTTCTAATTGAATTATGACAATAGTCCTGATTGATATACTGATTGAAAACCACTCATAACTTCCAAACAGTATAATATTTCTTGAAACCGAAATATGCGTCACATCCTATGCTTCGTCTACTATAGGGAAAAATTTTAAAAATATTAAATTTCATAAGATTTTGACTAAGTTAAGGTTGTCAGACGTAGGAGTTTCTGAATTTCTGAAAAGCTGTAGTAAAAAATTCTTAAATAATTATTTAATTTATAAAAAATTTAAAAAAAATATGTGTCACATCCGGACATGATTCTAATACTTATATTATAAATATTATAAAAAAATATTAAGATTTGATTGTGATTAGGGTGGTCAGACATACGTCTACTTCTTATTTTTTTCCTGAAATTTTAGTACCACTGCATTGAAATTTGAAATTTTCATCAAATAGGATTTTTTTTTTCCAAAAAACAACTAGTAGCTTAGAAACTAAATTCAATTTTCTATATATTCTCTTCTTACATATTTTAAAAATAATATTCACAACTTATTCAAATTTTCATGTCAAGTTGCATAACTCTGATTTTCTAAAATTTCATTGCCACTTAAGGGCCTGTTTTGGCACACCATGATCCTGCACATACCCGACTCTTATAGTCGCTCTGATAGAGTTTTGTGAGTGTATCCCACATTTCTTTGGCAACGTCTTTCCCAGATAGATGAAGAATCAAATGATCTTTTACCCCATCAAGGATAATCCTATGAGCTTTGGCCTCCTTGATTTCATGCGAATCTAGGGCAATAGGATCATTTGTTGGAGGAGTCACTTCTATACTAGCATAGAACCACAAACTATTCTCCTTGGGAATAGATGTGATCTGAACCTTCCATTGTAAGAAGTTAGATGCACCCTCGAGCCTATCCTCATACCGAACACTAGTTGCCATTGCAAACTAAGACCCTCGAAGAAGTTAAAAACTGGAATATGAAGAAATCTGTGAAACAAAACTTGGCTTCAAATTCAGAGTTTAGAGCTCTAATGCCATGTTAATTTCTATAACCCAGCAACCGATTAATTTCTCAACAAATATCATAGAAAATAAACTATCTGATTTGTAACAATTAATACTCTGGATTATTTAACTAAATGAGCAGCAAAAGCAAATTCAAAAGAAAACACATAAACACAGATAACACGGATATATCCAGGAAACCCCAATGCGAGAAAAACCTACAAATGTTGAATCTTCTATTCAACTTGAAGAGAAAACCTTCCTTTGAGAAATCACTTCACGAATCTTCCAATCTCAGAAGAATCTCATACTAGTTGCTACAACGATCTTACATATATAACCTTCTTGATGAAAACATCAACTATGCAAGATAAGTGAAACTTTCCTCACACAACACATCCTAAGAGAAACATTCCTTACATGAATTGGGAAAGGAACTTTCCTTACATGACATGCAAAATGGAAGTTTCCTTACATGATACATGAGAAAGGAAACTTGTCTTACACAACTAAGAGTATCCACACATAAAAATGTTCTTGGAAATAACCTCACAACTCTAACAAACATTCTAAATACAAAATAGAAAATATCCTCTTGTTGAACATCCAACACAAGTTGCACTTAAGCAACTTCCACAATCATACCTTCCAAACTATAGAAAACTTAATAACAAAGGATTTAGAGACTTACATCATCGAGAGGTATGAAGAAGCTATCGGGTATGTACTTGCAATTCCTTGTTTTCTTTGGACTGTGCTAGATCGAACTATTTCTGGATAGGAAATTGTGGTTTAGTTTAATTAATGACTGAATACAAAAACATACACACATAACTATATCTGATACATCTCTCTGTAATTTAGTCTAGAGGAGAGAGCCAAAGAGTTTTCCATTAGATTTAAATTTCAGTTTAGTATAATAGGTCACGTTAAATTTCAGTTTAGTATATAGTTGTAGTACCATTTCAGTTGTTTGAAAAACTAGCTTAGATTTTGGCAACTTCACCATATCAAAGTTTTTAAACCTTTACAACTAAATCACTTTGCAATTCTAGTGTGCATTACATCTATAGGGCGATGATATTACAAGGAATTTTATTAATCACCATGTTGTAGTCATGCTTTCACCTTTGTATAAATTTATTTGTGTATTCTTTTCGTTACCCATCTATGTTCGGTATGATATAGTCGTAGATGTGGCCAAAGTTTATTAAAATTGGAAGTAAAATAGATAACTGCATTTCTTAATGCCTCCCGTAACCTTGGTTCAATCTAGTTTATGTGGTTCTTCAGAGGGATTCAGCAAAGAAGACTACGTATTGAATTCAAGTCTTACATAAGCCTACTAATCATTATGGATATCTACACTGTCCAAGCACGTAGAATTTGTAAAATTGTAAATGAAAATCATTTGCTGTATTTCGATGGATTTCCTCTTTTAGCAGTTAATGCCTGGGACAATGTGCTTTGACGTAGCACGAGCTGACTTTCAATTTAGTCTATTGTTTTTTACTATTTTTAAAAATTAATATATAATATATAAAACATTAAAAATAAGTTATAATAATCTTAAATATAATGAAAATGATTTTTGGATGAAAAAGGTGAGATACTAAATTTGCGTAAGTTTTCTGGCTCAAATATATGGCTCTTCTCTGCGTAAGTTTTCTAGCGATATAATCAAAATATATGAAACGAATCTTAATGAAAAAATTGCGATATGTCTGCTCTGCATAAGTACAGTAGAGGATTTTGATCAATATGCGATATGTCTTCTCTGCATGAAGGGCGAAAGTTTTCTGCTTTTTGACCGCTCCTCTGCTCTGCATGAAGGGCGAAAGTGCAAACTGGACAAAAAGGCTCTTTGTGAAGGGCGAAAATGGATTAATCTCTCTTCTCTACGTGAAGGGAGAAAACCTGGCATGAACGGTGAATGCATGAAGGGCGAAAAATGTGAATTGCATGAAGCTGAAATCCAACAAAGGACTGTTGAAAGCGGATCGTCAAATCTGGATTGAGGCACGTGAACACTCGGTGGTTTTGGAGGACTCCCTCCTCCACGCGGTTTGCAGACAATTCTCCTTATACTCTTCATTTAATGCTCTTCTTTACTCTGTGTCCTCTGTTTTAATTGCTTCTTCTGCGTGTGAATCTTTGTCTGCCCTAATGGAGGTGGAAACGGATGGAGACCCTCAATCTCATCCTTCAACTACCTCCTCCCAACCCCCTCTGCAACAAAAAAAAATCTTCAGTGAAGCCCTGGGTAGGGTTTCGTCAGTAATTGACTAGGATGCCAGATTCGTTGTCGTCGGTGGAGATGGTGGAGCGAGTCCAGATGGTATGGACCTTGGCCTCAACTCCAAAACTATCTCCATTTTGCCTAATGATTCTATGGCCAATGAAATTTCTATTGAAAAAAATAGGTTGAAAGACACTACAATTTTTTTGCCTGTGTGGATGTTGATAAATGCCCTCCTCAGAAATTTATGGATGATTGGTTTCATAACTACTGAAATTTAAAATTAGGATTTTGAATCTCCTTCTGTAGGCAAATTCAGAAAGGACTGTTCATTATTTTTTTTAATATGCATGAAATGTAATTAGAGGTTCTAGAGAAATTGTATTGGAATGCTAGAAAAACTTCATTTCATCCCCTACGTTGGTCTCTTGAGGCAATTTCTGAAGAAATATTGGCTCTGTCGTGCCCTAGGTGGGTAATTATCAAGAACATTCCTCCATTTTTGTGGAAATTTATCCCTCAAATTGTGGAACCCATTGGTAAATTCATCCGTATGGATGACTCTCCACGGCTCATGCCCCATCTTGATGCCAAAGTGCTCATCTCCATTAAACCTAGGATTGATCTTCCCAATTTTCTCAATCTCAATATTAAGGGATAAATCTTCTCCTGCCCTCTGGAAATTTTAGGGGGTTTAAACACGTGTTTCCTTTGTAAAAAAGATGGCCATGTCCGTAAAATTTCCCTATTCTTAATAAGAAAAACTCAAGTTTGAACTCACGGAGAACCCATACGGATAACAGTGGTCTCCTCCCTAGCCCTATGGCTCCATCCTCCCCTGTGGTCCAGCCTGTCATGAGCAGCACCCCTACAACTATTCTTGACCTACCGATATCAGATACGTGCCCTAAAAGCTCTCAAACCAATAAGCCTCCCCCTTGCTCCCCTATTATAGATAACATAGAACAACCGGGTGTGGAACAACAAGATAGTTTTCAAATGGTTACAAACAAGTCTAAGAAGCGTAGAAGGAAGAATACACAACAATTAGCCATTGATAAGATTAGGTCTGATAATGTCGGTGTTAACCCTGCTCAGAATAATGTCAATCTCACCCCACCTGCAGTTGATGCTATTTTTTCAAAATTTAAGAGTATCATTAATAATTTTGAAACCGCCAGAAGGTGCACTAGTGATTTCCATATGGGTGATGGCTCTGTGACTTCCTCGAGGGCTAATCGCATTTCTGATAACCTCAGCTTCATCGATCCCACCCCCTGTATCAGTATTACTAGTGAATCTAGTGTGATTTTGCCTCCAAAAGTCTTCAAATAACTTGATGTTGATGACATGATTCAGGTCATCACTGTTGATACTAGGGCTGATAGAAATTCTGTCTTTTTTCCCTCTAACTTGTCCTCCACACAAATGCCTTGGATGGTAGTGAATGATACCCCGGTCCAACCTACTACCTATGCAGAACCTCCTTCTAAAAATGTCTCTCAAGGAGATGATGATTCTGGTGAAGACCATGATGATCAAATTGAGGGTTGTTCCAAACCCAATAGAAGAGGATGCCCCATGGGCTCAAAGAACAAAGCACCCTCTAACAAGAAGAAGAAGAAGGGCAAGGGTTTCCCTACCTATGATAGCAGCCTTCATGTTTCTAAGCGCTTTTAATTCTCCCCCTATTTACCATGAAGTACATCTCATGGAATGTTAGAGGGTTGGAAGCCCCAAACAAAAAGCAGATTGTTAAACATTTCTTGGACTCTCATAAAGACTTGGAATTTCTAATGCTTCAAGAGCTTAAAACTATTAATTTTACCTTGGATATTAACCTTAATTTCATATGGAAAGACTCCATCAAAATTTTCTCCAATCACCTCAATGGTAAAGGTGGTGTTGGACTGCTCATTAACCCCAGATGGTCAAACCATATTACTAACAAGGGTTTCTCCCCTTGTAATAGGGTTGTTTGGGCCTCTATTAATGTTGACAACACCCTCATTGGGGTGTGCTCTATCTATGTATCCAATGAATATAAGGAAAGAAGTGCCCTTTGGGATTGGATTGCATCCTTACCTAATATTCCCTAGATCCTTGGAGGAGACTTTAATATGATTGAGAATTGTGATGATAAATTGGGGGGTAATGCTTTTGAATGGAAAGGCTCTGAAAAATCCCATTTGGATAGAATGAAATTTAAGAAAAACCTGTTTGATCCTCTTCTTGGTAATAAGGCCGATACAAGGGGTCTCTGGAACACTTGGTGCAATTTCCAAAAAGGCTGTAATAGAATTTATTGCAGACTTGACCGTTTTTATGCCAATAAAGATATTTTTTTCATTTATCCCTAGTAACCATGACAATTTTGTTGTTGTCTAGCCTTTTACTCTCTTGAATCACCACCCTATTACTTCTCACATCAAACTTGCTAACTCCTTACATGCTAATGTGGTGGGGCCTAAGAAGTTCATTCTTAACACTAATTTACTAAAAGATCTTGATGTTCTTGCTACCATTAACCTCATCAGACTCCTAAATAAGGATAATAAGAACTTAGCTTTGCATATTGATAGGTGGAATTATAATGTTGTTTCCTAGCAAAAACTCTTGCAAACTATTGGTCAAAAAAGGGCCAAAGACTCCAGATTTGTGGAAAAGACTCTTAATCTTAATCTGCTTCACCTTGAAAATGAAATTCAGTTGACTCCTTCCTGCCTTGACCATGCCAACCAAGTGGCAAAAACTAGGGATTCCCTTAGATTACATCAACAAGTTAAGATCAAGGGGGCCATGATTAGAGCCTGTAGCCATTGGCTCCAATTTGGCGATAAAGGCTCCAAGTTTTTCTTTAATCTGCTTAAACATAAGCAAATCCAAGAAAATATTGATAGACGTATTGTTGATTTGGACAACATTAAAGAAGCCTTTGCCCTCTTCTACGAAAAACTTTTCACCTCTGAAGACTCTGAGGCTGCCAAGGCCCTTCGACTTAAATGCAAATAGATCATTCCCTGTAGGATCTCCAAGGGGGAATCTTGCCTCCTTAAACAAAATTTCAGAATTGATGAAATTCAGAAAGCCATCAACTCCCTCCACAATGACAAAGCTCCGAGGCCTGATGGGCTCATAGTTGAGTTCTACAAAGCCAACCTTAACTGGATTTGCTCTGATCTTCTTGATATATACAATGAGGCTTTGGGTAAGGGATCCCTTGGAAATGTTATCAATAAGGGCATTATTAAACTCATACCCAAGGATGGTGACAAGGCCCTCGTTAAGAACTGCAGACCCATTACCCTTCTCAATGTGTCCTATAAGATCCTGGCTAAAATGTTGGTCATCCGACTAGAAAAGATCCTGCCCAAGTTTATCTACCCACCCAAACCGGCTTCATTAAAGGTAGGTATATTCTGGAAAATCTCATCAGAAGTTGGGAAGCCATGGAATGGTCTAAAGTTTCTGGTCAAGACACTGCTATGTTTCTCCTTGACTTTGAGAAAGCCAATGATAGGGTGGAATGGGAATTTATTGTTACGATGCTTGAAGCCTTTGGCTTTCCTAGTTAATTTTGTACTTATGTCAAGGTCCTCCTTCAAGATGCCTCTGCTCAGATTGATGTTAATGGCTTCCTCTCCTCTTCCATTATGCTCTCTCGGTCCATTAGACAAGGTTGCTCCTTGGCCCCTACTCTCTTTTTTATTGCCTCTGATGCTTTATTCTACCTTCTTAGGGATAACTCCCTCTCCCCAAAGGTTAATGGAATTAGGCTCCCTGATGATAATGAATTGATGAATATTCAGTTTGTTGATGACACGGCTCTTTTTCTTGAGCTCACCAAGCAAAACATGGGTAACCTTAACCTTAAAATCCAATGCTTTGGGTCAATTTCTAGAGCTCAGATCTCCTAGACCAAGTCTACCTTCCTTAGTTGGATGGATCACCCCCCTAACTGGTTTGGACAACTTGGCTACCAATGGGGTGGTCCTAACAAAATCGTTAGATACCTTGGAGTTCCCTTCTCTGTGCCCCCTTCCCTCAAAGATATGTGGCTCTGGGTTAAGGAGAAAATTGATAAGAAACTTAGTAAATGGAACAATAGATTCCTCTCCCTAGCTGGTAGGGTTCAAGTGTGCCAAAAAATCCTCTCCTCCTATAATATCTACTACTCCTATGCTTGGATGTTTAGCAACTATCAGATCTTAGAAATTCAAAAGGTTGTTAGATGCTTCCTTTGGTCTGATGGCAAAGGTAATAATAATTTACACATTGTTAACTGGAAGTGGTGCCATATTGAGAAATCTCTTGGTGGCCTTGGATTAAAGGATCTTAGGATCCAAGGTATTTCCCTTGCGGATAAATGGATCTTCCATTCTCTCGAAGGTCAGGAACCTTGGAAGGTTTTAATCAGACATAATATTGAGAGGGCTATCCCTAAGAATTCTAAGTCTTTGAAGGGTTTACCTCTCACCGACCTTGTGGTCGATGGTTTTCTTGTTTCTGTCCAGGGCACTTGTGTGTTCAAGTCTATTTGGAAATCTTGGGAACATGTTAGGGGGTTTTTGGTCAACACTAGTGTCAACAATGGTGATTTGATTCATGGCGAGAGATCCTTATGGTGGAACCTCTTCCACGTTGGCAAACCCTTGGCCCTTATTGAAGGATGCTCGGCTAGAGCTTGGGCCAGCAAAGGGATCAAATATCTTATTGACATTTTGGAACATGATACTCTTATCACGTGGGAAGATCTCAGCTCAAAATTTAACCTCCCCCCCGCTCAAAAAAGAACCTACAACATGATTAAGTAGGCTTGTATTGATTTCGGTCTTCCTAAAGACTGTGATGTTGATTCTCATAGATTTATGTCTTTTAAATGGGCTGGTGGTACTATTTTGGCTAAAATTAAGGCTCATAACATATACTTTGTTTTAGCTTATGAAGCTTCCATCATTAAGCATGTTAACATTTTATGGTATTCTGATCTGCCTGTTATGCAATGGAAAAATACCTTCAACATGCTATGGAAAAGTCCGATCGAACCAAAAAATAAGTGCTTTAAATGGCTTATGATACTTAATAGACTTCCTCTCTGAAGGAATTATGATAATAATGATTTGTGCTCTATTTGTAAACTTCCTGAGACTGGCAGGCATATTTTCTTTGATTGCTCCATTGCTAAGGAAATCTGGTTAATGTTTGGCTTTTCTATCCCTAATCTTGTGAATACTATGTGTAGCGTCCTAAAATTGCGACACTTGCAATTTCGACTGCATTTCGGTCTTCACGATGGCGACGCAACACACAACCTGAATGGAGACCCCAAAACTTGCTCACGACACTGAAAACTGCATTTTTCATGCACCCTGGCCTGAACCTCCTTGCACCCCGCTGTCCCGGAGGTGGGACCAGAGCGCCCAGTGCCCTGGTCCCTCAGGACCAGGGCGCCCAGCGCCCTGGTCCCTGGGTCCTATTTTGGGCCCGGTTTCCTAAGTGATATCGGGTCTTTTTGATTGCAATTTGGAAATATACTTCCCTGGTCGGCCTAAGGTCGGGAAAATCAGTCTATCAGCCCTAAATGACAAGTATATAAACTACATTTTCCTCTCTCATTCGATATGATGGAAAAGGCGTGGAAACTATACTCAAGCATTCAAGCATTCAAGCAATCAATCATTTCAAGTCTCCATTCAAGGCTAAGTGTTGCATTCAAGACAAGGATTCAACCATTGAAGAGGAGATCACTTATTACATGCTACATACTACAACATACAACATCTAAACCTTTGCACATAAGGATACCAACATCCTTAGAACAAGGTATTAGTACTTGTTTTACATTACAGTCATTTACATTTACAGCTCTTGCTCATTTCTTGGTTAATTCCAAAACCGGGGTTTGACCTAAAGGCAAACCCCTAATCCCTAACCCCCCATCATCTTCGCTTTTCTGTGTGTAGGTTGCAGGTACGCGGCTGAGATTGAAGATCTGGAATCCTTGTGCAAAGACGAACCGATCCCCCTTCGTTTCGCGGATTTTTCGGAGGACCGTGGCGCCGGGCGCCATCGTCCCGACAACTTTTTCTCAAATTTGCAGGACAGCGCCGTATCGACATTTTACTGCTAATTCCAGGTCCGCAGCTTCATCCTATAACCTAAACTCAGTTTATAAGCGAATCTTTATGACTTTCTATGCATCCTTAGCTTAATTTCCTTAATCAATATTCTTTACAAAAGAGGGTAGCTTTGCTTTCCAAACCCTTGAAATTCATCTAGCATCCAATCTTACCTTGTGTGGGATTGGATCTTATGAGTTTCAACCCCTCTTTTGAATGTAAAGTCTTCCCCCTAAGTGAAAACCCATCGAATCCTAGCGAACCTCCCTTCTCTCTCCTCGGAGTTAGAAGAGGGGAGACCAACTAGGGTTCGACAGCGATTTTCCGCTTTACATTTTGGTGAACCCGACGTGAACATCCTTTCTGATTTTTCATGCTTAGATCTGAAAAGTTGATTACATTTCCATGTTTGATCTTTTGCAAAATTTTAGAGGTGATTGCATAAAAACCCTAAATTTTCTTTTTGAACATTGAACTTGCGAAATGTTTAATTGTTAATGATTGCTTCAGATCTGCTTTTCTATTATAAATTATCAATTCATATCTGTACTTTAATTTTGAAAATAAAGTGGTTAAATGTCAAAACCCTAATTTTTGAAACCCTCTTAATTCAACCTTTGTCCGACAATTTGACCGATCAAAACATCTCCAAATCAGCTGTAACTTTGGATTCTGCAATAAAATCACAATATCTTTCATCCCTGAAAATTTGGAAAAAAGTTGCGAGGACCGTGTTGCACTCCGAGCGCCATCGTCCCCGACATTTTTTCCAAAATTTCGGGAGCAAGATCTTGCTGTATTTTCCTGCTAAAATCCAGAATTTTGGCTGATTTTGTCAATTATAACACTTTCAAAATTACAGTCAAAGTTGGTCTTGCAATTGCTTGGTCTAAGGCTTCTAATCATTCAAAAATCATTGAAATTGAAATTTTGTGTCAAAATTGTGTTCTTACTGTCCTAAATCTGAAAAGTGTGTTTGCATTCATTCGAAATTTCAGTGCTTTATTCAAATTCTTGCAATTTATGACTTTTGAAATTAAGTGCTTAATTACAACAACCTTGATTTCCGCTTTCAAAATTGAATTTTGTGTGAAATTGAGTCAATTTTTAAAATTCAAAACTTGCACTGCTTTTGACATTCCCTCTAAAATCATAAAATTCAAAATTTCAGTTTCCCTCTCTTTTTCAAAATTCAAATTTTGCATTTTTCGACAATCTTGATAGGGTTCAATTTTGAGATTGCAACTTTAATTTGGCCTATCTACAGATCGTAAAATCCCTCAATTTTTTCAGATTAGCTCTAAAATCATCATACCTTTCATCCCTGCAAATTTCGGAAAAAGTTGCAAGGACCGTGTTGCACTCCGAGCGCCACGGTCCCGAACATTTTTTTTGAAATTTCGGGAGACTGTTGTGATTGCATTTAATAGCTTAAATCTGGAAGATTGGCTGTTTTTACTGAAAATTGCTACCTCTAAATTCAAAATCTTTTCTCTCTCTCTAGTGCATGAGTTTTACAACAACAAGTCCTACTTACACTATTCCCGTTAGACGAAGCCGTAGAATTAAGTCTTTCCAAGGTTTAACTACTGAGGAGATGGAACCTAATTTGAGTAGCCTTTTTAACGAGGACATGGGTAATTCCTCTAATCCTCCGAATGATGAAGAAGCTCTCCATGAAGTTTCCGTTGAACAACTTTCCAAATTGGATAACCAATTTGATGATTTTCACCAGTGGATGTCTCATGAGTATCCCGATAGTCAAGCTCTTCCTTTAATTGAGGGTCTAAAACGCATGCTTCAAAGTGATAAGAATGGAATTGATGTTTTGCGTGGTATTGCACACATTGTGGATTCGAATGTGATGCCTATGAAGAGTTGTGCTGAATCCTTAGGTTATACACAACCTCCTACACAAGTTAATCATTCTATTCCTTTGACCACTCCTATTGCTAGTATACCTACCTTTACATCAAACATCATGGCTACTTCTATACAAGACATTCCTCCTGTGATTACCAGTCATGGGGGCAATCCTCCTTCTTCAGTTAATCGTCTTCCTTCATTCAATCCAACTTCTTCGTACATTCCTTCAATGAGTGTTCCTATTACATCTTCACAAATGAACATGACGCAAGGGGGCAATTCATTTAACCATTCCATTCCTCCTTGTAGTGTTCCTCCTATCCAATCATCCCGTATGGTTGACTATCAAAGGGTCCCACCACCTTATTCTCTACCTTCTTTCAATAACATAACACCTCCATCTCAATCTAACACACCTAATATGAATTCTTCGACTGAAGCGACCATTAACAATCTTGCACAAACTGTCTCTTCTTTACAGCAACAAATTGCCTCTATGAATCAATCTAAGTTTAGTGTGCCCACATTTGATGTTGCGAGCCCACTTTCTCTTGACATTGTTCGAGCTATCCCTCCTAAACATGTTGAAATCCCGCATCTGGAGCTTTATAATGGTAAAGGAGATCCTCTAACACATGTTAAGACTTTTCAAACAATTTTTACTGATTTTGCTTACGACCCAAGGTTGCTTGCGAAACTATTCACTAGAACATTAAGAGACAAAGCCCTACAATGGTATTGCTCGTTGCCTTCTTATTCTATTACTTCTTTCGAACAACTTGCAAATGCTTTCATTCAACAATTTCAAAACAATATAAGTCCTAAAGTTACTTTGATTGATTTAATGCATTGTAAACAAGGTGTTAAAGAAAAAGTGACTGATTTCATTGGTAGATATAAGCATTTGTATGCTCAAATTTCTTTTCCAGTGCTTGATAATGATATTCAAAGAATCTTTATTTCTAATTTGCAAAAAGATATTCGAGACAAACTTCTATTTTCTGAGTTTACTTCTTTCCAACAGTTGTGTGCCACTCTTCACAATTATCAACTGACTGTGAGTCAAATGGAACAATCACATCCTATGGCTCCGAGTGATAAGGGTGATAGCAGTCAACAACCATTTGGGAAGTTTAAACCGAACAGAGATTCCATCAAATTCAATGAAAACATCATCAACAATAATGTGAATGCAGCATCAGGTGTGCCTCCTATTTCTAAATTTTTCAGGAAAGAAAGAAAGTATACTCCTTTGAATGAATCATTGCATGATATTATGAATAAGTTATTGGGACAAAATGTGCTTACTCTTCCTCCTATAAGACAAATTGATCCTGCAAAAATTACTTCCCCTTATTTTGATCACAAAGCTTTTTGTCATTTTCATCGTCAGCCTGGTCATGATACTGAAAAATGTTTTTCTTTAAAGGGTAAAATTCAAGATTTGATTGATAATAATACTATCTCTGTTTCTGGAGTGAATGATAAAGGCAACACATCTGTAGCTCCTCCTAACCAAAATCTTCAGATTTTTACTGATCCATTGCCTTCTCATACCTCTAATGCAATTGAGGCTAATGATTCCTCTCTTTCATCTGATGGTCTTGTGTCTATGACTCCGAATGTGATTAACTTTGTAGAGCAGCAAGAAATCCCTAAAGAACCTTCCATCACATTTAATTCTAGTGAAACCATTAGAGCACCTGATGGTCCTTTATACATAGTTGCAAAAGTTAAGAATATACCTTGTCGTGGAGTGCTTATTGATCCTTCGTGCATGGTTAATGTTATTACTGAAGAATTTCTTTTTACTTTGCAATTGAATCAAGTGATATATGACAAAACAGATGTGATTGTGAAACTATTTGATGCATTTTCTGCTCCTGCAATTGGTTCTATTACATTGCCTATTGAGGTCCATAATAAATCCCTTGATGTGAACTTTGCTATTATTCCTTCTTCCGAACAATTTCGTGTGAAGCTTGGCTATCCTTGGCTATCTTCCATGAAGGCTATTGCTTCTCCTATACATAAGTGTTTGAAATTTCCCCATAATGGTGAAGTTGTTACTGTCAATCATAGTCTCTTTAAACCAGCTGAAAGAACCTCTAGTGTTCCTATTGATTACTTTTGGCCTAAACAATTCCAATCTCTTCCTCCACGAAGTGATCATCTTTTCAAATCTTATCAAAAGTGGAAAACAAATATGATCCTATCTTTAAGTGAACCTAGAACACCTAAACTTGACATTCCTATCATTCTTGAGAAGGAAATTCTTCCTTTGAAAGATAAAACTAATGTCTTTCCCCAAGAAGATGCCCAACCCGTCCCCATGGATGTAACTATGTCTATGCCTAATAAATCTTTTAAGAGTAGATCTATACCTCCTCGTCATGATGGACTTGGTCTTCTCCCTAAACCAAAAATTCCTCCTTTATATGGAGCAGTTCCTCCTCCTGCCTTTTATAGAGAGAAGAGACCTTCTTCTTCTCCTATTATTCAACCGAAGAGACCACAACCTAAACACCCAAGTGCTAAGGATGAGAACATTCCTCCTCCTCAATCTTCTCCACTTCCTACTAAGACTAGACGTAATCGTTCTGCACGTGAACGCCGACGAAAGCGTCGTCTTAGAGCTCAAACTTTACAATCTCCAAAAACACCTTCAACAAGCATTATTCCATTTTCGCCTCAGCCGGATATTGAGCCTAAATCTCCTAAACACAAGATACATGATGGTCTTGATCCTGTGCGAGTTAAAGATCCTATTTTTATAAATCTTGATGATGATATAGATGAAAATGTTATTCATGATGAAAATGTTACTCCTCTTGCTTCTGATAGTGAATATGAACTTGTTGATATTGACAACCATTTATCTAATGAATTTTCAAAAGCACTCATCCTAGCTCCTAGACAAGAACAATGTGGCTCGGAACATGAACATAGCCCTTGTTTGGATCTTGTGATAGCTCCATCTGCGGTGTTGGATGTTCCTCCTCTAGCGTGTTCCCTGCTTTCCCGAAACATTGATCAGCAAGATCGAGGGGTAGATGACGTGCTAGACTAGTTACATTAGCATGGCAGATTCTCTCCCCCTCTCTTTTGTTACTTCTTCTATATGTTATTCTCATTCTTCTATTTGTTGTCCTTAGTGTTGTCTACTTGAGGACGATGCAAAGCATTGAGATCTCTTTGGTCTCTCTCATGTTGACTCAAAAGACACATGTGTTCCCTTCTTCTAGGTGACCTTCCTTGATTGGGGAATGAAGAACAATTATGCATACATACATATGATATATACATGACTTATCATACAGCATACTGACCCCGAGGAAAGCAAAGTCACCTCGTGCTTTGTGTTTGTGTTCATTATCCTTAGGTTTATCTCACACTTGGGGGCTAAATCCTTGCGATAACGTGCTCCTTTCCTTTCTCATTTCTTATGTGTATCACTACGTTAAAACAATCACCCCCGTTGAGGCGTGTGCGATCGCTTTAACGTAGGGGGGCATACACCCTGTCTATCCCTTCACGATACTTGAAAATTTCTTGGCGATCTTAGCTTTGTCTTGAAAATTTTCGGTATTTCTTTTGCATGACTCATAGTGAGGGAACCTTACTACTGACAGTCATGGTTCTCCCTCGTGATCTTCCCTTTTACTTTATCAATCGAAGTCGTAAGATCCTTAGTCCACTGGGGGCTTGGTGTGTCTTGCCTCCTTGACATGGTGAAAGTCTTTCAATGTTGTTT
Organism: Cryptomeria japonica; assembly: GCF_030272615.1. Classification (NCBI taxonomy): domain Eukaryota; kingdom Viridiplantae; phylum Streptophyta; class Pinopsida; order Cupressales; family Cupressaceae; genus Cryptomeria; species Cryptomeria japonica. Next base: position 772,614,082 of record NC_081407.1, read on the forward strand.
CCTTGTACTTTACCGGAAGTATGAGCATACATACTCCCGCTAAAGTGGGGGCTAAATGTAGCGTCCTAAAATTGCGACACTTGCAATTTCGACTGCATTTCGGTCTTCACGATAGCGACGCAACACGCAACCTGAATGGAGACCCCAAAACTTGCTCACGACACTGAAAACTGCATTTTTCATGCACCCTGGCCTGAACCTCCTTGCACCCCGCTGTCCCGGAGGTGGGACTAGAGCGCCCAGCGCCCTGGTCCCTCAGGACCAGGTCACCCAGCGCCCTGGTCCCTCAGGACCAAGGCGCTCAGCGCCCTGGTCCTCCAGGACCATGGCGCCTAGTGCCCTGGTCCCTGGGTCCTATTTTGGGCCCGGTTTCCTAAGTGATATCGGGTCTTTTTTATTGCAATTTGGAAATATACTTCCCTGGTCGGCCTAAGGTCGGGAAAATCAGTCTATCAGCCCTAAATGACAAGTATATAAACTACATTTTCCTCTCTCATTCGATATGATGGAAAAGGCGTGGAAACTATACTCAAGCATTCAAGCATTCAAGCAATCAATCATTTCAAGTCTCCATTCAAGGCTAAGTGTTGCATTCAAGACAAGGATTCAACCATTGAAGAGGAGATCACTTATTACATGCTACATACTACAACATACAACATCTAAACCTTTGCACATAAGGATACCAACATCCTTAGAACAAGGTATTAGTACTTGTTTTACATTACAGTCATTTACATTTACAGCTCTTGCTCATTTCTTGGTTAATTCCAAAACCGGGGTTTGACCTAAAGGCAAACCCCTAATCCCTAACCCCCCATCATCTTCGCTTTTCTGTGTGTAGGTTGCAGGTACGCGGCTGAGATTGAAGATCTGGAATCCTTGTGCAGAGACGAACCGATCCCCCTTCGTTTCGCGGATTTTTCGGAGGACCGTGGCGCCGGGCGCCATCGTCCCGACAGCTTTTTCTCAAATTTGCAGGACAACGCCGTATCGACATTTTACTGCTAATTCCAGGTCCGCAGCTTCATCCTATAACCTAAACTTAGTTTATAAGCGAATCTTTATGACTTTCTATGCATCCTTAGCTTAATTTCCTTAATCAATATTCTTTACAAAAGAGGGTAGCTTTGCTTTCCAAACCCTTGAAATTCATCTAGCATCCAATCTTACCTTGTGTGGGATTGGATCTTATGAGTTTCAACCCCTCTTTTGAATGTAAAGTCTTCCCCCTAAGTGAAAACCCATCGAATCCTAGCGAACCTCCCTTCTCTCTCCTCGGAGTTAGAAGAGGGGAGACCAACTAGGGTTCGACAGCGATTTTCCGCTTTACACTATGAAAATTATTTTTGGGCACATTAAAGAATTGAAAAAGGATGCTAATATCTTTTGGTTTAATTTATCTGCCAATATTCTTTGGTATATTTGGAAAATTAGGAATGCTAATAGGTTTGAAGGTCAAGCTAGGGCCCTTATTGAATCCTTTCGAAGACTCGCATTCTTCAAAATTTTTGTGCAGGTTACCTCTACTATGAACGTTGAGAGGCACAAGCTCCTGAGGTTCCTCAAGGATGGTCACGCCACCATGTTCATCAATGAGATGAAGGATGGTTATGAGTGGAGGTGCAATGAGGACAACCTATCCTCCTTTGATGAGGCTCTCAAGAAGCTAAACAACAAAATTAAAGATAACAGGGAGCCCTGCTATGCCCAAGTTGAGATGCTGGCACAGATTCAGAGTCAAAAGACCATTGTTTAGATGGAAGGACCTCAGGGATGGGTGGCATGGGTTGAACCCCATGATGACATCCTCTCTTGATGCTTTTGTTGACTTCACATGATGCAGTTAGTTTGTTAGTACTCTTTTCTGCGGATTACACACCCTATTGTTACTTTGGTTTTTGTTGTCCTGTGGCGATGACAACTTTGTTTTGTTGAGGCCTGGCCTCCTTGTTCTGGATTCTCTCGATTTCTAATATAAAAAATGATTTAATTAAATATTATAGGATAATAATATAATATCAAAAAAATTAATATAATAATTTAAATCCATAATATAATAATAAAATATTTAAGTGTAATTTTTATTGAATTTTAACTTCTTATCTTTGTTTTCAATTGTAAATGTTTTTTATCTATTGATATTAACCCTAATCTAACTTTAAATCTAACCTATCTTTAATTGAATCTAAACATAACCCTAAATTGAAGATTTAAGCAAAATCTAACCACAATTGTAAAAGTAATCATAACTTAACACTAATTGAATCGTAAACTTAATTTTTAAAACATCGTATTAATATTGAGTATATTATTAAATTTATTATATTTTATTAATACTATATTTATACTATTTAAATCATTATTATATTATATTATTATTACTACATATTAATATTGAGTATATTATTATATTAATTATATTTTATTAATACTATATTTATATTATATTATTATTATTACGTCTAAAGGTGTATTAATACTCACAACATGGATTAATAGATATACAAGATTAAAAACCCCTATGATTAAAATTGACACCCATCATATTGTATGTCACTCGTCATAATTATAATTAGTTTTACTATTAATTAAATAAAAATAATTTAAATAACTTTAAATAACCTAAATTAAAATAAATCCATGAAAAACCAAAAAAAAAATTTATTCATTTTCTCCATCATACTTATAGTTAACTTCAAGAGTTTAAAAAAAATATTAAAATATAGTAATATCTTAATAATAATATAATATTGATTACTCATAATATAATAATAAATTAATATTAATTATAATATAATTATATAAATATTTTTTAAGTGGAATAATAAACAAATATGATATCTTTCCCCTTACTTTACCTATATTTTTCCCTATATTTTTTTATATTTTTCTAAAGATAGGTATACTAGTATTATATTAATATATAATTCTTATTATCATTAGATATAATAATATAATATAATATAATATAAAATTATATATATAATTAAAATTTTATTTTTTTTGGCTTCTACAGATTCAAGTATAGAATAGTGAATTTTGAAGGCAATGGAGCTCTGCATTTTCTCGGTGTTTTCAACTGCGACCTTTCCCTGAATCTGGAAGCAACTTCGAGGCATCAAGTGCTGACAGGGGTACTTTGGCATCTATGTGGAGGATTTAAACTCCTCCACCCGGTTTGCTTTTTCTTACCTTGCCCACTTGCTTTGCCTACTCTTCTTTTTCAATTACTCTTCTCTGCATTTTAATTACTTTGCTCTGCATCTATTAATTACGGTTAACCCATCTGCTCATCCCGTGAAACCCTAACCCTGGTTTCCAATGGAGCTAGAGTCTGATGGAATTAATAGCCCTAAACCCACGCCGCAGTCAAACCCACCCCTGAAAAAAACCTTCACTGAGACCGTCGCCCCACTTGCGAATGGAGTCCACTTGTTGACGTACTTCCTTAAGGCTCCTGCAAATGAAGGACCCAGTAAGGATGGTAAGTCCCCTTGCAATACCTCGGACCCCTTCTACATTTCGCCAAATATGGAAATGTTGAATGAAATTGCCTCAGAAAAACTTAGGCTATGTAACACTGCTATATTTTTTGCTTGTGTTGATGCTCAAAAGTGCCTACCTAGGAAATTTGTAGACGATTGGTTTCGCAATCTATGGAATCTTAAACTAGGGCTTAAAATCACATTCTGTAGACAAATACAGAGAGGTCTGTTTCTCATCTTCTTTAATTCGCATGAGTCCTAGTTGGAAGCTCTTAAACGATAGTACTGGATAGTTGGAAATACCTCCTTCTGAGCTCTAGCTTGGTCTCCTGAAGCGGCTAATGAGGAAGTCCTCGCATTATCCACTCCCAGATGAGTCATCCTCAAGGATGTCCCTCCCTTTCTGTGGCGTTTTCTTCCCCAATTAATGGAACCTTTTGGTAAAATAGTTCGGATCGATGAAACTGCTCAGTTGGTTCCCAACCTAGACGCAAGAATGCTTGTCTCAATCAAGCCCGGAATCGACATCCCACCTTTTTTAAACCTAAATATTAATGGGGACACGTTTATCTATCCGGTTGAAATGCTTGGAGGATTGAATGCTTGTTTCCTCTACAATAAAGAAGGGCATATTCATAAAAAATTCCCAATTATTAGTCGTAGGAACCAAAAGCATAACTCAGCTAGGACCTCTATTAACCCTAATAATATTAATGACCTAAATTCTTCATCTCCTCACTCTACTAATGTGGTCTCTGAAGTACCTGCTCCCACTCCTAATGAACTTAACCCTCGCAAGCCCGATCTCGCACCATCGGCCCCTAAGCATCTCATCCCTGGCTCTGACCCTCCACTCGACCTTGTGGAACCACACTCTTCAACTTGTTACCTCGAGAAAATGAAGGCATAAAACTAACCCTCTCAATGCCCTAAACCATAGTCATTCAAATACCATCCAATTGGCCTCTAACCATAAACCCCAGGACCCTCCTCAATCCCCTATCATTTATGTGGTTAAAAATATGGTCAAAAACCTAGAAAACCCCAATCGTGGTGATGATGATGCTAACATTTGTAATAACCCTACAATGATCCTTAGATTCGGAACCCCCTTACAATTGGTCTCCTCTTCACTTGTAGGTCTTATTACTGATACTAGCACCATCAACCCATCGACTGCATCTACGCTCAAAGAGCTAGAGGATAATCATATTATAGAATTTATTTATGCAAACAAAGGCTTAGATGAAATTAGATCTAGCACTATGTTCCCTAGCTTTCTAGGCTCCCAGTTGTCTGGGTCCGACATAAGAGGAAATTCTGATCTTAGAACTGAGCCTCCCGAAAATAGTGAAGATGATGAGGACCTTAGAAAAGGTTACTCCCTAAATAAAAAGAAAGGTAGGCCTGTGGGCTCCAAAAACAACAAGAAGCCTGGAGATCAACACGGTCTCCCTACAAGCCCCCCCTTAAATCCTCCTCTTTAATGATGTACATATCATGGAACATTCGAGGCCTTGAGTCGCCTGACAGAAAATTTGTTATTAAAAGGTTTCTGGACTGTCATAAAAACCTAGACTGTCTGATGTTACAAGAACTTAAATCTGTTGGGTTCTCCCTTGACACTACTCTTGACTTCATTTGGAGAGATGCAATCAAAATCTGCACCAACCACCCGAGAGGAAAGGGAGGTGTTGGTCTTCTGATTGCCCCTAAATGGTCAATGTACCTCAAGGATAAAGGAACCTCCCCCTGTAATAGAGTGGCCTGGGTTACCCTAGATGTTAAAGGAACTTGCTTTGGCATATGCTCCATATATGCGTCTAATGACTACAAGGAAAGAATATCCCTCTGGAATTGGCTAACATCCCTCCCAAATATCCCCTGGGTCATGGCTGGAGACTTTAATATGACTTAATCCCAGGATGACAAGGCTAGGGGACTTCCATTTGAATGGAAATCCTCAGAAAAACCCCACTGGGATAGGTGTAAACAACATCTGCAATTGTTTGACCCCTTGGAAGGCACTAAACCTGATACACCCAACTTATGGCACACCTGGTGCAATTTTCAGCAAAACACTAATAGGATCTACTCCAGGCTAGATAGATTCTATGCTAATAAGGACTTATTCTCCTTTTCCCCCAATCAATTTGGGAATGCGGTTGCAGTCTTACCAACTACCCTGTCTGATCACTTCCCCATTCTAGCCATCATTAATATCAGGAACTCCATCACCCCTAGCCACCCTCGCTATAAGAAATTTTTGCTTAACACCTCCTTGCTACAAGATGAGGAAGTTCTTAATGCCATCAAGATAGTTAGACTCTTCAATTTGCAACCCCATCCCCCCCAATCCCACACTCTCAGATGGCAAAGGAATATCTCCTCCTGGCAGAAACTTCTCCAAACCATTGGTCAAAAAAAAGCCAAGGACTTTAGGTTCATAGAAAAAACCCTTACCCTTCGGCTTCACTCCCTAGAGCATGAAATCCAACTGCAACCCTCTTCTCCTACCTTGGCCAAATAGATCTTTGAGGCTAGAAATATCCTCAGAAAACACCAGCAAGTTAAAATTAGAGGTGCTTTCATTAGAGCCCGTAACCACTGGCTCCAGTTTGGTGATAAAGGCTCCAAAATATTCTTTAATCTTCTCAAGCAAAAATAGATTACAGAAAGAATAGACAGAATAATGGTAGATAATAAGGATCTCTTGGATCTCAATGATATCAAGGAAGCCTTTGAAATATTTTACAAGAGTTTGTTTACCTTAAAGGATAATGAGGCCTTGGTAGATGCTCGTTCCAAGTGTAGGACCATTATTCCTAATAGAATCTCTGAGGACGAAGCTAGCCTCCTCAAAACTAAGCTAACTATGTGAGAAATTAAGGATGCCATTAAGGCTCTCAAGGATAACAAGGCCTCAGGCCCTGATGGACTTCCTGCTGAATTCTACAAAACCAACATTGACTGGAACTCCAATGACCTCTATGACATCTACAATGAGGCCCTTGACACTAGCACCTTGGGGGAATTCATAAATAGGGGAATCATTAAGCTTATTCCAAAAGAGGGGGATAAAGCCCTCATTAAGAATCGGAGGCCAATCACCCTCCTCAACATTTCCTACAAAATCTTAGCCAAAGCCTTAGCCTCTCGCCTTGAGAAGATCCTCCCCAAATTCATCTGCTCTACCCAAACAAGATTCATTAAAGGTAGATACATCTTGGAGAATCTTGTAACGAGCTAGGAATCCATGGAATGGGACAGAACCTCGAACCAAGACACCACCATGTTCCTTGTTGACTTTGAGAAAGCTTATGACAGGGTGGAATGGGACTTCATCCTCATGATGCTCTCCGCCTTTGGCTTCCCTAATGATTTTTGTGATTATGTTCGGATCCTCCTCAAGGATGCATCTACCCTGGTTGATGTCAATGGGATCCTCTCCCAGCCTATTCCTCTATCTAGGTCAATTAGGCAGGGCTACCCCCTTGCCCCTGCTCTATTTGTCATTGCATCAAATGCCCTGTATTATCTCCTTAGAGATGACATCCTATCCCCCTGTGTCCATGGCATTACTATGCCAAATGACTCTGATCTGATCAACATCCAGTTTGTCGATGACACCTCATTGTTCCTACAACTCTCAAGGAACAATATTGATTCCCTTAATCAAAAAATTGACTTCTTTGGTAGAGCCTCTGGAGCCTGAATGTCTAGCACAAAATCCATTCTACTTGGGTGGAAAGACAAACCTTCGGACTGGCTTCACTAGTTTAGATAGGCTTGGGGAGGACCAAATAAATTAGTCTGTTACCTTGGTATCCCCTTTTCTATTTCTCCCTCTCTTCAAGACATGTGGGGTTGGGTCAAGGGGAAAATAGATAGTAAGCTCAACAAATGGGACAATAGGGTCCTCTCCCTTGCTGGCAGGATCCAAGTCTGCCAAAAAATCCTATCTTCCTACAACATCTACTACTCCTCAATGTGGATGTTCAACAACTACCAAATCTTTGAAATCCAAAAAGCTATCAGATGATTCCTATGGTCTGATCGCAAGGGTAAAAGGAAAGCTCACGCGGTCAAATGGACCTGGTGCCACTTAGACAAAAAACTTGGTGGGCTGGGCCTCAAGGATCTTAGGATGCAAGGTATCTCCCTCATAGCCAAATAGATTTTTCACTCACTGGAAGGTCAAGAACCTTGGAAAATCCTCATCAGAAACAACATACAAAATGGTGTTCCCAAAACTGCCAAAACCTGGAAAGCCCTCTCATTCAGTGATCTAATTGTAGGCAGTTTCCCTGTGTCTATCCAAGGCACCTGGGTGTTTAAATCCATCTGGAAAGCCTAGGAGCATGTGCGTGGTCTTATCAACAACTCAAGCTTCAACTGTGACAATACCCTCCATGGTGAAAGGTCAATATGGTGGAATGTTCTTCATAACTCCAAACCCCTGGCTTTGACCCAAGGTTGTTCTGCTAAGCACTGGAATAGTAAAGGAATCAAGTATATTATGGACATTTTAGAACATGATGACCTTATCAGCTGGGAGACTCTTAGCACTAAATATGATCTCCCTGCTTCGCATAAGAAGACCTACAACATGATCAAAAATGCTTGCACTCCCCTTAATCTCCCTAAGAACACCCAAGTTGATGCCCATAGGTACCTTACATTCCTTTGGAAAAATGGCTCTGCCCTCCCCAAGATCAAAGCCAAGTCTATCTATACCCTACTCAATAGTGACACCTCAGTGATCGAACATATCAACACTTTGTGGTATACTAACCATACCCCCCAAACTTGGCAAAAAACCTTTGAGAAGCTCTGGCGGTCCCCCATCCCCCCTAAGATCAAATGCTTCAGATGGCTGCTTATATTGGATAGACTAACTATAAGGAATAAATCGACTGCATATGATCTTTGTTCTATCTGCAGAAAGCCTGAGACCGCGCGCCACATCTTCTTTGACTGCCCATTTGCTAGAGAAATTTGGCTGTTGTTTGGAATATCTATTACAGAATATGTTTACACTCTTGATATAGTTACTGGTTTTATTCAAGGACTGAGGAAGGATACTAACCTTGTTTGGCAAATTCTATCTTCTTACATTCTTTGGTTTATTTGGAAACTTAGGAATGAGGAGAAGTTCCAAGGTATTACAAGGGAACGTACTGGGTTTTTTAAAAAACTCACACATTACAAAATTGTTGTGCAGGTCTGTTTTCTGATGAACATTGAGAGAAACAAGCTCCTGCGATTTCTCAAAGATGGCAGAGCTACCATATTTGTCTATGAGATGCAAGATGGGTACGAGTGGGCCAGGATTGCACAGAATCAGACCTCCTTTGACAAGGCAGTAAAAAAGTTGATAAAGGATCTCCAGGATAGCAGGCCCCCTCCCTTCAATAGGATAGAGATGTGCTCCCAGATCCTAGCCAGAAAGAAGGTGGTTTGGATGGAAGGAGTTCAAGGCTGGACCACTTGGCTGGAGGACCAGGATGAGGTTCTCTAGTAGTGCTTGACTCTGTTGTGTCCCTTTTTTTTTTTTGATATGATTAGCAGATAATTGTATATAGCTCTCTCCCTGGTTTACCAGTTTGGCGGTTGAGGCCCGGCTCTCTGCCCTCTAATTTTGTATAAACTCTTCATCTCTTATTTGAACTCTCGATTTCTAATAAAATATATATATATATATATATATATATATATATATATTTAAATATTAAAATAATATATATATATTTTAAGATATTTATCTATGTTTTTTATATAAATTTGTTATTTATATAGATTCTTAAAGATATATACACAGGAAAATAAAAAAAATTGTAAATATTTGACACGGAAAGATAAAACTTTGGATATTATTTGTTAAGTATGTTCTCAAAATCTGTTTATAAATTTTGAAACTATTTTATTTCCTTGATTTCTGAATGGTATATTAATGAAGATCGAATAGAGACATTCACCCTTAATAGTTGCTGCTCATTAAAATTATTTAGTCAGATATACATGTACATATATATATATATATGTAGCATCCTAAAATCGTGACACTTACAATTTCGACTGCATTTTGGTCTTCACGATGGCGACGCAACACGCAACCTGAATGGAGACCCCGAAACCTGATTACAACACTAAAAACTGCATTTTTCAAGCACCCTGGCCTGAACCTCCTTTGCACCCTGTTGTCCCGGGAGGTGGGACCAGAGCGCCCAGCACCCTGGTCCTTCAGGACCAGGGCGCCCCAGGACCATGGCGCCCAGCGCCCTGGGCCTATTTTGGGCCCGGTCTCCTATGGGGTCTCGGGTCTTTTTGTTTGCAAATTGGAAATTAAACTTTCCTGGTTGGCCTAAGGTCGGGAAAATCAGTCTTTTAACCCTAATTGGCAAGTATATAAACTACTTTTCCTCTCTCATTTTGGGTAATACATACATGAAGAGGATATGTGTACAAAGTGTGGAAACTATACTCAAGCATTCAAGCAATTGATCATTTCAAGTCTCCATTCAAGGCTAAGTGTTGCATTCAAGACAAGGATTCAACCATTGAAGAGGAGATCACTTATTACATGCTACATACAACATACTACATACAACAAACAACAACATCTATACCTTCGCACATAAGGATACAAACATCCTTACAACAAGGTATTAGTACTTGTTTTACATTACAAACATTTACATTTACAGCAATTTCTCATTTCTTGGTTAATTCCAAAACCGGGGTTTGACCTAAAGGCAAACCCCTAATCCCTAACCCCCCAATCGTCTTCGCTTTTCTGTGTGTAGGTTGCAGGTACGCGGCTGAAATTGAAGATCTGGAATCCTTGTGCAGAGACGAACAGATCCCCCTTCGTTTCGCGGATTTTTCGGAGGACCGTGGCGCTCGGGCGCCATCGTCCTGACAACTTTTGCTCAAATTTGCAGGACAGCGCCGTATCAACATTTTACTGCTAATTCCAGGTCTGCAGCTTCATCCTATATCCCTATCTCAGTTTATAAGCGAATCTTTGTCACTTTATATGCATTCCTAGCTTAATCCTTCTATCTACATTCTTTACAAAAGAGGGTAGCCTTGCTGTCTTAACCCTTGAAACACATTTAGCATCCAATCTTGCATTGTGTGGGATTGGATCTTGTGGGTTTCAACCCCTCTTTTGAATGTAAAGTCTCTCCCTTAAGTGAAAAACCATCAACCCTAGCGACCTCCCTTCTCTCTCCTCGGAGTTGGAAGAGGGGAGAGCAACTAGGGTTCGATTGCGATTTTTCCGCTTTACATTTTGGTGAACCCGACGTGAACATCCTTTCTGATTTTTTCATGGTTAGATCTGAAAATTAGATTCCTCGATTACATTTCCATGTTTGATCTTTTGCAAAATTTTAGAGGTGATTGCATAAAAACCCTAAAATTTCTTTTTAGTAATTGAACTTGTGAAATATTTAATTGTTAATGTTTGTTTCAGATCTGCCCTTCTATTACAAATTATCAATTCATATTTGTGCTTTAATTTTGAAAATTAAGTGGTTAAGTGTCAAAACCCTAATTTTTGAAACCCTCTTGATTCAACTTTTGTCCGACAATTTCACTGATCAAAACATCTCCAAATCAGCTATAACTTTGGATTCCGCAATAAAATCACAATATCTTTCATCCCTAAAAATTTGGAAAAAAGTTGCGAGGACTGTGTGCACTCCGAGCGCCATCGTCCCTGACATTTTTTTTCGAAATTTCGGGAGCAAGATCTTACTGTATTTTCCTGCTAAAATCCAGAATTTTGGCTACTTTTATCAATTATAACACTTTCAAAATTATAGTAAAAGTTGGTCTTGTGATTGCTTGGTTTAAGGCTCCTAATCATTCAAAAATCATCGAAATTGAAATTCATGTCAAAATTGTGTTTCTTACTGTCCTAAATCTGAAAAGTGTGTTTGCATTCATTCGAAATTTCAGTGCTTTATTCAAATTCTTGCAATTTGTGACTTTTGAAATTAAGTGCTTAATTACGACAACTTTGATTTCCGCTTTCAAAATTGAATTTTGTGTGAAATTGAGTCAACTTTTAAATTTCAAAACTTGCATTGCTTTTGACATTCCCTCTAAAATCATAAAATTCAAAATTTCAGTTTCCCTCTCTTTTTCAAAATTCAAATTTTTGCATTTTTCGACAATCTTGGTAGGGTTCAATTTTGAAATTGCAACTTTAATTTGGCCTATCTACAGATCGTAAAATCACTCAATTTTTTCAGATTAGCTCTAAAATCATCATACCTTTCATCCCTGCAAATTTCGAAAAAAGTTGCAAGGACCGTGTGCACTCCGAGCGCCACGGTCCCGGACATTTTTTCCGAAATTTTGGGAGACTGTCGTGATTGCATTTAACAGCTTAAATCTGGAAAATTGGCTGATTCTATTGAAAATTGCTACCTCTAAATTCAAAATCTTCTCTCCCTCTCTAGTGCATGAGTTTTACAACAATAAGCCCTACTTACACTATTCCCATTAGACGAAGCCGTAGAATTAAGTCTTTCCGAGGTTTAACTACCGAGGAGATGGAACCTAATTTGAACAGCCTTTTTAACGAGGACAGGGGTAATTCCTCTAATCCTCCTAATGATGAAGAAGCTCTCCATGAGGTTTCTGTAGAGCAACTTTCCAAATTGGATAACCAATTTCATGATTTTCACCAATGGATGTCTCATGAGTATCCCAATAGTCAAGCTCTTCCTTTAATTGAGGGTCTAAAACATATGCTTCAAAGTGATAAGAATGGAATTGATATTTTGCATGGTATTGCACACATTGTGAATTCGAATGTGATGCCTACGAAGAGTTGTGCCAAAACTTTGGGTTATACACAACCTCCTACTCAAGTCAATCATTCTATTCCTTTGACAACTTCTATTGCTAGCATACCTACCTTTACATCAAACATAATGACTACTTCTATACAAGACATTCCGCCTATGATTACCAGTCATGGGGGCAATCCTTCTTCTTCAATTAACCCTATTCCTTCATTCAATCCGACTTCTTCATTCATTCCTTCAATGAGTGTTCCTATTACATCTCCACAAATGAACATGACGCAAGGGGGCAATTCATTCAACCATTCCATTACTCCTTGTAGTGTTCCTCCTGTCCAATCATCTCCTATGACTAATTATCATAGGGTCCCACCACCTTACTCTCTACCTTCTTTCAATAACATAACACCTCCATCTCAATCTAACACACCTAATATGAACTCTTCGACTGAAGCGACCATTAACAATCTTGCACAAACTGTCTCTTCTTTACAGCAACAAATTGCCTCTATGAATCAATCTAAGTTTAGTGTGCCCACATTTGATGTTGCGAGCCCACTTTCTCTTGACATTGTTCGAGCTATTCCCCCTAAACATGTTGAAATCCCGCATTTGGAGCTTTATAATGGTAAAGGTGATCCTCTAACACATGTTAAGACTTTTCAAATAATTTGTACTGATTTTGCTTATGACCAAAGGTTGCTTGCAAAACTCTTTACTAGAACATTAAGAGACAAAGCCCTACAATGGTATTGCTCGTTGCCTTCTTATTCTATTACTTCTTTCAAACAACTCGCAAATGCTTTCATTCAACAATTTCAAAACAATATAAGTCCTAAAGTTACTTTGATTGATTTAATGCATTGTAAACAAGGTGTTAAAGAAAAAGTGACTAATTTCATTGGTAGATATAAGCATTTGTATGCTCAAATTTCTTTTCCAGTGCCTGACAATGATATTCAAAGAATCTTTATTTCTAATTTACAAAAAGATATTCGAGACAAACTTCTATTTTTTGAGTTTACTTCTTTCCAACAGTTGTGTGCAACTCTTCACAATTATCAATTGATCGTGAGTCAAATGGAACAATCACATCCTATGGCTCCAAGTGATAAGGGTGATAGCAGTCAACAACCATTTGGAAAGTTTAAACCGAACAGAGATTCCATCAAATTCAATGAAAACATCATCAACAACAATGTGAATGCAGCATCAGGTGTGCCTCCTATTTCTAAGTTTTTCAAGAAAGAAAGAAAGTATACTCCTTTGAATGAATCATTGCATAGTATTATGAATAAGTTATTGGAACAAAATGTGCTTACTCTTCCTCCTATAAGGCAAATTGATCCTGCAAAGATTACTTCACCTTATTTTGATAACAAAGCTTTTTGTCAATTTCATCGTCAGCCTGGGCATGATACTGAAAAATGTTTTTCTTTAAAGGGTAAAATTCAAGATTTGATTGATAATAATACTATCTCTGTTTCTGGAGTGAATGATAAAGGCAACACATTTGTAGCTCCTCCTAACCAAAATCTTCAGATTTTTACTGATCCATTACCTTCTCATACCTCTAATGCGATTGAGGCTAATGATTCCTCTCTCTCATCTGATGGTCTTGTGTCTATAACTCCGAATGTGATTAACTTTGTAGAGCAGCAAGAAAACCCTAAAGAACCTTCCATCACATTTGATTCTAGTGAAACCATTAGGGCACCTGATGGTCCTTTATACATAGTTGCAAAAGTCAAGAATACACCTTGTCGTGGAGTGCTTATTAATCCTTCGTGCATGGTTAATGTTATTACTGAAGAATTCCTTTTTACTTTGCAATTGAATCAAGTGATCTATGACAAAATAGATGTGATTGTGAAATTATTTGATGCATTTTCTTCTCCTGCGATTGGTTCTATTACATTGCCTATTGAGGTCCATAACAAATCCCTTGATGTGAACTTTGCTATTATTCCTTCTTTCGAACAATTTCGTGTGAAGCTTGGCTATCCTTGGCTATCTTCCATGAAAGCTATTGCTTCTCCTATTCATAAATGTTTGAAATTTCCCCATAATGGTGAAGTTGTTACTGTCAATCATAGTCTCTTTAAACCAGCTGAAAGAACTTCTAGTGTTCCTATTGATTATTTTTGGCCTAAACAATTCCAATCTCTTCCTCCGCGAAGTGATCATCTTTTCAAATCTTATCAAAAGTGGAAAACAGATATGATCCTATCTCTAAGTGAACCTAGAACACCCAAACTTGATATTCCTATTGTTCTTGAGAAGGAAGTTCTTCCTTTGAAAGATAAAACTAATGTCTTTCCTCAAGAAGAATCCCAACCCATCCCTATGGATGTGACTATGTCTATGCCTAATAAACCTTCTAAGAGTAGACCTATACCTCCTCGTCATGATGGACCTGGTCTTCTTCCTAAACCAAAAATTCCTCCTTTATATGGAGCAGTTCCTCCTCCTTCCTTTTATAGAGAGAAGAGACCTTCTTCTTCTCCTATTATCCAGCCTAAGAGACCACAACCTAAACACCCAAGTGATAAGGATGAGAACATTCCTCCTCCTCTATCTTCTCCACTTCCTACTAAGACTAGACGAAATCATTCTGCACGTGAACGCCGACGAAAGCGTCGTCTTAGAGCTCAAGCAGCTGCTTCTCAAACTTTGCAATCTCCAAAAACACCTTCAACAAGCATTATTCCATTTTCTCCAAAATCTCCTAAACATAAGATGCATGATGGTCTTGATCCTGTGCGAGTTAAAGATCCTATTTTTATAAATCTTGATGATGATATAGATGAACATGTTATTCATGATGAAAATGTTACTCCTCTTGCTTCTGATAGTGAATATGAACTTGTTGATATTGATAACCATTTATCTAATAAATTTTCTAAAGCACTTATCCTAGCTCCTAGACAAGAACAACATGGCTTGGAACATGAACACAGCCCTTGTTTGGATCTTGTGATAGCTCCATCTGCTGTGTTGGATGTTCCTCCTCTAGCGTGTTCCCTACCTTCCCGAAACATTGATCAGCAAGATCGGGAGGTAGATGACATGCTAGACTAGTTACATTAGCATAGCAGATTCTTTCCTCCTCTCTTGTGTTACTTCTTCTATATGTTATTCTCATTCTTCTATTTGTCGTCCTTAGTGTTGTCTACTTGAGGACGATGCAAAGCATTGAGATCTCTTTTGGTCTCTCTCATGTTGACTCAAAAGACAAATGTGTTCCCTTCTTCTAGGTGACCTTCCTTGATTGGGGAATGAAGAACAATTATGCATACATACATATGATATATATACATGACTTATCATACAACATATTGACCCCGAGGAAAGCGAAGTCACCTTGTGCTTTGTGTTTTGTGTTTATTATCCTTGGGTTTATCTCACACTTGGGGGCTAAATCTTTGTGATAACGTGCTCCTTTCCCTTCTCATTTCTTATGTGTATCACTACGTTAAAACAATCACCCCCGTTGAGGTGTGTGCGATCGCTTTAACGTAGGGGGGCATACACCCTGACTATCCCTTTAAGATACTTGAAAATTTCTTGGCGAACTTAGCTTTGCCTTGAAAATTTTTGGTATTTCTCTTGCATGACTCATAGTGAGGGAACCTTACTACTGACAGTCATGGTTCTCCCTCATGATCTTCCCTTTTACTTTGTCAATCGAAGTCGTAAGATCCTTAGTCCACTGGGGGCTTAGTGTGTCTTGCCTCCTTGACGTGGTGAAAGTCTTTCAATGTTGTTTCCTTGTACTTTACCGGAAGTATGAGCACACATACTCCCGCTAAAGTGGGGGCTAAATGTAGCGTCCTAAAATTGCGACACTTGCAATTTCGACTGCATTTCGGTCTTCACGATGGCGACGCAACATGCAACCTGAATGGAGACCCCGAAACCTGATTACGACACTAAAAACTGCATTTTTCAAGCACCCTGGCCTGAACCTCCTTTGCACCCTGCTGTCCCGAGAGGTGGGACCAGAGCGCCCAGTGCCCTGGTCCTTCAGGACCATGGCGCCCAGCGCCTTGGGCCTATTTTGGGCCCGGTCTCCTATGGGGTCTCGGGTCTTTTTGTTTACAAATTGGAAATTAAACTTTCCTGGTCGGCCTAAGGTCGGGAAAATCAGTCTTTTAACCCTAATTGGCAAGTATATAAACTACTTTTCCTCTCTCATTTTGGGTAAGACATACATGAAGAGGATATGTGTACAAAGCGTGGAAACTATACTCAAGCATTCAAGCAATTGATCATTTCAAGTCTCCATTCAAGGCTAAGTGTTGCATTCAAGACAAGGATTCAACCATTGAAGAGGAGATCACTTATTACATGCTACATACAACATACTACATACAACAAACAACAACATCTATACCTTCGCACATAAGGATACAAACATCCTTACAACAAGGTATTAGTACTTGTTTTACATTACAGACATTTACATTTACAGCAATTTCTCATTTCTTGGTTAATTCCAAAACCGGGGTTTGACCTAAAGGCAAACCCCTAATCCCTAACCCCCCAATCGTCTTCGCTTTTCTGTGTGTAGGTTGCAGGTACGCGGCTGAAATTGAAGATCTAGAATCCTTGTGCAGAGACGAACAGATCCCCCTTCGTTTCGCGGATTTTTCGGAGGACCGTGGCGCTCGGGCGCCATCGTCCTGACAACTTTTGCTCAAATTTGCAGGACAACGCCGTATCAACATTTTACTGCTAATTCCAGGTCCGCAGCTTCATCCTATATCCCTATCTCAGTTTATAAGTGAATCTTTGTCACTTTCTATGCATTCCTAGCTTAATCCTTCTATCTACATTCTTTACAAAAGAGGGTAGCCTTGCTGTCTTAACCCTTGAAACACATTTAGCATCCAATCTTGCATTGTGTGGGATTGGATCTTGTGGGTTTCAACCCCTCTTTTGAATGTAAAGTCTCTCCCTTAAGTGAAAAACCATCAACGCTAGCGACCTCCCTTCTCTCTCCTCGAAGTTGGAAGAGGGGAGAGCAACTAGGGTTCGATCACGATTTTTTCGCTTTACAATATATATTTATACATGTATATATATATATATATATATATATATACATATATGTATATATATACATATATGTATATATATACATATATGTATATATATACATATATGTATATATATACATATATGTATATATATACATATATGTATATATATACATATATGTATATATATACATATATGTATATATATACATATATGTATATATATACATATATGTATATATATACATATATGTATATGTATATATACATATATGTATATATGTAGATACATATATACATATATGTATATATACATATACATATATGTATATATATATGTATGTATGTATGTGTATGTATGTATATACATATATATATGTATATGTAAATATATACATATACATATATGTATGTATGTATGTATGTATACATATATGTATATATACATATGTATATACATATGTATATATGTATATATATATACATATCTATATATACATATGTATATATATATATACATATATACATATGTATATACATATGTATATATACATATCTATATATATATATACATATGTATATATATAGATATGTATATATATACATATGTATATATATGTCTATATGTATATATACATATCTATATGTATATATATACATATGTATATATATACATATGTATATATATACATATGTATATATATATACATGTATATATGTATATATGTACATGTATATATATACATATGTATATATATACACATGTATATATGTATATATATACATATATATATGTATATATGTATGTATGCATATATACACATATATATATATGTATATATGTATATATGTATATATATACATATATATATATGTATATATATACATATATACATATATACATACATACATACATACATACATACATATAAACATATATACATATATACATACGTTGTAATAAAATTGAACTCTTTGTTATTAGCCAACTTGTATGATTTCAATTCCTATGATATTAGTTTGCAAAGAAACTAAAAAGGAGGACCATTATAGCCCAGGTGAAGAGATATAGGTATTGATCATTTAAACATCTTAAAGGTATTACTTTAAAATATATATATATATTTCTTTACTTTAAGAAATATAACATGTATTGAAAGTTGCCTTCTCTCTTTGTACTAAAAAGTATTGTTTTATATATATTTTTAAAATAAATAAAAAATGCGATGAATTAGGAATTTTTTTTTCTCTTATATTAATTAACATGTAAACTTTTCCTTAATTCAGATTTAATGTTTTAATATTAGATTCTTTTTATTTACTTTATTTTTTATTTTAAAAATTTAAAATTTTAATGGAAATTTCTTAAGAAATATAGATGGTTATTTTTCTCTATATGAGCTAAATAAGCAGGTGTCAAATATGGGGAAACAAGGGAAAGTAAACCTTGACACCTAGTTTACCAATCGATAGTTGGGTTAAATCTTTGGCCAAAGTAATTAAAATCAATATAATGTTATTGATTATTTTCTTACCTCCTCCAATATTGTGAATATAGGACTACATAGTCATAGGTGATATGTAAGATAGATGTATTCATACTACACCAAGATCCCATCTGATCTAGCGATTCAAGTTTGCTAGGGGCTTCGTGCAAGGGTTGGGAGCTCATTTAGCACCGGAAGAGCAGTTGCTTTGTGGTTGGGTGGTTAATGCGCTTGGGCCACATGTTCGTATCACAAGAGTAGATGGAGAGTAGTCTACGGTGATTAGAGACAGTTCTACATGTACCTTATGATTATTTGTTGTCATTTAATTGTAATCGCCCATTGGTCATTGTATATTGTAATAATTTTTGACATCAAGAGCATATGTATATGTAAATAGACTTTATGGTTCCATTTTTATTATTTTTCAATAAGTGAGAAATTTGTAATTTTAACAACTTTGTTGTATCTTATCTTGATACATGTGTTTCTTGGAAATTAATGAGAAATTGTGTAATTTGTTATTTATGGAAATTTTGGACCTTACACACACTTAATACAATTATTCCACTGGTCATCCCTGTTTGACTTGAACAACAAGAAAAGTGTGATTACATTGATATGGGGTAGTTGCAACCTTTAGCGGTTTCACTAGGTGGCTATCTTCTTTGAAAAAAGAACAATAATCCTCATTTTAGACTAGTGGATTCTCCTCATTCTACGCTTTCTATACTCCAATACAGTGACTCTTTCCTTTGCTAACATTTCTTTTTGATTGGGCTTGCTATCCCTTCTCTAGCACTTTGGCTAAATTTTTAATTCTTGCACCTTGGGTGCTTCTCCAGTGATCTCTTCTCCTTCTCTCTTCAACTCTACAAACCCAATCAATCTACTCTTATACCATTTTTAAAATTTGAAAATAGAGGCACAAACAAAAATGAACACAAAATGTTGTTGCAAACACTTTAATAAAAAATGGTATTTAATGCACCAAATAAACTCTTATTTATTCAACTCAGAGATGGATTACATACTACCTCGATATAGGTCTTTCTCAGAGATCTACAAAGCATTATTCTAAATTTACAGATTCAAAAATAGGGGATCTCTATATAGAGATATTAGCCCCCAAAAATAGGCTCATACTAGCCTCTACAACTATTCATATAATCTTATCATTCATTTCATCCAAAGAACTCTTTTAACTAGCAATTATTAAAATAGACTAATGCAAACAAAATTTGAACTAAATGTCAAACTGCACATGGCAAACAACTAAATGAGGAAGAACTTGGATTGAACTATTTACATACCTTGGCTATTTCTTCTTGCCTTGGTTGCACCTTATCTCTTTATTTATTTGGGCTACAACTTGTTTGGCAGCACTTTCTTTTCAAACATGAGGTTATTCAAAATCTTGATTCCTTCTCTGGTTGATATGCAAATGACGGTTTGACTTCACTCTCCTCTTTGGAGGGTGGACATCACCTTTGGATTGTGGCTTCTAGATTGATAACAAGATTGACTTCATTGACTGAAAATGCTTTGCCCATGAAACATGGACAACTTCCCATACTGAAAAATATCACATAAATGATTTTTGATCTTTGTTGATCTCCTCTAGCTACTTCCTATGGATTGGTTTTTGTTCCCAACAATTTTTAGGGATCTTCTCCAATAGATAATATTATTTTCTTTTATTTATAGTTTATAAATATTGTGATTTTTTTCAAATAGGAACACAATCTTTTGTAGGAGGATGGACATAGCTAAGACAAATAGAGCCAACTGCAACTCTTCTTTAGCATACCCCTTTTCAGCCTACCATACTCTTGGAACTTCTTGCAATCACCTACTCCTAACAAACACCTTTGATCAGACCAAATAGTCTCATGTCCAAAATATTTGATCTAACGCTTTTAACACCATTCAAAGAATTTAGAAAATGGAGACAAATTGCTACATAGAAATAAACACAAATAAATTGTTGCTCAATAATTAATAAAACTTTAAATACATTGAGTGAATTAAAAATCCTCTTAATCACGAGATCAAGGATTAGCTAATCATAGAGGTCAGAGACAAATATTTCATTACAATCTACCTCTTTATATAGATGTCTTAGACAAATAGATTTTGAGAAACTAAAAATAAAAGAACACATATGGACAACTATAGTTAACAACTTCATTCAAATTTAAAAGCTTTTATCGTTAGCTCCAAAAACTAGATTTCTACTTCATCCTATTTTTAGAGATCCTATTTTTATATCATGCAAAGAATTGCAATTCAAACTATAGTTGATCTCTTGTGGTGGGTAAATTAATATGCTGGCAACAAGTTGTTCTCTTGCATACATTTGTATGTCTTTCTGAAGAATCTCCACTCGACTGTTTGACACCACAACATCACCTACACACTAAGTGTCAACCATGCTATAGATATTCCATATTAAATATACTACACCATTATCCTCCCTTATTCGTGCATCAAAGCTACATGCATGGAATGGTTGAAAGAACTAAATTAAGAAATCTTTTTTAAATTAGAAATTGAGGTGATAAATGTAGCATTTTATTTGCTTTCATGTATGGGTGAATGCTCTTGTGGGTTCTCATCATCTCCAATAGATACTTCCATAAGAACAAATTCATTGATTTCATAGGTATGGAAATGTTGCATCTCTTCTATTTTCCATCATTAATTTAGTGTAGAAAAAATGTATTACATCATCCATTCCTGCAATCAAGGCATTATTTTATGGAAGTAAATGTAAGATGATTTGAACTTTGAATTTCTCTTATGGTAAGAACCAATTTTCATTAGTTGTTTGATTCACTAGCTCTTAGATATTATGAGTGGTATGGAAGGGAAATTTTGAAGAAAAAAAACATTGGGTATTGAGTTAGTCTATAACAAGAAACCATCTTTTTCATCAATACTAGCAAGCACAAGCCAACCTTGCTTTATAATTAAAATTATCAAAACCATTTATATATGACCTTATTCACTATTTTGTTTCATGAAACTATAGCCACAATTGATTGTAATTGAAAAGGAAGGAGAGGAAGGTTCCCTATGTAAAATTGCCAAAGCTATGTCAGCATCAATGATTCTAGCATCATGAGTTGATTAAATCTTAAAGCTTGTGGTTGCATATGATTTGGATATGCAAGATAATCCTAGAATTATATCTTTTATAAGGGTAATAACACATGTAACCATATATTTATATGTATAATCATGACAATCGTACTTGTTACCAATTTTTTGCCTTTCAAGTGAAAAATGGTCCCACATAGAGTCTTAGTATTCATAGTTAAAATTTTGAAGAAAATTTAATGGTTATGGTTTAAACCGAGTCAAAAGCCTTTGATTTATTAAAAACAAGTTGCAAGCAATACATTCTTTCTTTTTCTAAGTCAAAGCTTTCAAAGATGGTTCCACATCAAATAAGTCAAAGCCAAGTTCATATTGGACGATAGTCTCCAAATTATGTTTTAGGGCTTATTTCAAGTTTTATCTTGGGCCCTTCTTTACATCTTGATCTTTCACATGGAAATTAGGTTATATATGTGATAGGTTGTAGTAAGCTTGAGTTTAAGCCATGCGATCCCTTTTGTACCTATTTTACATCATCAAGAAGTCATCAACAAATAGTATTGTATATTATGCAAAGGTTCATAGATTTAAAGGGAATTTACAAAGCTCCCAAGAGGAAGTCAGTTGATCATGCAAAGTTTTGGACATGACAAAAAAAAAATCATCAACAAAGCTTTCAAGAGAAATTGTTTAGGGCTTTAGTCAAGATTCATGCTATAAGATAGATGTTACAAAGTCCTATCACATGAAAGAAAAGATTTCATTTGGGTTCTTTACCTGTCCTAGGATTTGTGATATTCCAAAATAAGGAAAGTTTATTTCATTAGTTGAAAGGGCTTCCCAAAAAGCAATCAAAATACAAAGGGAACAATTTTAAATCTTATAAAAGACAATAGATAGAGGGGGTGTTTTAGATGAAAATCAATGTTCTAGATGCAATAGTGCATTCATAGGTATGTAAGTTCTACAAAGAGATTTAAAAAAATAATATGAAGGAATAGGGAATCAGTTATAATGACACCAAGCACTGCTACCATTCAATGGTATTATGGAAATGTAATGGAACAAAATTTATTTACAGTCAAGGGTTCCATTTGGAAAAGGAAAGAACAAAGAATGAAAATGAAAGAGAATTTAATTAATAGTTAAGGAATGAAAATAAAGACACAAGAAAATCATAATAGGCATCAATCTAGGACAATCATGAGAATGTTTGGCATGCCAATTTTGAGATAAATATCAAGAATAGCGCAATGATAGTGATATTAATGAAATAAAATTGGATGCTATGAATACTAAAATTGTATAATTAGGGAAAGTTTCTTAGAATTACAATATGACATAAAACCCTATGTGAGCCAAACCTCATGGATATATATATATATATATATATATATATATATATATATTTATATATTTGTCATAGATAAAGGCCATATTGTGTTTCACATGTTCAACAAAAAATAATATAGTGATATTAGACCATTGACCCACATCTATGACAATACTACAAGGGAAACACCCTTTCCTTTAAGATCAGAAAGCAAAGAATAAGGTTCAAGATATGGTCAAATAGATATAATAGTGATAGGGTGGTAATCAAGATAGTCAAGTATGAAGTCATGGCTAGGAAATAAAAAAATATACCTTGCCATGGAGTATCTACAAGGAGGAGATCTCTTTGAGCTAAGTTCTTACTAAACCTTGACATAAAAGAGGAAAAAGCCAGAGCATATTTTCATCAATTTGTTTTGTAACCCCTCAAAATCTCTTGCTTGATGATCATGGGAATCTTAAAACTGTAGACTTTGGCTTGAGTGCACTACCTAATCAAGAAAGGAAAAATGATCTCCTACATACTACCTTGGGTTCCCCATCTATGAATCCACTGAGATAATATCTAATAAGGCATATGATGGAACTAAGGAAGACCTATGGTCATGTGAGGCTATTTTGTTCTTTCTCTTAGAAAGATATTTCAATCTTAGAAAGATACACCATAATAGATTCAAGTTCATAAGATGAGTAGAGTCAATAGTCCATAACCCAAGTCCAAAAAAAAGATCAAATGCATATGATAGTAGCAAATTATGAGGTATTGAAAGCATTATTGATGATACCAAGTGAAGACAATCCAAAAGACAATGAGTTGTAGTGGAGAGGCCTTGAAACAAAGTATTACAAACAAACAAAGCAAGGTATTGCGCACATTGATGGTCTATTTTTCTGAGGTTTCAATGTATGTAAAAGTGATGAATGGCAAACCTGATAAGAGATAACTATTTAGGACGATCTTATTAAAAGACTCCTACATTATTAGAATAGAATGCAACCCAATATTATGAAAAAGAAAAAAGAAACATGAGACAATCCAAGATGATAAGGGGACATTGGAAAAGTAGTTTAAGGGTAGTCATGACTAAAGATCAGCAAGAAAGATCATGATAGTTAAAGATCTCTAGAGAGGTACAGGCCTAGTGATATGATAATTGTGAAACTTGGTAGTGTAGTAATTAAGAGAAATATAAAGCTTGGTCAAGTAGTAAGCATTAGAAATTTCAAATGAGGTTTCTATTATCAGATGTGCAAGACAACTTAAGCCTCTCCAGAGTTCTCCCACATGTAGAAGAGTCAGTTAGATTTTGAAAGCTCAAATGCAAACTCTTTGAAAGCAATAAAAAAGGTTCAAGAAACACTTGGATTTCATCGTGCATATCAGTTCAACTTGTGATCATAGATGGCAAGAGGTAGTGGTTCCAGTTCATGCAACAGTTTATGACCTGAAAAGAGGGTATTTTCAAGCATAATCAAGAGCTCTACATCAAGTTAAAAGCTCTCAATGGTTGAGTACTATTTCAAGCAAGTTTGGACCCCACCAAAAATCAATTTGGGTTAGTTCTTAAGGCCTATCTGCATTCATTTAAATATCACTTTCAATCTAAGGAGCTATATAATGCAAATTGGAGATAAAATCAAGGTTGAAGACCACAAGTTGGAACCAAGTCTAAGGATCAATTTGTTGCACTTCATCATCAATCCAAATTTTAGTTGAGATAAACTCTTTCTTTGTTATTAAACTTTTTTTTTTCTCTCTAATTCTTTTCTCTTGCTAGCAATACACAACAACATAGAACGTTGTAACTTAAACATTTTTAAATTAATTTCAGTTTTAGAAGCATTTGTAGATTATAATTGCATAATTCCTTTCAGTTTCAATAAAGAGAAGCAATTCCTTATCAAATGACTCTTGTTTTGAAGTGATGAATGGGTAATTTGATATAGTTATTATGATTTATTTAAAAGATCCTTTTATTGTGTCTCTTTATGCATTGGATTAGTGGGAGGTTTCATGTTAGTGCAGGTTATAGGTTGTGTTTAAATGTTCTAGCAAGTTGAATTTGTTAAAACTATCATTTTCCTTCAAAAATATGTTAAAATTCAAACCTTCCTATTAATCAATTATGTATTGGATGTTTTCAAATTGATTTATGAATGAAATCTGATCTTTATTAAAGTTAATCAAGGGTTTTAGAGAAGCAAGTAGAATCATAAATTTTGGTGTACCACCTCCCAATATTAGTAGTTTTCAATTCAAGCAACATCTCTATCCTTTTCCCCATCGATTTTAGTTCATTTTAGGAGGTTTTCAAAGGGAACCAACCCATAATCTGAAGGTTCATTCTAATTTTAGGCAACCCACAAGCCTAGGAGTGATCCCATGTTGCATGCGATTGTTGGATTTTAAGAACTTGGGATGTAGGCGCAATCCTTTGTGACCACATTACCAACATAAAACCCTCTTATTGAATTTAGTTAAAATTGAAATTTATTATATGTGGTTGTTAAAGGAATTGTGTAATATTTCTGCAACTTGTCTCTATCAAGTGTATGTTGTTATTCCCCCTATCTTCATGATTGAATGAATTGGATTTATATAATTTTGAACATGTAGATATGAGAATTGAGCATTTTATCTTAGATAAATTATTGAGATCAATTAACAGTGAGTGGATAATCTTCATTCACTTAAAATATATAGGATTAAAATGGGTCACACATTTTTTATGGGTTTTCATAATAAAGTGAATATATGCGAGGAAAATTATTTACTTTTATTTATTTTGAATAATGGATAAGCTATTATAAAGTATGAGTGGAGAAATTATTTCAATTATTTCTAGAAGAAAAGTTAAAATAGACTTTTTATCTAATTTAGGAAAAATGAAACAACATTAGCATAATCACCTAAATAATATAAATTTCTTAATTAATTAATTAATGGTGGTAGATGAAATGGTGAAATAACATGATAATGAGGAAATACTAGCATGGTATTAAGATGTAATGTTAGTTGCAACATTAAAAAGTGGTGAAATTTAAATTTTAATATTTTACCCCTCTTTGAAATAGCATTGATTGTGATGCAATGTCATTTAAAATAAAATAGATATAGGCACTTGGTGTAACTTGACAATAGTGATCGAATGTGCCCTAATTGAATAGATATTCATTTCAAGATTAATTGATTTGATTTAATTTAGATCAACTAATTGATAAATGGGGTTAATTGAATGGTGATTGATGATTTAATTAGATTGTTAATATTGGATTTGATACTTCAACATTTGGATAGGTTTGGATTGAAAATTTTGATCTTGATTTTAGATGATCTAGTTTAGTGATGTCACCTCAAGATGATAGATAGATTTCAAGAAGATGAATATGCTCTCAAAGTATATTAGATGAAGATGAGATGGTGAGGGATGGATGGAAGAGATATATTTGGATAGGTTTAGGGATGAATGGAAGAGATAGATTTGGATAGGTTTAGTGATCAATGAAGGGATTCGTCATTATAAATTAGATGTTAAACTATAATAAATGTCAATTAGGGAAAGGAGGGGTGAGATGTACAAATTAAACACGAATGATCAATGATAATGATGTAAACATAGAGGTGATAGAGGCATAGATGATGGTATCATGCATGTTGAAAATATATCTATGCACCACACTATTTCCTAAGTGCAATGTGGTTGTAGAATTCACAAGATAGGAACACAATATAGACACACAGTACCACAAAATTGAGATAAATACACCAAAAATATATAACAAATGCACTTGGAATGGATTAAAGGTCACTTGGTTAGGCTATAGTAATCCTAGGTCATGTTATAGGTAATGAAAATTAAAATAAGAATAATTTATGACATTAAAATTATACAGTATGCAATTTTCAATATTACTCGCGGAAGGGGTGAAATATGTAGATTAGAGTCATATTTATGCCTATAGAATGGTCTTATACTTATAAAAATGATCTAGAGGAATGTAGAATTGTTATCCATACTATGCCTAATTTGATAATGGTTCCTCTAACTTCTCCATTATTTAAAATAAACTTTTGGTGGTTTTTGATATGTCAAAAAGGGACAAATTATCCTAGAATCCCCCTAAAACTTAGGTGAAAGATTGAAGATAATCATATTAAAATATTTGAAAGATTGAAGATAATCATATTAAATATTTGTACTTTCCATGTAAATGATATTTTGATGAGATTATTAGTTGTCTTAGATATGAAATGAATGAAATTAAATGTCTTCAAATGTAAGATCATAGAAACAAGCTCCAAAAAATGTGTGTTTAGTCATCATTTGACAAGAAAACAATATATAAAAGTTGACTAACATTTAAATTTATATTTTGAGTTTTAAATTTTTAAGCATCAAATTAGTTAATATAAAATTAATCTAATGTTTGCCAAAATAACGTAAAACATAAAAAATAGATAGATTAAAATAAACAACAATTATATGAAAATATTTACAACTATACACTTATTTAATATATAATTTAAACAAGTATATTAAAACTCACATATAGAAAAATGATATGAAACTTAAATTGATAAAAATATGTATGAATAAATAAATAATAATAAATAGAAAACAAATTTACTTTCCTAAACATAGAAAAATTCTATTTCAACTTCGATACCATGTTAATTGGAAATTGAATGTTGTAGTGTACACACATTTTGCTTAAATGCCTAATGTTTATTCAAAATTCACTCACTTGTAGGTTTGTTGAGCATGTTTTAAGTTGTTAATGTTGATGATAACAACCCATAATTCAGTGAAATGTATTACTTAAATCTAAAATGCAACAGATCATGTGTTGCCACATCAGTGTACCAATAAAATATAACTTAGTGGTCTCACTTTCTTTTGAGGATCTTTTTGGACACTTTGTTAAAAATCATGTTGATCTGACATGATATTTGATGATGGTCATTATTAGGAGACTTGCCAAATAAGTGACTGTAAAAAAATGAGCGAATTCAAATTTTCATATAAGATTTTCACAAGCTCAACATTAGAATACATAACTACTGAAAATGAGAGGAATTTTTCGAATGCTCAAGATTATGGAAGCCAGATCAAGCAGGAGGGAGGAGCAATTTCAAGGAGAGATCAATTTTAGTGCAACAAGTGGAGAAATCCGCCTAACGCATCAACCACCATGCCATTATAATATTTACAATCAAACATACAATTAAAAAATATTACCAAGGTCCCCCATCTCTTTAAAGCCGGCCATCCCTCGTCCCGTCGGTTACGGCGAAGGTGCTTATACTTTCGTCACCGAAAGTTAAGCTCAGTGAAACGCGGAACAGTTGAAATGCCGTGCAGACTTATGCACAAGACCAATCTTGTCTTTAAAGTCTGAAAAATAACACTACCTACCGCAGTATGAGACGAGACAAATTAAGGCGGAGATTGCGTACGAATACAAAATTTAAAACCGGTGCCTAGTTACACGTTCTCCTGGGCTACTTTTCTTGACAAAATACTTGACTGATTTAAGTAAACCAGACAAATTACAGTCGATTCACACTTAATGTCAATAGCGTGGAAAATGCATAGAGAAAGTAGGATATCAAAGTACCCCACCATGTGCCGATGCACTCTCTACTCTCTACTTTGTATGCAATCGAGAATGGCAGGTGGATAAATGAGGGAACACCAAGCTATAAATGTGCACTCTGCTGCTTCTCATCTTCTCATAGTCTCCTTATAGCTAAGCATACCCAAAATTCCTTGTTTCTTACTCACAATGGCTCTCCACACTCAAATCCTATTCTCCATTCTGCTGGCGATTTTAGTTATTTGTAATGTGGTCGTGCATAATGTAGAGGCCAGGGAAGGCGGTTTCTTCCCCGCTCCTGCTTATAACAGCCCTCCTGTGCGAGAAAACGCCGGTTACCCGGATCCTAAAGAGTATTACCCGACGGGGAGGGAGAACTCATACAATAGATATTACGAGTCTGGTGAAGGGCAAGGCAACGGTTACGGAAATGGTGCTGGTGAAGGTGGAGGCTACAGGGAAGGCGTGAATGGCTACGGTAGAGGCGCTGAATACACTACACAAAATGGCGGCGGTGCAGGCTACGGTGGACAAGGTTTCGGCAATGGCGGCGGCTATGGCTCCGGTGAGTGGCGCGGTTCCAACGGTGGCGGCGGCTATCGACAGAGCGCGGAATTTGGCGGTTACAACACCCGGTTTGGCAACGGTAACCGCTACGGCACAGGGTATGGTGCCGGCTACGGCAATGGCAACGGAGAATACATTCCTAACAACGGTTATAATCAGGAAAATCCTTAGAACATTTTATGATGCTTTTTATTTTCAATACCATCCTCTATGAAAAAAAAACAGCAATCATTCCAGACGATGTTTCAGAACAGGAACAACGATGCCTGTGACTTGGTTCGACAGAATTCCCCCTTATCAATATTTTGTATTAAGATATAGGTTAAGATAAGTTTCCTATCTGTATTATCTGCCAAGTAATTGCCCTACAACTTAGCGGTGTGGCTTTCTTCTCTATAACCATATGAATTATGTAACTTTTGCCCTGCGTTACACTAGCACGGGAGGGCTGTTATAAGGAACCGGCGTGTTTATACGGAATGAATTA
The DNA here is from genome assembly GCF_030272615.1 of Cryptomeria japonica. Classification (NCBI taxonomy): domain Eukaryota; kingdom Viridiplantae; phylum Streptophyta; class Pinopsida; order Cupressales; family Cupressaceae; genus Cryptomeria; species Cryptomeria japonica. The sequence goes on from NC_081407.1 coordinate 772,644,010, forward strand.
CACTAGCACTTGCACAAAGAAGTGCAACGGTTATTCTGATAGGAAATTATTATAGACTATAATTCAATAAATGTATGAGAAACATTATTTTGTTTTTATATATAATTATTAGTTTATAGTATTTTGGAATTTGTTATGTTATAAATTAAATCTCTTTTTAAATGAGGATAGTTAAGTAAACAACACATTCCGTAGAAATATAAAAGTAATAAGAAAGTATATTTTTAGTCTTGGTTTGAAATAATATTTAGAATTAATTTTGTAATCTTTGAGGATAAACTATAATTGTGAAATATTGAAAAGATTTCTTCTATCAAGATATTTTACCTATGTTAAAATATAAATTTCATGATTGAATGCATATTCTCGCGTAACTATTGGAACACTCTCTACTCCTCTTTGCATTTGATAAAATTATGTTAAAAATTGCATACTTGATGATTGTAGGTAATAGTGTACGCAAATGTTTATAGATGTAGAATCACAAATTTTTGGCTAAGGTCTCTTTTTCCTTCATCCTTAACATAAATACTTAAATTCATAGGAACAATGACCTAAATAGAATACTTCTATTTAATTAAGAAGTGTCATTCATTTCTCTTGTAAAAAATAAAATGCTTTTCCGAAGAAAAAGAAAAAGGAAGCAACACTTGTCTCCAACTTTTAACTTTGTAGTTCATGGTTTAGATAGACACAACTTGTAAAATATAGAAAACAAGGTACATGATTTTTTTTATTTTCTCTATGTGTATATATGTATACACACACACACACACACACACATATATATACACACACACATATATATATGTATATGTATATATATGTATATGTATGTATATATATGTATGTATATGTATGTATGTGTGTGTGTATGTATGTGTATGAATGTGTGTGCATGTATATGTATGTATGTGTATGTGTGTATGTATGTGTATGTGTATGTGTATGTGTATGTGTATGTGTATGTGTATGTGTATGTGTATGTGTATGTGTCGGTGTGTGTGTGTGTGTGTGTGTGTGTGTGTGTGTGTGTGTGTGTGTGTGTGTGTGTGTGTGTGTAAGTATGTGTGTGTATGTGTGTGTATGTGTATGTATGTGTGTGTATATATGTATGTGTGTGTGTGTGTGTGGATGTGTGTGTATGTGTATGTCCGTGTGTATGTACATATATGTGTGTATGTGTGTGTGTGTGTATGTACATGAAAAATCCATCTCCTATCCAAAAACCATTTTGAATAGTAAGATAACTCAATAGAATTTAATCCATTATCTGGGTCATTAAAATAATTTGGATTGATTGTTTTAACCTAACCCATTGTAGCATGATTTAAGAATAAAGCCTCTCATTTCATTTAATAATTGAAAATTAAGTTTTTTTATTATATATTTTTTCTAACCCCCTTTCTTTAGTTTTAATGTTTCTTTTAAGTAATTTGTATCATTGTATATTGAAATAGTATTTCATGATCTTTCTATTAGTTTAAATTAGTTTAAATTTGAATTAATTTAAATTATTATTGTATCATTTTAAAATTAGTTTGAATTAGTTTAAATTAGTATTGTATCATTTTATATATTTAAAATCTAGCAAAATTAAATTAATTTAAATTAAACAAAATTTTATTTTTCTCTATAACTACATGCAAATATTTTTCACATGGCTGATCAATCTGAGGGTAGTGTTCACCATGAGAGTGACCAGACTTCTAGTCAATCTAGTAAATTACCCTCTGATTGTAATGATTCTAGGGCTTGGCTTTATGTCGAAACCATTGAGACATTACAACATGCATTACATCAGCTTGAGCATACATTACATAATGCCCCTATCCTACCAAATAGGGATAGGGCACTTAGCATTAGGTATGAGCTATTAAATATGATTGACATTTTTCAATCATATAATCCCTATATGATGATATTAGTATTGATGCTTTTTATATTTCTCTTTCATGTAGTGTTGTTGGTAAGGCAAGATGGAAAACCATCTCAAAGGATGTTTCTACGACACATGTTCATACCATGTTCCCCTATTATGCAGGGAAAGATAAAGTCAAGGGTTATCTCATCACTAGGTGAATTGATCCACTTGTGGCCCCATTCATATATCCTAGATGGTTGGTAGTTCATCATAGCTAGTCATAAAAAGATGAGTTGCCACTTTATTTCTACAAATAATTATTTGCAGAGTTTCATTCACACTATGATATAGATTATACAGACTTTCCATCACATGTCGAGTAGGGGAGAGATAGGTTGTGTGACATGTTTAGGTCACCTAATTCACCATCTCCCATTAATAAGTAGGCATTAGTTGGTCCAAACCTTTTGGTTCTTTCAAAACATTTAAAACTAGCACAGGTAGCAAATGTGCCAATTGATGATGCCAAACGAGATATTTTCTAGCATTGCGACTATTGCCATTTAGGTTCATCAGATGTCATCTGATCATGTTGGGATATATTTGTTACATTCACAGGCTACCATTCCTTAGGCTACTGATGGTACATTTAGCAATTATGATCCTTATATTCGTGTTGACATAGCATCCCCTGTTGATGTTGCACGATTGCCTGAGGTTGATCCTTTGTGTCACATGAGTGCATGTCTCTCAAGTGATTTATTAGATGTCTATTAGTTTATTTCTTCTAAGTATGGGATCCCTCTCCACTTTGTATGGACATGTGAGACAATGTCTTGGTAGAACTGGTTATAGAAGCCATGATGGTAGAGCTTCTTAGGGTGACATGATGAGAGAGGAGGGCATTTCAGTACATCCAACAACCCCTCCATCGCATACATCAGTTGACCCCACACCTCCTCCTCAGCCTACACCATTTGATCCTACACTTGAGCCCCCTCAATGTACAATGTCGCCACATGTTCTTGCAGATCTCCCACATCATATGCAACATGATTCTACACCTCTTGTTTGAGGTCGAGGCCATTTTACCAGTCTTCTTATGGATACAGATGAGGTACGACTGGATATGGATATTGACCATGTGTCCTTTCATCCTTTTGAGATCAGTAGGATCAGGAGAGCCTTCGAGTCACATGAGGCACATAAATTTTTATGATATTTTTAAATTCATTTTAAAGAGTAGATTTTGACTTAAAAATTGTTAACACAATTTGAATTTTGAATTATATACTGTATACACATAAAATTGGCTATGAGCATATTTATTTAATGTTTATTCTTCTATTAAATAGTTAAATTGAAAAGATTAATTTTTTAATTCATTTTCGTGTCTTTCTATTAATTTATTTAATTGAAATAATTTATTAATTAATTCATCTATTCTATTCCTCTAAATAATTAAATATCTAATATTTAATTATTCTTTTAATCAATTAATCGAATATCTAAATATTTAATTATCTCCTCCAAACAATTAAATATCTAATATTTAATGGTTATTCTCCTATCCTATAGTCTCAAATATTAAATAATTCTTAATTATTTAATCTCTTTTCCAACTCATCCTTCCATCTCCACTTCATCTTCCCTTTGCCAACTCATCCATCATGTGGCTAAGGAAACTAATATTTCTTAAATATTAATTCATTATTTATCTTCAACCTCCAAATTTAATGAATATTGTGTACGTACACATATTTCATAACCTCCTATATTCTCTCCAACAACCCCCATATCTTAAGAAGGACTTGAGTCCACTTGTCCTATCATGCCTAAATTTTCTCCAACCATCCCTAGATTCCCTCAGTCAGCAACCCAATCAAGGTGAGATGAGTGACACTTGTCTTCTCCTTCCCCCTTTCTCTCAACCTTCACCTTTGTTCACAACCATCCAAATCTGTAGATCTGATCATGACCGTTGATCTGAGCCACATCATCTTATCCTCTCAAGGTCTATAAAATCAAGAGCTTCAGTTGAGAGAGAGTTAGTCTTCAAGTTGTTTTTCAAAGCTAAATCATTTTTAAAACTTTTGTGGGTATGTGCAAGATCATGGGGGACCAAAAAGTGGCAATGGAGAAAAAAATACGTTTTCAACCTTTCCAAACACGCCAAAATACGCTTTGACTTTTTGTTTGGGTCGGGTAAAATTTGAATTTGGTTTGGTAATACTAAATTCACTATTGTGATGTCACCATTGTGATGTCACCATTGTGATGTCACTATTGTGATATCATACTTTTCAAATCGGATATCCGTTTTTCTCAACATAAAAAATATAGTTTCGTAAAATGGGCATAACTTTTGCGTTTCTTATCAAAATTTTGATTTTTTACAGGCGTTGGAAAGGTAATTAAGAGACCTACCAAATAGATTGGGTAGTTTTATGATATTATAGACCAAAAATTAATTATAATAATTTGAATTTAGTCCTTCAATTTTAAAACTTTAAATACTCAGAATTTTTGCATACAAAGTCTCATTTTTTTCCTATCACCTCCTTTATCTATCACTTGTCTATCTATACTTATATAATGTATATTATATATCTCTTTATTCTCTACTTATGTCACTTATTTTCTCATTCCATTTAAATAAATAAATTCCCAAGTTACATGCATCTCTGCGTATATCTCCATCTTTCTATTCATATCTCTCCCTCTCCCACTCCATCATTGTCACTCCTTATTTCTATATTTCTCTCTAATAAGCTTTCTTCTCTCTATTTATCTCCCTCCTCTACCTTATCCTACCTATACTTATATATTACTTGTATCTATCACCTCCTTTCTCTCCCTATCTTGTCCCCTCTCTCTCTATATCCCTATAGATCTAACTTCATGTATATTTATATCTCATTATCTCTAAATCTCACTTATTCACTCCATCACTCCCTCCATTTGTCTTACTCTCTCTATCACTTTCTATCCATATCTATCTCTATCTCCATCTTCACATCTCCATCTCTTTCCCTATCAATCTCTCTTTTTATATGTTCCTCTATCTTTATATATCTTCCTCTATTCGTGATTAATCTACTTCTCTGTCTCTTCCTCTATCGCCCTCTTGAATTATCTTTCCCTTTCTCTACTTTTATCTCTTTATTTACTCCATCTTTATATATCTTTTTCTCTCTCCCCACATCCTTCTCTATAGTGCCTTTATATATCTCTATATCTTCCTCTTTCTCTCTCTCCCTCTCTATCTATCCCTATCTATAATCTCTATCTCTCTTTCTCACTCTCTTGCACTATCTATATATCTCTATCTATCTATATTTCTCTTCCCTTATATCTCTCTATCTCTTCCTTTTTTATCTCTCTCTTTACCCCTCTCTATCCATTTTTATCCATCTCTTCATATATTTATCTTTTTCTTTACCTCTCTCTTTCTCTATATCTATTCACCTCCCTCTCCCTTTATCTTAATTTTTTATCTCTATCTTCCTCTCTCCTTTTCAATATCTAGATATGTCTACCTCTTTCTATCCATCCCTGTCCTTTAGTTTTTCTCCCTCTCACTTTTATATATATATATATATATATATATATATATATATATATATATATGTCCTTGTTATTTAGTTATTTTCCCTCTCTTTAATTCTTCATCTCTCTTCACCCTTATATCTCTCCTTATTTCAAACTTAGTATATATGGTCTCCTAAGGGGTTATATCATGTCCTAAGGGGTCATAGAACATCATATGACCCCTTAGGACACAATATGACCCCTAACAACACCATATGGTCTCCTAAGGGGTCATATGGTGTCATAAGGGGTCATAAAACACCATATGACCCCTTAGGACACCATACAACCCCTAATGACACAATGTGGTGTCCTAAAGGGTCATATGGTGTCCTAAGGGGTCATAGGACACCATATGACCCCTTAGGATACCATACGACCCATAGCACCATATAGTGTCCCAAGGGGTCATATGGTGTCTTAAGGGGTCAAAGAGTGTCATATGACCCATTAGGACATAATACGACCCATGATGACACATAAGGGGTCATATAGTGTCATAAGGGGTCATAGGACACCATATGACCCCTTATAACACCATACGATCCCTTATGACACCATATGGTGTCCTAAGGGTTCATATGGTATCCTAAGGGGTCATATAACACCATATGACCCCTTATAACACAGGAAGACCCATAACGACATGATATGGTGTCCTTAGGGGTCATATGGTGTCAGGAGACACCATATGACCCCTTAGGATACAATATGACCCCTAACAATACCTAAGGGGTCATATGGTGTCCTAAGGGGTTATATGATGTCCTAGGAACCTTTAAGACATAATATGACCCCTTAGCACACCATACAACCCCTAATGACACCATATGGTGTCCTAAGGGGTCATAGGACACCATATGACTCGTTAGGATACAATATGACCCCTAAAAACACCTAAGGGGTCATATTGTGTCCTAAGGGGTCATAGGAAACCATATGACCCCTAACAATACTATATGGTGTCTTAAGGGGTCATATTGTGTCCTAAGAGTTCATAGGAAACCATATGACCCGTAACGACACAAAATGACACCTAACGATACCTAAGGGGACCCCTTAGCACACCATATGATCCCTAATGACACCATATGGTGTCCTAAGGGGTCATAGAACACCATATGACCCCTCAGGACACCATACGATGCATACTGATACTATATGGTGTCCTAAGGGGTCATAGGACACCATATGAGCCCTTAGGAGACCATGTGACCCATAACAACATAATATGGTGTCCTAGAGGGTCATAGAACACCATGTGACCCATAACAACATAATATGGTGTCCTAGAGGGTCATAGAACACCATATGACCCCTAAAAAACACCATACGACCCATAACGATGCCATATAGTGTCTTAAGGGGTCATAAGACACAATATTACCCCTTAGGACATAATATGACCCCTAACGACATCATATAGTGTCCCAATGGGTCATAGGACACTATATGACCCCTTAGGACACCATACGACATCATACCACCCTTTAACGACACCATGTGGTGTCCTAAGGGGTCATATGGTATCCTTAGGGGTCATATAATACCATATGACCCCTTAGAACACAATAAGACCCATAACGACATGATATGGTGTCTTAAGGGGTCATATGGTGTCATGAGATATCATATGACCCATTACGAAATAATATGACCCCTAACGATACCTAAGGGGTCATATAGTGTCTTAAGGAGTTATATGATGTCCTAGGAACCTTTAGGACACAATATGACCCCTTAGCACACCATACGACCCCTAATGACACCATATGGTGTCTTAAGGGGTTGTCGGGCACCATATAACCCATTAGGACACAATATGACCCCTAACAACACCTAAGCAGTCATATTATGTCCTAAGGGGTCATAGGACACCATATGACCCCTTTGGACATTGTATGGTGTACTAAGGGGTCATATTGTGTCCTAAGGGATCATAGGACACCATATGACCCCTTAGCACACCATACGACCCCTAATGACACCATATGGTGTCCTAAGGGGTCATATAACACCATATGACCCCTTAGGACACCATACGACCCATAATGACACCATATGGTGTCCTAAGGGGTCATAGGACACCATATAACCCCTTAGGAGACCATACAACCCATAACAACATAATATGGTGTCCTAGAGGGTCATAGAACACCATATGACCCATAACAACACCGTGTGGTGTCCTAAGGGGTCATAAGACATAATATGACCCCTAACAATGTCATATAGTGTCCTAAATGGTCATTAAAAATCATATGACCCCATAGAACACCATATGACCCCTTATAACATCATACAACCCTTTACGACACCATATGGTGTCATAAGGGGTCATCCCATCTAGATAAATAAATTCCCAAGTTACATGCATCTCTGCATATATCTCAATGTTTTTATTCATATCTCTCCCTCTCCCACTCCATCATTGTCACTCTTTATTTCTATATTTCTCTCTAATAATCTCTCTTCTCTCTATTTATCTCCCTCCTCTACCTTATCCTACCTATACTTCTATATTACTTGTCTCTATCACCTCCTTTCTCTCCCTATCTTGTCCCCTCTATCTCTATATCCCTATAAATTTGTCTTCATGTATATTTATATCTCATTATCTCTAAATCTCACTTTTTCACTCTATCTCTCCCTCCATTTGTCTTACCCTCTCTATCACTTTCTATCCATATCTATCTCTATCTCCATCTTCACATCTCCATCTCTTTCCCTATCAATCTCTCTTTTTATATGTTCCTCTATCTTTATATATTTTCCTCTATACATGTTTAATCTACTTCTTTGTGGTCTTCCTCTATCGCCCTCTTGAAGTATCTTTCCCTTTTCTCTACCTTTATCTCTTTATTTTCTCCATCTTTATATATCTTTTGCTCTCTCCCCACATCCTTCTCTATAGTGCCTTTATATATCTCGATATCTTCATCTTTCTCTCTCTTCCTATCTATAATCTCTTTCTCTCTTTCTCGCTCTCTTTCACTATCTATATATCTCTATCTATCAATATTTCTCTTTCTTTATATCTCTCTATCTCTACCTTTTTTTTATCTCTCTCTTTAACCCTCTCTATCCATTTTTATCCATCTCTTCATATATTTATCTTTGTCTTTACCTCTCTCTTTCTCTATATCTATTCATCTCCCACTCCCTTTATCTTCATTTTTTATCTCTATCGTCCTCTCTCCTTTTTAATATCTAGATATGTCTACCCCTTTCTATCCATCCTTGTCCTTTATTTTTTCTCCCTCTCACTTCATACTCCTTAATATCTATATCTCTATTTATGTCCTTGTCCTTTAGTTCTTTTCCCTCTCTTTAGTTATTCATCTCTCTTCACCCTTATGTCTCTCCTTATTTGAAACTTGGTATATATTGTCTCCTAATGGGTTATATCATGTCCTAAGGGGTCATAGAACATCATATGACACCCTAGGACATGATATGACCCCTAACGACACCCCATGGTCTCCTAAGGGGTCGTATGGTGTCCTAAGGGGTCATAAAACACCATATGACCCCTTAAGACACAATAAGACCTCTAATGACACCATAGTGTGTCCTAAGGGGTCCTAAGACACCAAGTGACCCCTTAGGACACCATACAACCCCTAATGACACAATGTGGTGTCCTAAAGGGTCATATGGTATCCTAAGGGGTCATAGGACACCATATGACCCCTTAGGACACCATACGACCCATAACACCATATAGTGTCCCAAGGGGTCATATCATGTCCTAAGGGGTCATAGAATGCCATATGACCCATTAGGACACAATACGACCCATGACGACACCTAAGGGGTCATATAGTGTCATAAGGGGTCATAGGACTCCATATGACCCCATAGAACACCATACGACCCCTTACTACACCATATGGTGTCCTAAGGGGTCATATGGTATGCTAAGGGGTCATATAACATCGTATGACCCCTTATAGCACAAGAAGACCCATAACAACATGATATGGTGTCCTAAGGGAGGACACAATATGACCCCTAATGATACCTAAGGGGTCATATGGTGTCCTAAGGGGTTATATGATGTCCTAGGAACCTTTATGACACAATATGACCCCTTAGCACAACATACAACCTCTAACGATGCCATATGGTGTCCTAAGGGGTCGTAGGATACCATATAACCCATTAGGACACAATATGACCCCTAACAACACCTAAGGGCTCATAATGTGTTCTAAGGGGTCATAGGATACCATATGACTCCTAACGACACTATATGATGTCTTAAGGGGTCATATTATGTCCTAAGGGGTCATGGGATACCATATGACTCCTAACGACACAAAATCACACCTAACGATACCTAAGGGGTCATGGGACACTATTTGGCCCCTTAACACACAATATTACCCCTTAGGACATAATATAACCCCTAACAACATTATATAATGTTATAAGGGGTCATAGGACACCATATGGCACCTTAGGATACTATACGACCCCTTACAAAACCATACCACCCTTTAGGACACAACATGGTTTCCTAAGGGGTCATATGGTTTCCTAAGGGGTCATATGGTATCCTAAGGGGTCATATAACACCATATGACCCCTTATAACACAAGAAGACCCATAACGACATGATATGGTGTCCGAAGGGGTCATATGGTGTCATGAGACACCATATGAGTCCTTAAGACACAATATGACCCCTAACAATACGTAAGGGGTCATATGGTGTCCTAAGTGGTTATATGATGTCATAAGAACCTTTAGAACACAATATGGCCCCTTATCACACCATACAACCCCTAACGACACCATATGGTGTCCTAAGGGGTCGTAGGACACCATATAACCTGTTAGGACACAATATTACCCCTAACAACACCTAAGGGGTCATATTATGTCCTAAGGGGTCATAGGACACCATATGACCCCTAAGGACATTGTATGGTGTACTAAGGGCTCATATTGTGTCCTAAGGGGTCATAGGACACCATATGACCCCTTAGTACACCATACGACCCCTAACAACACCATATGATGTCTTAAGGGTCATATAACACCATATGACCCCTTAGGACACCATACGACACATAATTACACCATATGGTGTCCTAAGGGGTCATAGGACACCATATGACCCCTTAGAAGACCATACGGCCCATAACAACATAATATGGTGTCCTAGAGGGTCATAGAACACCATATGACCCCTTAGAACATCATACGACCCATAAAGACACAATGTGGTGTCCTAAGGGGTCATAAGACACAATATGACCCCTTAGGACATAATATGACCCCTACGGACGTCATATAGTGTCCTAAGGGGTCATACAAAACCATATGACCCCTTAGAGAACCATACGACCCTTTATGACACCATATGGTTGTAAGGAAGTTAAGTAGCAGAAACAACTTCCTACACTAACCTTGAGAGGAGGGTAATGCAAAACTTTTTCAGATCATTACAACAGTTACAGAAAATAGAAATAGATATAATAGAAATCATACCACAACACAATGATTTACGTGGGGAAAACCCTTTCGGGAGAAAAACCCCACCCTCCAAAAGCAGCTCAATATTTTATTCAGCAATCAAAAATAGATTACAACATACTTGCAGAGCAAGCTCTTCGCAGGAGTACCACTAATCAGAGATTCAGAGGCAACTCAATAGCCATAAGACTCTTACACACAACCTCTATCTCACACACCTCATAAATAGGAGATACAATACAAGAAACCGTCAAACGGTATTACAAAACCATGGGCTAAAACCACCCAATAAGGTGTAGCCGACCTTATCTCCCTTCTAGACGCCCTATGACATGTTAAAGCACACATCAACATGTGTCGCTCCCCTTTACAGCTCATTTATGTATCCGATACAAATTATTTTTCCTATTTCAGGAGTACAAACTTCCGGAGGCCATAACTTGAGAACCGGGTGTCCGATTGACGAACCGTTTGAAGCGTCGGAAAGCTCGCGAAGTGCTCTATCACCTCGTAACCCGCTTTGCCGGTTACGGCCACTTTTCAGGGTGTTTTGGAGCCTCTAAAGTCCCCAAAATTAAGTTTAAATATTTTATTGCACCCCTCCAAGACGAAAACATTAATATCTTCAAAACTAGCTGTGACCTTGCGACGCAACTTTACCGGAATGCTTATCTAACCAACCAGAAGCTTTAGGGAGAGTTTTGCACCATTTCATGCTCAAATGAAAACTTACTATAAATAGTAACCTCACATAAATGCAAGGTTGAGACACCATTTTTCCCAACAAATCTCCCACTTGTCGAACACCTTGCAAGAGCGGAAGGGAATGTCAACACAATGAATCAATTGCTAGGGGCCATAAGGCCCATAGACTCTGAACACCATCTGAACTTCTCTGTGCTCACAGCCTTAGTTAAAGCATCTGCAACATTCATCAAAGTTTCCACCTTAACCAGCTTCACCCTACCATCTTCGACCATATCTCTAACAAAATGATACTGAACATCAATATGTTTGGTCCGGGCATGAAATGTCGGGTTCTTAGCTAGGCTAATTGCACTCTGACTGTCACAGTAAACTGTCACTGTACCTTGTTTTATTCCAATATCCGAACACAGTCTCTTAAGCCAAATGGCCTCTTTACAAGCATGAGTAGCTGCCATATACTCTGCTTCAGTAGTGGATAAAGCAACCACAGCCTGTCGCTTACTCATCCAACTAATTGCACCAACAAACAAAGTAAACACATAAGCACTGGTGGATCTTCTGCTATCAATATCACCTGCCCAATCTGAATCCACATAACCATGGATATCAAGGGAAGTCATGTCTCCAATTGAATTACCATGATAACACAAAGAATACTCTGAAGTACCCTTCAAATATCTGAAGACTCTTTTGACTGCATCCCAATGAACTCTACCAGGATTAGACATATATCTAGAAAGTACTCCCACTGCTTGGGCAATGTCTGGTCTAGTACAGACCATAGCATACATCAAGCTTCCAACTGCACTCTGGTAAGGCACTCTGCTCATGTCTTCCATCTCCAATGGGGATGTAGGACAATCTAAAACAGATAGTTTCGTTCCAACTGTAAAAGGAACACTCAATGGTCTACAATTCTGCATGTTGAACCTCTGCAACACTGAATTCACATACTTACTCTGGCCTAGCCATAGCTTTCTGTTCGCCCTATCTCTTCTAATTTCCATCCCAAGAATGTGCTTTGCTGCACCAAGATCTTTCATTTCAAATTTAGCAGCGAGCTGAGACTTCAGTTCTGAAATCATACCTTTCCCTTTACCAATGAATAACATATCATCAACATACAATGCAATGAATAAGAAATGATCACCATAAGATTTATAATAAACACAGTGATCTGATTTAGAACGTTCAAATCCCAAACTCAACACATATGTATCAAATTTCTGGTACCACATCCTAGGACTTTGTTTGAGACCATACAAATATTTCTTCAATTTACAGACCAAATTACTTTTGCCTTTCACCACATAGTGCTCCGGCTGTGTCATATAAATATCTTCCTCCAAATCACCATGAAGGAAAGCAGTTTTCACATCCATTTGCTCAACCTCTAAATCATAAGCAGTAGCAATAGAAAGCAAAAATCTAATGGACGTCATTTTTGCAACAGGAGAAAATATCTCACCGTAATCAACACCCTCAACCTGAGAGTAGCCTTTTGCAACCAACCTTGCTTTATACTTCTCAATGCTTCCATCTGAACCAATCTTTTTCTTGAACACCCATTTACAACCAACAGGCTTTCGTCCTTCAGGCAATGGTACAAGATCCCATGTATCATTCTTTTTCAAAGCTGCCATTTCTTCCTCCATAGCAATCTTCCAGGATTCTGCATCATTCATACCTAATGCCTCTTCTACAGATTTCGGTTCATCCACACTAGTATGCAGAGCAAAAATACATCTCCAATCATCAGGTGAATACCTTTCAGGTGGTTGTCTATGTCTTGTAGACCTTCGAACAAGCTGAGTTGGAGGTTCTTCCTCCTCTTCTAAAAATTCAGAGCTAGACGAGCTCTCCTCAAATTCTTGCCTATCTAGGGGTCTCGATTCAACTCTTTCAGGTGTAGAAGGAAGTTGAATCATATCTTCTTTTTTAGTCTGTTCTGGCTGCAATGTAACAGAAGGAGACTTAATTTCTCTAAAAATAACACTTCTACTGTGAATTACCTTTTGTGCAACAGGGTCCCAAAGCTTGTATCCTTTCACACCATAACTATACCCGATGAAGATACATTTCACAGCCTTGTTCTCCAACTTTGTCCGCTTCTCCTTTGGCACATGTGCATATGCCTCGCAACCAATAACTCTACGATGTCTCAATGAAGGCTTGTGACCTGACCATGCTTCCATAGGCGTTTTATCAACAAGAACTGATGTAGGAGACCTGTTAATCAGGTAGCAAGCAGTGGCAACAGCTTCAGCCCAAAACTTTTGTTCGAGACCAGCACCACTCAACATACTCTTAGCCTTCTCCATCAGTGTCCTGTTCATTCTTTCTGCAACTCCATTCTGCTGTGGAGAATACGGAGTTGTCTTCTGCCTGTTAATTCCACAGTCTTTACAGAATCTATCAAAATCATTAGAGAAAAACTCACCGCCATTATCAGTTCTCAAACATTTTATTTTCTCTCCAGTCTGCAACTCAACCATTGCTTTAAATTCTTTAAAATGACTAAAAACTTCAGATTTACTCTTTAGAAAATAAACCCATGTCCTTCTACTAAAATCATCAATAAATGAAACATAATATGTGGATTTTCCAATCGAAGAGACATCTACTGGACCAAACACATCAGAATGGATAAGATCCAAAACACCACAAGTTTTATGAGAACTCGAGTAAAACTGAACGCGGTTTTGTTTTCCATAAATGCAATGCTCACAGAAATCAAAGTCAAGATTACAGTCATTCAAACCTTCAACAAGGTTTTTATTTTTCAAGGTCCTTAGACCCTTTTCTCCAATGTGACCAAGTCTCTGGTGCCATAACATAGTCTTCTCTGCAGGTAACTTTTCTTCAGACGAAAGAGCACCCTTAGGTACCCAAAAACCATTTCCATCTGCTGAAGGTGAAACCTTCAAATCTTCCAATGAAGTATCTGCAGATTTACTTTTTACAGAAGTGCTATTACACTCAACAGTGTATGCTTCAAGCTTATACAAAGTGCCAAACCTGACACCTCTAGCAACTACCATAGCACCCTTAATCATCTTACATCCTGCTTCAGAAAAGACTACCTGCACACCCGCATCTATCAGTTTGCTCACAAATAACAGGTTTCGTTTTAATCCAGGGATATTTAGCACACCATTAATCCTTTTTATTCTACCATCAGAAAACCTGATTCTAACTTTACCTCGACCAACAATGTCTAGATGTGAATCATCACCCAAGTACACCTTACCTCCATTAAATCCTTCATATTCAGAAAACCAATCTCTATTGGAAGTCATATGAAAAGATGCACCTGAGTCAATTAGCGAGGCATCATTACCTGCATGAGTCGCCAAAGCCGCAATAAATGCATCGCCATCTTCCTTGTCGGACTCAGAATCAGAATCGAACTTTTTCTTTTTCTTCTTCTTCTTTTCTTCTTTGCAGTCCTTACAGATGTGACCCGGTTTACCGCAGTTCCAGCAAATGACTTTGGACTTTCCAGGAGATTTCGATCTCCCTTTGGATTTGGACTTGTCGCGCTTCTCATTCTTCTTGCCTTTCTCCTTAGGTCTTCCACGAACGGTTAGGGCTTCCTTTGAACTGATGGATACCTTCCTTCGCATCTCTTCACCGAGTAGGGCACCCACCACGTCTTCAGATTTCAAAACAACAGAAGTACTACCGATAGCCATAACAAGAGAATCCCACGAATCAGGCAAAGAACAAAGCAAGATCTGACATTTCTCCTCCTCGTCCATCTTAACACCGATGGATACTAATTGAGCCACCAACATATTGAATGCTTCCAGGTGGTCTGCAATTCATCCACCTTCTTCCATCTTCAAGGAATACAATTTCTTTCTTAAGAAAATTTGATTTAATAAAGATTTCACTTGATACATCTCACCAAGCTTAGTCCATAGCTTCTTTGCAGAGTTCTCTTCATGGACATTGATTAGAACAGAGTCTGCCAGGCACAGTCTGATTAGACCCTTGGCTTTTCGGTCCATAACATCATACTGAGCTGCCGCAGTAGGATCTGAGGGCCTTTGGACATTCGCATCAACAGCATCCCAAAGATCTCGATCTATTAGCAGATCTTCCATCTTCAGCTTCCACATCTCAAAATTACTTCCATTAAATTTCTCCACCTCTATTCTCCCTGACGAACTCACCATCTGAATATTCCGGCAACAAGATCAAAAAGTGTCTTCTGCACAAGCTCCCACTCAAATCTGGATTAGTTCAAAAAACCCAACTGCCCACAATTGAAACCAAAGGTGATCAGGCTCTGATACCACTTGTAAGGAAGTTAAGTAGCAGAAACAACTTCCTACACTAACCTTGAGAAGAGGGTAATGCAAAACTTTTTCAGATCATTACAACAGTTACAGAAAATAGAAATAGATATAATAGCAATCATACCACAACACAATGGTTTACGTGGGGAAAACCCTTTCGGGAGAAAAACCCCACCCTCCAAAAGCAGCTCAATATTTTATTCAACAATCAAAAATAGATTACAACATACTTGCAGAGCAAGCTCTTCGCAGGAGTACCACTAATCAGAGATTCAGAGGCAACTCAATAGCCATAAGACTCTTACACACAACCTCTATCTCACACACCTCATAAATAGGAGATACAATACAAGAAACTGTCAAACGGTATTACAAAACCATGGGCTAAAACCACCCAATAAGGTGTAGCCGATCTTATCTCCCTTCTAGACGCCCTATGACATGTTAAAGCACACATCAACATGTGTCGCTCCCCTTTACAGCTCATTTATGTATCCGATACAAATTATTTTTCCTATTTCAGGAGTACAAACTTCCGGAGGCCATAACTTGAGAACCGGGTGTCCGATTGACGAACCGTTTGAAGCGTCGGAAAGCTCGCGAAGTGCTCTATCACCTCGTAACCCGCTTTTCTGGTTACGGCCACTTTTCAGGGCATTTCGGAGCCTCTAAAGTCCCCAAAATTAAGTTTAAATATTGTATTGCACCCCTCCAAGACGAAAACATTAATATCTTCAAAACTAGCTGTGACCTTGCGACGCAACTTTACCGGAATGCTTATCTAACCAACCAGAAGCTTTAGGGAGAGTTTCGCACCATTTCATGCTCAAATGAAAACTTACTATAAATAGTAACCTCGCATAAATGCAAGGTTGAGACACCATTTTTCCCAACAATGGTGTCCTAAGGGGTCATATAAAACAATATGACCCCTTAGAACACAAGAAGACCCATAACGACATGATATGGTGTCCTAATAGGTCATATGGTGTCACGAGACACCATATGATCCCTTAGGACACAATATAACCCCTAACGATATCTAAGAGGTCATATGGTGTCCTGAGAGGTTATATGATGTCCTAGGAATCTTTAGGACACAATATGACCCCTTAGCACACCATACAATCCCAAGCAACACCATATGGTGGCCTAAGGGGTTGTAGGACACTATATGACTCATTGGGACATAAAATGACCCCTAACAACATGTAAGGGGTCATATTGTGTCCTAAGGGGTCATAGGACACCATATGATCCCTAACGATACCTAAGGGGTGTTATGGTGTTCTATGACCCCTTAGGACACCATATGACCCCTTAGCACACCATACAACCCTTAATGACACCATATGGTGTCCTAAGGGGTCATATGGTGTCCTAAGGGGTCATAGAACACCATATAACCTCTTAGGACACCATATGATGTATAATGAAACCATATGGTGTCCTAAGGGGTCATAAGACACCATATGACCCCTTAGGAGACTATACGACCCATAACAAAATAAGAATGGTGGCCTAAGGGGTCATAGAACACCATATTACCCATAACGACACCATGTGGTGTCCTGAGGGGTCATAAGACACAATATGATCCCTTACGACATAATATGACCCCTAACGATGTCATATAGTGTCCTAAGGGATCATAGGATACCATATGACCCCTTAGGACACAATATGACCCCTTAGGACATAAAATAAACCCTAATGACACCTAAGGGGTCATAAGACACCATACAACACATAACAACACCAAATGGTATCCTAAGGGGTCATATGGTGTCTTAAGGTGTCATAGGACACCATATGACCCCTTAGGACACCATATGACCCATAGCACCATATAGTCTCTTAAGCATATGGTGTCCTAAGGAGTCATACGACACCATATGACCCATTAGGACACAATAAGACCCCTGATGACACCTAATGGGCCATATAGTGTCTTAAGGGTTCATAGGACACCATATGACCCCTTAGGACACCATACAACTCCTTGCAACACCATATGGTGTTCCAAGGGGTCGTATGGTATCCTAAGGGGTCATATAATTTCCTAAGGGGTCATATGGTGTCCTAAGGGGTTATAGAACACCATATGACCCCTTAGGAAACCATAAGACCCATAACGATGCCATATGATATTTTAAGGGGTCATATGGTGTCCTAAAGGGTCATGGAAAACCATATGACCTCTTAGGACATAGTATGAGCCTTAAAAATCCTAATGGATCATATGGTGTCTAAGAAGTCATACGATGTCTTGTGACCCCTTAGGACACAATATGACCCCTTAGCACACCATACAACCCCCAACGACACCATATGGTGCTCTAAGGGGTCATAGGACACCATATGACCTGTTCAGACACAATATGACCCCTAACAATACGTAAGGTGTCATATGGTGTCCTAAGGGGTCTATGTCTCTCTTCACATTTGTTCCCATCTCTCTTCTCTCTTTGTTGATACTTTCCCCTCTCCCCCTCTCCTCCTACCCCCTAATAATATCAAACTCTCCCTCTCATTCTCTCTTCACCCCAATCACCCCCTCCCTCTCTCTCTTCACCTTCCACCTAATTACTTATAGCTCTCTCTCTCACACACTCTCTCTTCCCCCAATTAATATCTCCTTCTCACCTCTCTCCCCCTCTCCTTTTTTTGATACTTCCCTACGCCTCTCCTTGTCCCCTCTGAATTTTGTTGCTAGAGATAAGAAGGAAATGCAAAGAGACTACTCTAGATCTTAGGGAAGAGAGAGTGATATAGAGGAGGAAATTATGAAGAGGTAGAAATATAAGCACCTTGTAGAGCTTGAGAGATTGAATGAGGTATTCATTGATAGTTAGAGATATAGGTCTAGAGAGAGATGTATAAATATGGACAAAAGAGAGGGAGGAAGAAACAAATAGGTGAAGTGATAGGTTTAGGAGAGAGAGGTGGAGAAAGGAACAAACATAGATAACATGGTTTATCAAAATTTATCGAACTCAATAAAATTCATAAATTTTCTATTATTAATTAATTACTTATTTAGTTTATTTTGAGATGATTGTTACAAAAATTCATGCAATAGGGAAATCATATGAAAAAGTCATGAGTTTTTTATGTTTTAAAAATGAAGGATGAATTTAAATGAATTATAATTATTTTTTTAAACAAATAATTGAAAATATTCCTATTCCATATAATAGAGCTCTTAATTACCTTTCCAGTGCCTATAAAAAATCAAAATTTTGATATAAAACGAAAAAGTTATGCCCAAATTACTAAAATATATTTTTTTATTTTTTCAAAAACGAATATATCGGATATCCGAGTTTAAAACACAAATTTTTCCCTCCATCTTTTGGTTTGGGTTTGCTTTGGGATTTGGCTTGGAAGTGACAAGCCTGGAAAGTCAACTAAAAAAATGAGTTTTTCAATATTCCTTGATTTTCCAGACTTTACACTGGTGGCTGACTACTTTTTTTATAGCCAAAATTGATAAAATGAAAAGGGTTTTTTAAGGACGTTCTCAAATTTCCAACAATATAAGGCTTGTCTTATTTCAACTTTAATAAATAATTATTATTTATTTTCTAATTGAATTCTGACAAAAGTCCTAATTGATAGACTGATTGAAAAATACTCATAACTTTCAAACCACATAAGATTTTTTGAATCTGAAACATGCGTCACATCCTATGCTTTGTCTACTATAGGGGAAAATTTTTAAAAAATTGAATTCCATAAGGTTTTGACCAAGTTAAGGTTGTCAGACGCGAAAGTTTCTGAATTTCTATAAAGTTGTAGTAAAAATTTTATAAATAATTATTTACTCTATAAACAATTATAAAAAAATATGTGTCACATCAGGACATGAGTTTAATACTTATATTATAAATATTATAAAAAAATATTATGATTTGATTGTGATTAGGGTGGTTAGACATACACCTACTTCTTATCTTTTTCCTGAAATTTTTATACCACTGCATTGAAATTTGAAATTTTCATCAAATAGGATTTTTTTTATTCAAAAAACAACTAGTGGCTTAGAAAATACATTCAATTTTCTATAGATTCTCTTCTTACATATTTTAAAAATAATGTTTGTAACTTATTCAATTTTTCATGTCAAGTTAAATAACTCTGATTTTTTCAAATTTCATTGCCACTTAAGGGCCTGTTTTGGCACACCATGATCCTGTACATACCCATGCATCCGTGAGTTTTAATCTTGAAGCAAATAAAAATTAGAATTTTAGCATAATCATGTAGTATTGCATATCATAGTATCAGTTAACTACTAGTTATCAGTCCATTCTCCATATGCCATCTTGGAAGCTATCAATGCTTGTCTGACAGCACACCATCTGCAACCAGGAACAGTGGAGTTAGGACACAATGAGACCTAAACCATGAAGGTAATATTAGTATTTTTATTTCATAAGTATTTCATGTAGTTTCATTGGTTGAGTTTGGATTTCCTGTAGCATTTCCATTGGTATTTTGTGAAACTAACTTGTTGTAGGTAGCATTCTAAGGATGAAATTCAAGTCGACACATTTTGGCGCCCAGCGTGTGGCTCATGGACCTCGCATATACCTTTAAAAATCTCGCAAAAAGTAAAATTAACGCATTTGTAATGCAAATTCACGCATGTCTGAATTCTGACAATGCTTTTATTCAATAGGTTAGCGTATCTGCATCTTAGGTTAGCGCATTTGCATCTCAGGTTAATGCATTTGCATTGCAGGTTAACGCATATGCCATGTAGGTTAGCGCTTTTGTTTGAAAATCTATGCATTTGCATTATAGGTTAACATTTTTGTCCTCTAGTTTAGCGCACTCGTTAAAGAAATCACGATTTTGAGTCCACAAAGCAGTGCTTTTGTAGTGCAGGTTAGTGCTTTTGAGGTGAAAGATAGCGCATGTGTTAGAATAGCGCTTTTGTTTGTGACTAACAAAATTTTCTTGCAGGTCCGAATGTCCAAGAACTTAAATTTTTCAAACTACTAACATGCATGTGTAGGATTGTGTTTAAGGCAAATTTTATGCATTTCCTCACCTAGTTAATTAAAACCCTTATTTTGGGAAGTAATATATCATCTCTTGCTCATTTAGTCTAACTAAGGGGATAAATTGACAGCATGCAACTTGCATTTTGAGTAACTTCTCTAAAATAGTTGCACGTAGATTTTTTTTAAAAGGCTAAAATAAACACCATGCTTGTTGGAGCAACATCTCCAAATAGAAGATAGATCACATTGCTATGGAAAGTTAAAAAGAATACTTATATTCCGTGTCTCGAAAGTGGTAGGTATATGCTCTCCCCTTAATTGGGTGATCAAAAAGTCAAACCCACTCTTTTATGCTTTCTTTACTTTCAAGCAAATTGAATCCTTTAGAGGGTCTGCCTTCCTGAGATGCCTTGAGGGGGCCAGTGAGAGGGGAACGACCTAAAGTGGAAACAGGCTAATACCAAGTCCTTCCAATCCACTCTAAATAAATCATGTTTGTGACAAAAGTCCCAAACAACATGTGCTGATAAGTTCATACCGACACTATGTTTCCCATAAACCATATGGAGTGTAACCTCTATAGGCTAGGAACCTTATGTATTTACATAGCTGAAAGTGTCACATGTGTGGCCACATGACTAGAAGCCTTTACTAAAAACCACTTGTACTATTTGCCAAAACCCTACTAGTTGTTGGCACAAGAGGTCGGACCTCTGAAGCGGCTCACACACATACGGTTCTTAGTAGAGATGTGAAGTTTGCCATGGAGATTTTTCATGGAAACTGGTTCTTGGCTGCCCCGGAGAAGTGAGTGTCAAGGGTGGAGCCAGTGGGGTCAAGCATCTAAATATCCGCTTTGAATAGCATAGCCTTGGGGAAACCCCATGTGAGATTCAACAACTATTGTCTCAGACTGCCATAAGATTTGTACTTGCTTGTGCATTTTGTTTATTAAACATTGTGTCTTCTATGTCTGTTAAATGTTCCAAATGGTCAAAAATTGAAGAAAATAATCATCTACACTTGAGCAAAAATTCAACAAATTGTTGAAAAGAAAAATTGATCAAAAGGGTAATACAAAGGCTTTCCAACATTTGAAACACTAGATCAAACTAAAGTGTCAAAATATCAATATCGAAATACTTCTTGAGTAGATTTGTCTCTAAACCATCACGTATTTTCAAACTAGCTCAACAACTGGGTCATTAATTCAACAGGCTATTCCCAAAAGGTTTCTATAAGCATAAACATTCAACAAACTATTGATTCAAACATCTTAAGTGCAAAAAAATCAACATCATTGTCAAGTCTCTCATCAGGATGATCAAATCCTCTATCACGAAGCTTGATCAATCTATACTATGTTCATAATCTTGGACATATGTTTCCTTTTTTGAACCTAGGTTATATCAAAATCGGAATTGCGCCAACATTGGAATCAAATAAACTTGTAAACTATCAGATGCTTATATGACTTTTAAGTATCACCTTAAGAAAAGAAAACCCAATTATAAAGCTACTCAGAAAAGAATAAGATTCTTGTATATCAATCGCAAGATCTTATTAAAACATAGGACATTCCTACACCATTTTCGTCACTACTTGCATGGTTGTGGTACAGAGTTTGACGGATAAATTTTGCAAGGACGTGCTTTTCAACAAAGAGACGCTTTATCACAACGAACAAACAATAGCGGTAAAATCAACAAAGCATATCTTCCTAAACTAATAATCACCTATTGACTTTGTCCTTTGGAAATTTCAAAAAAATTGAAATAATCACATGCCAGTTTGGACTAGAGCTCAATACGAACAACTGAGAAATCAACAAATGGAGGAAGAAGATAATCCTACATTCCAAACTTTTGGGTATACTGTTGTTGATGAAGAAGCTGTCAATAGCACCATTAGAGACCTTGAGCAAGATTTCAAATTTGATAGGCTAATGGAAAAATTGTTGGCAAAGCAAAAAGAGAAATATCTCTTGATGTTGGCAAAATATGGAGCTAAATTACCACAAAACTTTAACATAGAAATCTTGAAACAAGATACAGAGGCAAGTAACACCCAAAACACAAATGATCCAAATAACGAAGATATGAACAAATAAAGTCATGAAGAAACAAGAAAAGAAAGGGATGACACAAGAAAATAGTGTAGTGATAAAAGAACTTACGAAGAAACAAGGAGAAACTATGTGGATAATCCATTGTTAAACCTTACTCAACAAATGCAAACTCTACAACAACAGATACAAGATATGCAAAATGGAACAAGCTCAAAGAAGTATTCATTCGAAGATATATGCCCATATCCTTTCGATAAAAATTTGAATATGGTATCATTTCTGCAACATTACGAGATTCCTAAATATGACAAATACGATGGAAAATTCAATCCTCAGGATCACATTAGAGAGTTTTGTACTATGAGCATGGAATTTTCCCACGATGAAACTTACCTTATGCATCTTTTTCCCAGGAGTTTAAATGGACAATCAATGGAGTGGTTTTCAGGATTACCATCCGGAATCAAATCTTTTGAAGAATTTGTGAATAGATATATTTCACAATACTCCTACAATATAAGGAATGAGATAACAATGTTGGATCTATGCAATGTTAAACAAAAGAATGGTGAATCTTTTATGATCTTCTTACAATGATGGAAATGCATGTTTAATAGGTATCCCCGAGATGTACCCGATCAAGAAAAAATGGACATATTCATTGATAATCTTATCAGTGAAATGAGTTATCGACTAAGAATGCAATGTCCTCCCTCCTTTGCCAAAATGATCGAGAATGGTCTAAAAATAGAGAATGCGATGGTAAAGAAAGGAGAGATAAAACTTTACAATAATTCCTACAACAACAACAACAACAACAATAATGACAAACCCAAGTTCTAGTCAAAGAATAGGAATGTCAGCAATGGAGGAAATGACAATAATAGTGCCACAAAACAACAACAACCAATTTTTAATCTATCAAGTCAAATCCCAAGCAATAACAATCCAGAAAATAATAAAACCAAGTCCTTCTTCTCCAATCCTCGAAGGAAATTCACAAA
The DNA here is from genome assembly GCF_030272615.1 of Cryptomeria japonica. Taxonomy (NCBI): domain Eukaryota; kingdom Viridiplantae; phylum Streptophyta; class Pinopsida; order Cupressales; family Cupressaceae; genus Cryptomeria; species Cryptomeria japonica. Next base: position 772,668,045 of record NC_081407.1, read on the forward strand.
CATTGGAGAACCATTGGAATCAGCTCTAAAAACTCTACTTGCCAACAAATTGATTGTTTTATCGGAAGCAAGAAGTTATGAACCACCAGTCAAGCCAAATTGGTGGAATGAAAATCATTTTTGCAATTACCATCGGAATAAAGGACACCAAACAAATGATTGTTAGAGATTGAAATACCTTATCCAAGATATAATCGATAATAGAACCATCATAGTGGATAGACATAAGACAAACGAATCACACCTAGCTTTCAAAACTCCACTTCCAAATTATGACAAAGGTGAACCATCCCAATTAAAAGATGACAAGGGAAAAGCCAAAGCGAATTAGACTTATACATATGATGATGTGGTAAATGTTATCATTGTTAAATATAGTCCATCTTCAGAGCCAATCAATGTTATTACAAGAAGCAAAGCAAAGGTTACCTTTCTAGGTGTAACGAAAGACCCAACATCCACTTCACAACAATACAATTTAGTAGAGAAATTACAAAGAATACCCACTCAAATATCAATTCTGGAACTTCTCAAGGTTTCACCTATGCATAAGGAAATTTTGGAAAAAGCTTTAGTGGAAACAACAGTTTCAAAAGATTTGGATATAGATCAGTTTCAAAACATGGTAGGACATCTTATAGCCCCTCATTGCTTATCATTTTCTGAAAATGATGACGCATCCTTACAACATCCTCACAATGCTCACTTACATGTTGAAGTCATCATTAATAAAACTCATGTCAAATGTGTACTCATAGATGGAGAAGTCGACTTAAACATTTGTGCATTAAGTTTGATAAAAGCTTTGGGATATTCAGAAAATGCAGTGGACACAAAAAAGAAAATAACCATCAAGGCTTATGATGAAGCAGATCGTTCTTCTAAAGGAATTGTTGTGTTACCAATCAAAATAGGACCTGTGGAAAGGAATACATTGTGTCAGGTTTTAGATTTGAACCTCTCTTACAACATTCTTCTAGGAAGACCATGGATTTACAAGATGCAAGTAGTTCCTTCTACATATCATTAATGTGTAAAATTTCCTCATGAAGGACAAGAGATCACTATAATTGCAGATTCTAGTCAATATTGCAATAATTTGAAGCCAACACAAGATACAAGAGTTCCACATAATAGAGAATCAGTATATCCTACCAAATAAATTCAAGAAAAGTTATGGGAAACCTTTGAGGAAAAGCTCAAATTTAATGATGAAGGAATGGGAAAATATTCTTTGCATAATTTTCCACTTTCCCCTAAGTCATATGGAAAGCTGACATATATTCAATCAAAGAAATCAAAAAGACCAAAACATATGTTTAAAGGAACATTTGTTAGTGTTGGAACTCTTGAAGAAGAAAATGACAACAAAGACATTCTTGGTTGGTTGTATAAGGATGAAGATAAAACTATAGCAACAACAACAAAATTCAATATTCCCATTAAACAATATGACAAAGGTTATGGAATCATGCAAAAAATGAGATATGAAGGAAAAGGACCAATTGGTAAGCGACATCAAGGTATTTAAGAACCTATTTGTCCACACTCGCAATCCAAAGAAGATAAATCCGGGCTTGGATATCTAAAATCCAATCTAAAGCGACATAATCATCAACAACAAAAGTGGAGAAAGAAATTAGTCTCTAAAGAAGAAAATTGGCAAGAAAAGCTACATCAAGCGGCAAAAATAGTAACCAATAAACAAAAGAGGCAACAAGAACATGAGAAGCAAGATGAGATTAACATCAAGGGTAAAGTAGAATCTTGTCAACAAGTTCTGAGAATACAAAAAAATGCAAAATCTAAACAAGATATTCTAGAAGCAGCGAAAATAGAGATGGCAGAAATCAGGGAACTTTTTGCACAATACAACATTCCTGTATGTATAGTGGAGTAGTTCTAGATCATGATTCAGAGACAGATTCAAATGAGTATGAATGGGGTCTAGATATCTTATCTACTACATCAAGTAAGGAAAACAATGAAGACCAAGTAGCTATCACAAAGGAAGACTTGTCTATTACAAAACAAAAGATGGAGTTAGAAAGAAGGCAAGAAAAACTCAAAATTTACAGAAAAGAGGCGTATGCAAAAAGGAAAGGGAATGACAAAGACAAAGAAGTAATGCCACAAGAAGTAAAAATAGGGATAGATCAGGCATCTGGAAATATAATATTTTCATCAAAATAGGAACAAGATGTATCCAGAAGTGGCAGAACCATAGAAGAATTAAGAGATAGTCAAGTCGGATTGACTATTAGTCCAGAAGAAATTGAGTTTGAAAGGAGACAAACTCTAGCAAAAGAATCCTCTTTATCATGTACACAAGTATGTCAACTCCAAAATGCAAATGAGGTCAATCGAGAAGGATTTTGCAATATTAAAGACGTGTGTGTTGATATAATCCATTCATTTAAGGGACAAACATCAGTTGAAGAACCACTTGAGTGTGAAGTGCAAAATACTAATATTGATTTTGTTAGAAGTAATTGGGAGACGCTTGGGAAAGACAATTCTCAAAAACATTTAATCTATGACAATACCTACTCAAATTATGATAATTATGTCATGAACTTTGAAGCACCTAATGATGACAGTGATTATAATTTACCCCTTCTTCATCCTGAACTAATTGATTGGGATAATTTAGAAAACCATGAATTAAATGTCTTTTCCAATGATCATGACTTAGTCGTGTACCTTAATGTTGTCAAACCCATCGCACCTAAGATATCTTCCATTGCAAAATCAAGTAATGTTTCTCGTAGTCAAGATAATACCAAACTTTCCAGTTGCAAAAGCGAAATAAAATAGGAAAGAGACCTACGGTTGAAAAACATTTCATGGAAACACTAGATCAATCAAAAGGGAAAATAAAGGACGTATCTGATGGTGAAAACCTCTTTGAGGCGCCAAAAGATGGAAATTTTGACATTCTTCCTGCATATTTTCAGGAGAGATCTGCTATCTTGATAGAAGCAACAAAAACAATAAACATTGGTACATCAAAGGATCCTAAAATAATTCATTATGTTGCCTCATTATCAGAAGAAGAGAGGAAATAAAACATGGAATTATTTAAGCAAAGACAAATACATTTTTCTTGGTCCTATGTAGACATGCCATGACTTAATCCAGATCTTATCATGCATCATCTTAATGTATATTTAAAAGCAAAACCAATAAAGCAGAAGCTAAGAAAGATGCATCCACACATTGCTCTTCTTGTAAAAATTGAGTTGAAGAAACTATTAAATATGGGTTTTATAAGATCCGTTGCTTATCCAGAATGGGTTTCAAGTATTGTACCAGTGTCAAAACTAGATAAAAGCATAAGAGTTTGTATAGATTTCAGAGATCTGAATAAAGAATGTCCAAAAGATGATTTCCCGCTACCAAACATTGATATAATTGTAGACTTATCAACAGAGCATGAGATGTTTTCATTAATGGATGGCTTCTCGGGATATAATCAAATAAGAATTGCACCTGAATATCAAGAAAAGACAGCTTTCACTTGTGCATGGGGAACTTGTTGCTGGAATGTTATGCCATTTGAGCTTAAGAATGCAGGAGCAACTTATCAAAGGGCTATGACAACAATCTTCCATGATATGATGCATACATTTATGGAATATTATGTCGATGATATACTTGCAAAATCTCATACAAGACAAGAACATTTGAACATCTTAAGCAAGATTTTTGACAAGATGGAAAGATATCAATTGAGATTAAATCCAAAGAAATGTGCATTTGGGGTAACCTCTGGAAAACTCCTTGGGTACATTATATCAGCTCGTGGAATTGAAGTAGATCCTGAAAAGGTCAAAGCCATCATGGAGATGGAGTCACCTAGGAACATAAGTCAATTGCGATCTTTATAAGGAAGATTGAAATCAATCAGGAGATTTGTCTCTCAGTTAGCAGATAGATGTCTTCCATTCACCATCTTCTACATCAAAATATTCCACTCAAATGGGATCTAAAATGTGAAGAAGCTTTTTTGCAAATAAAAGAATATCATATGAGTCCTCCAGTACTGGTATCACCAACCAAAGGGAAACCATTGTTGCTCTATATCTCAGCAACAAATGTGTCATTAGGAGCTCTCCTAGCTCAATATGATGAAGAAGGAAAAAAAAGAGCAATGTATTATATCAGTAGAACTCTTGTTGGCTATGAATTAAATTATTCCTCAATAGAAAAGACATGTCTAGCAGTTATATTTGCAACTCAGAAGCTGCGACATTATATGTTGATTCATTCTGTAAAACTAATAGTAAGGATAGATCCCCTCAAATATTTGTTGAGAAAGTCAACCTTGACAGGAAGACTAGCCAAATGGGTTATGATACTGAGTGAATTTGATATAGAGTATGTTGACCAAAAATCTATCAAGGGACAGGTCATTGTTGATCAATTGGATGATGTGCCTTTACAAAATGACATGCCTTTGCACATCGAATTTCCTGATGCGGATATTTTGACAGCAAGTACAAACTTTTGGGAATTGTACTTTGATGGTTCTTATACACAATATGGATCAAGCACAGGAATATTTTTCATCACACCTCAGGGACACACAATTCCAAAATCATATAGACTATGCTTTCCATGTACTAATAATACTACGGAATATGAAGCATTGGCTATTGTGCTCAAGATGGCCATTGAATGGAATGTCAAAGAACTACATGTCTACGGTGATTCATAGCTTATCATCAACCAAATAAATGATGAATATCAAACTAAGGATGAAAGCTTATTCCATACAAACAGCTGGTAGAGGAGTTTGAAGAACACTCTAAAGAAATATCATACACCCAGATTCCAAGAAATGAGAATAAAGCAGCAGATGCAATGGCTACAATAGCATCTCTCTTGCAAAATAAGGAGAATCGACACCATTACGAATTTCTCATGGAAGATATCTTAACCCCTACCATTAAATCCCATCATACCTACTGAATTTGCCATATATCAGGAACCAGTCAAACTTATCAGTATTTAAAAGAAAATATCCTTCCTCTTGACTTATCCCGCAATCAGAGAAGGAATTATATCTGTCAGTCCTCTCGCTATACTATTATTTCTGATATCCTATTTAGGCGTGGTCTAGATAGTACTTTGTTGAGATGTCTTGAACAAGAAGAATCTGAGAAAGTTCTTAACGAAGTTCATGCAGGTATTTGTGGGACACACTCAAGTGGTTTAACATTGACTAAGAAACTTCTTTGTATGGGTTACTATTGGCCTACTATGGAGAGAGATTCATTCACATATGCCAGGAAATACAAACAATGTCAGATCTATGTGAATCATATTCATGCACTAGCACAAGAGTTATATCCTATGATAGAATCATGGCCATTTTCTCAATGGGGCCTTGATTTGGTAGGAAAGATAAGTCCCTCATCTTCCAATGGACATAAGTTTATTCTAATTGCTACTAAATTTTTTACTAAATGGATTGAATCAAAGCCTTTAACAACAGTGAAAGAAAAACAAATATCATCATTCATTTTGAATTATATAATTTGTCGTTATGGAGTTCCTATGACCATTATCACTGATAATGGAAGATAATTCAAAATTCAAGATGTGAAGGATCTATGTGAACAATTTCATATCCAACATAGATTTTCTACTCCATATTATCCACAGGGAAATGGTCAAGCTGAGGCATCAAACAAAACTATCTTGAAAATTTTAAAGAAAATAGTCAATGAAGCTGGAAAAGATTGGCACATTTAGCTAAATCCTGCTCTTTGGGCCTATTGAACTAGCATCCGCACTCCAACAAGGGAAACTCCATATTGTTTGCTCTATGGATCAAAAGCTATATTACCTATAGAAGTAGAGATACCTTCTCTACGAGTATCCTGGAAAGGTCTCATACCAAAAGAAGAACAACGAGTCTCTTGACTCCAGGAACTTGAACTAATTCAGGAACGTCGCCAAAATGCAACAAATCATTTGAAAGTATATCAACAAAGAATGGAAAGAATTTATAACCATAGGGTCAAGTCGTGCATTTTTCAAATTGGAGATATAGTTCTAAGGGAGAATCCAAGAAATCAGCAAGACCGAGACAAGAAGGGAAAATTTGAACCAAATTGTCTAGGACCTTTTGTCATAGTAGCAACATATGGATCAAGAGCATACAAGTTATCTACCCCTGAAGGTGATTGGTTTGATGAACCTATCAATTCTATCCATCTCAAGAAATTCTATGCTTGAGATATAAAGTCCTGAAGAAAAAAAAATCAATAAAAAGCATATAAAGTCCTGAAGAAATCAGTAAACATCAAAAAAGCAAAAAAGCAATAACTAAATTAAAAAAAAAAATGCAATAAATTTAGATGGTGAAAACCTGGTAAATAGGCATTATCTAAAAAGTAAGTTCCTCCATCTATGAGATTGCTTTGCGCATCTATTCACTCTATCCTATCGCATCTATCGCTTCCATCTATCTTAGCTTATCCATTTCATCTTTCGCATCCATTTCTTTGAACCATTTCGTAGGAAATATGCAGCTTACCAACAATTATCAATCTTTGACACACTTGTCGTAGTCATTGTCTTAGATTTTATCACAATCAATCAATCTGCATTTGTATCCTGCCATGGTTTGGATCTTGATCAATTCATACATCCATAATAATTTTTTGTTTCTGCTGGGGGCAAAATCCTAATTCCTTTTGCTAAGGTTATCTTTTGAGTCTTTAAAAATCCACAACATTTGAAAAAAATAGAAAAACCAAAAACACCTAGGGTTTTGAAACAGATAACGAGCAACAAAGCAATGAAAATCAAGGCGTCTTACAACAACTGAATCATGAAACTCAGAAACCGAAGAATCAATTAGCAAGTAATAAAGGTTTATCAAAAATCATTCATCATGATGATTATATCAGTTATTGACCATAAGAACATGTGAATGGCATACAAGATTCAGTGTTTATATCTTGATTTTATTGCTAATCATGTACTCTATGTGACTCAAAGATGTCCATGACTAGAGAAGCTATGATGGGGTTCTTTGATTGTTGTATGTCATTTATCTCTTAGTACGATATGTACTTGTCTCGGGATATGATCGACAAAAGATCAAGGAGGACGTTCCAAGTCATGCATGAAAGGAGATAATTCTTGTCTGTTCTGCAAGCAATACTCATGTCAACTTGATCCATTATATTAAGTTGCTTGTATTAACTTGCTATATCAAAATCCATGTAAGAAATACTTAGGTCATCTTGAATCATTATGTCAAGTTGCTTGTATTTTCTTACAACATTTTAAAGCTCAATGATGAAATCAAGCATTGTTACAAGATAACATATGAAGAATGGCAACATCATTTTTAGTTAGATCATTTTAGATTAGCTCATTATTCATCTGCATTATAAGTATTCATTGTCAATTGCATTATAAGCCTATTATTTCATTAACAAATCAATAGTCATAAATAAAGATTGAGTATACTTCGACAAACAAAAACAATTTGCATTTGATCATCATAGGTGCATTCATCTTTAGAATCATTTAAATAATCATCATCCATTTCATTTAGTTGCATTTAAATCATTGCATTAATTTGCATTCAATTAAGTGCATTTCATTAATCATGTAGTGTATCATCATTATTATTTGCATTATCATTTCCATTCATTTAGTTGCATCTTTGCACTTAGACTCATAATCATATTTTGCATAAACCCTAAAACAATCAATCATTGCATTTGCATTTTTCACATCATTTTCAAATTGCATCAAAAATCAAAAACATTTGAATAAAATAGTGCATAATCATTCATTTGCATTTCCATATAGATCATTGCATTTTCATCATTTAAGTTAGTAATCCTTTTCAGTTGCATCCAAGGTCATCAAAATAAAAAAATCAACAACATTTATAATTGCATCATGTAGATCATTATCATAAAGCAAGGAAAGACAATCATCATCATATCATCATCCATCTAATCACTAAATTCATATAATCAAGGCATATAGATCATCATAAAACAATAAAAGTCCAAGTATACAATGATATTAGATAAACAATACAAGTGCCTCCAAATCAAGTCACGATTGTCCTATACTACTACCACCTGACTCTGTCCATCTTTGTGGTTGTGGGCGAGAAGATTCTCCAGATGCCTATCTCCCATGATCACCACTCCTCTAAGGAGGTCCCATGACTCTGCCACTGCTAGTATCCATCAACACGGTGGTATGATAGCTACCCGCTCTCTGGCTCTCTACGACTACCTCCTCATATAGTCATCACCAATGGGAAGTCTCCTTCCTGGCCCAAACTAGTGCTCTAATAGTGTCAGCTAAGAGAGTACCCAATCCAACCTGTTGAATATGATCAAGAAGGCCCTGAGTATCATATTGTCTCCTAACAACTCTATCTCTCTCAGCCATGAATGTTTGTACTTGTGCTTGAAGCTGACCAATTTGTGCGCTAAGAATATCAATGGTCTCCTGCTTTGGCATATCATGCTCTGGTGCATCCTGCTTTGGCACATCCTGCTATGGTGCATGAACCCCAATCCCCTCCTCACCACCTCCCTATCCACCTGCTGGAATCTCAGTCTGAGTAGCTCTTAGAACCTATTGTCTAATAAGTGGAACATGATCCTTTGGATCCTCATCCTCTCCATCATAAGCTACAATAACCCTAGGGTTTGGTTGAATCTGACCAAAATCAATGCCTCTCTCGCTACCCCCATCCAGTCTAGTCATCCTACCTCCTCCTATCAATGACAACCCTCTCGGTGATCTCATCCTTGCCCTACCAATATCCCTCCCAATCTGGCCAACATCTCTCCCACTCATAGGACACGGTCTCCCAATCCTGCCCACTAGTCCAAATGGTCCTCCACGAACTCAATTGGTACCTCCTCTCCGTCTAGGTCTCCTACCACCCCCACCTCCATCCCCACCCTCATCTCCATCTCCCCCAACCTCCTGAGCAACTCTAAGCTCTCATATTCATCTCCGTCTCCTGACACCTGGATCATCTGAATCGTCATCCTCATCCAGGATCATTAATACGAGGGCATGGATGTGCTAGTATATACTAAGCATACTCTACAGTAATACTAGGATCAAGAATGTGTAATCTCATATCATAAGCCACTCTTAGCGTAGCAAGAAACTATGCATGAGAAATCTCAAATGATAAAGAAGGTCCCCAATCTCGCCTATCTCTGTACCGTCGAGCATATATCGTCACACCTATAGGCATAGGTTGAATGATACCAAATTGTCTAAGAATGTGACTAATAAACTGTCGCTCAATAATGTAAGCAATCTGACCAATGAGATATCTACTCTGCATATTAAATGGTAATGTTAATGCATCATCCATCCATGGTTCACAATCAACATATGGTCTCCAAGTGATACTATCCAATGAATCAAGCACCCAATGCCAATACTCCATCTTACCCAGCTTATGCTGAGTAAGAATACCTGCATATAGATACAGATATGGCTGCCTCTCTCCATGAAATTTGTGATGGATAGGCTGAGTAATAGCAATGTGCTCCCAGCACCAGATCTGCAAAAGTGTGCATCCTATCAACAAACTAGCACTCTCATCATACACCACCTGATGAAGATCGTGATATAAATGTGTCAGCATACAAACACCCCAAGCATATCGAGTCCGATGTTGCATCATACTCTAAAGAATCTCAACCCATCCAACAGCAAAACCTCACAATCGCCTATCAAGACAAATGAATCCTCCAATCAAACCAGCAAGAATCACAAGGAGAGTCTCATAATACATAACCATATCCTCCCATTGAATCTCTCCTCTAGAGATGCTCTCATCAGCAAAAATGGCTCTGCAAGCCTCTGTCCCAACATGATCCTGAAAATCATACTGCACTAACTCGCCAATCACTGGGATGTGCAAAATCCTATAGACATCCTCGAGCGTCACACTAATCTCACCCATGGGCAAGTGGAAAGTGTTATGCTCACTGTGTCATCTCTCGACTAACGTCGTCAACAATCCTCTATTATGCGTAATCTCAAGCACATATAACAAATGGCGTAAACTGCAGGCATCTATATGTCTCACCTCTGCTTGTGTCAGCTCTGGCACTAAATGACATACCATCGGGAATTTCTCCCGACACTCGAGGACATCAAGTTTCTCCTATTTTACCAAGAGAATTAGATCAATCATCACTTATCTATCAATCAAATCAAACTGAAGCATCTTAGGCTATCAAATCAATCAAATCAAACTGAAGGAGCTTACGCTATCAAATCAATCAAATCAAACTGAAGCAACTTACACTATCAAATCAATCAAATCAAACTGAAGCAACTTAAGCTATCAAATCATTTTAAAACCTATCAATCATGGTTTTCTATCAATCACTGAGTTAAATGAAAACTCTGCTAAGCTCTTACATCAGAAACTAAATCAGTTTCTTAAAGATAATTTATCAAAACAAATTAAATCGATCTATCAATCTATCAATCAATCAATCAATCAAACAATCAAATCCCTATTCATCATACACGCGCATCAAACATGTTAAATCTAATCAACGAAGTGATTTTTTGGCTTTTTCATCTATCAAAAACATTAATTTAGAGCATATGTGCTATCTTATTGAACATAAGCACTAAACATAGCATATGCGCTAACTTTTTCAACAAACACGCTAACCCTAAGCACGTATGCGCGAAACATGGAAAAGCGCTAACACACAATGCATATGTGCTAACACACGAAACATAAGTGCTAACCTATGCATATGAGCTAACATCCTTATCATATGCGCTAACAAAATGAGCATAAGCACTATCATGAGCAAAAGCATTAAACCTAATTTCATATGCGCTAAATCTAAATGCAAAAGCGCTAACCTAATGCTGAAAATCACAAAAAAAATTCAAAAATTCAAAAACGCACCTAAAGACATGAAAAGTTGCACGACAAGTTGAAAACAAAGATCGCAATAAGATACATACCGGCAACCCATACTTAGGAGGTCGTTGATATCGTCGAACATGCTCAAATAAATGGTTCTCCATAGGAATCACCATTTCGCCACCTCAGCAAGACAATTTTCTTCACAAGCTGACAAGGATAACAATGAAATTAAAATTAACCTTGGTTAATTTTATATTTACTATTTGAAAGAGTAATTAATGCCATTCAATGGGGCAATTTAATTTGTTTTTTTTACAAATGAATTTAATTGACGAAACTTATCAATTATCATGAGACCAATCGTTCAAACCAAAGTTTTCAATAATTTCACGATCAATCTCCTGAGGGGGCACACAATCAGGATTTTCAATCTTTGTCAGGCGCACTATCGAGACTTGATTTAATCTTTGAAACAATGTTGACTTGACATTATTTCAAAGAGGGGCAAAATGTATACACATAAAATTGGCTATGAGCAATTAAATAAATATTTTATATTTATTTAATGTTTATTCTTCTATTAAATAGTTAATTTAAAAAGATTAATTTATTTAATTCAATTTTCGTGTCTTTTTATTAATTAATTTAATTGAAATAATTTATTAATGAATTCATCTATTCTATTCCTCTAAATAATTATCTAATATTTAATTATTCTTTTAATCAATTAATTGAATATCTAAATATTTAATTATCTCCTCTAAACAATTAAATATCTAATATTTAATGGTTATTCTCCTATCCTATAGTCTCAAATATTAAATAATTCTTAATTATTTAATCTCTTTTCCAACTCATCCTTCCATCTCCACTTCATTTTCCCTTTGCCAACTCATCCATCATGTGGCTAAGGAAATTAATATTTCTTAAATATTAATTCATCATTTATCCTCAAACTCCAAATTTAATGAATATTGTGTACATACACATATTTCATAACCTCCTATATCCTCTCCAACACCCCCTATATCTTAGGAAGGACTTGAGTCCACTTGTCCTATCATGCCTAAATTTTCTCCAACCATCCCTAGATTCCCTCAGTCAGCAAGCCAGTCAAGATGAGATGAGTGACACTTGTCTTCTCCTTCCCCCTTTCTCTCAACCTTCACCTTTGCTCACATCCATCCAAATCTGTATATCTTATCATGACTGTTGATTTAAGCCACATCATCTTATCCTCTCAAGGTCTATAAAATCCAGAGCTTCAGTTGAGAGAGAGTTAGTCTTCAAGTTTCTTTTCAAAGCTAAATCATTTGTAAAACTTATGCATCTGTGAGTTTTAATCTTGAAGCAAATAACAATTAGCATTTTAGCATAATCATGTAGTATTGCATATCATAGCATTCGTTAACTACTAGTTATCAATCCATTCTTCATATGTCATGTTGGAAGCTATCAGTGCTTGTCTGAGAGCACACCATCTGCAACCAAGAATAGTGGAGTTAGGACACAATGAGGCATAAACCATGAAGGTAATATTAGTATTTTTATTTCATAAGTATTTCATGTAGTTTCATTGGTTGAGTTTGGATTTCCTGTAGCATTTCCATTGGTATTTTGTGAAACTAACTTGTTGCAAGTAGCATTCTGAGGATGAAATTCAAGTCGACACATATACAATCTCATATTGTGTTGGCAACATTGGGATATTTTCAGCCTCCTAATGATCCTATTCATCCTCACACTCAGGTATTTTAAGATTTAAATGTATCTAGAGAGCTCATTTCAATGGAGACACACATGTTAATTTTTCTAACAAAATTATATGTACAAGATTTTTAGCAAAAATTCTTATTTTTTTGTGTGTGTGTAGGCTCGTGGTCACATCTTAGTTCTTCAGCTCGGATTCCTATGCAGTGTGTATGATTTGATGATGCAGATGCTAGAGGCTAGGTTTGTAGGTCCAAAATTTTAAATTTTAAATTGTTGTGCATACTTATGTTGAAGTAATATTTATTTCTACCATGTGCTTGTGTGTGTGTGTGTGTGTGTGTGTGTAGATATAATTTCTTGTGCAAGGATAATGTTCAGGGCATGGATCAGTGCAGCGCCCACCGACCTAGTTTTATACATGTTTTATGAGCTTGTTCAATACATGCTTTTGTCTTGACATTTCAACATCTTTGTTTATTTGAGAACTTTATTTTATACATATATGTTGCATGTACATAATGTTTTATTTGACACATTGTATATTGTTTTATACATGTTTTATGAGCTTGTTCAATACATATGTATGTCTAGACACGTAATTAGTATTTTATTTTATACGTGTTTTATGAGCTCATGTTAGATTTTTATAATTAGCTCATGTTGTATAATACTTGATTTAAAAACAATAGTAATTATTTTAGATGAGAAATCTTTATATTTAATTATATTCTAGAATTTAAGATTGGGATTGAAATTCAAAATTATTAAAGTTCATGTATGTTTAATGTTAAATTTAAGTTAAATTAAAGTACTTAATTTAGTGTGTTCATGTGCATGTTTTCATTAAATTCCAATTAGTGTGTTCATGTACATGCATTCATTTAAGTATTAAAGGTAGTGTGCTCATTTAAGTAAATTAAAATATTAAAGTGTTTAGTTAAGTATTAAAGTAATTGAATTAAAAGACATTCATTTAAGTATTATAACTTAGCATATAGTAAAATTATAGTGTTAAAAGACTTAATAAAATTATATAGTAGTAATTAAATTAAAAGACATTCATTCAAGTATTAAAAAACATAATATTTAAATTATATAGTAGCATATTACATATAGCATAAGATATTTTAAAAGAAAATCATTTAAGTATTGAAGTGATGGTCTTGAAAGCAATTGTAGAATAATCATCCACATCTATAAGGATTAATTCAAAAAAAAAAAAAAAAAAATATGCATAAGTCAAATTTAATCATCCAAACAAACATGTAATATGAAAAAGAGTTCATGAAGTTAAATTTAGTTCACATGCATAAAGGAAAGGGCTTTTTCAAACTACCATGTACATTCAAACCATCAATGCAGTGTTTCCAATGAGATAATAAACAACACATTTAGAACATGACAAATTATGTATACATCTAATGTCAAATTATGATCCACAACATATAATATAGAAAAGAGCATTAAACGGTTAAATTTAAATAACTTAATCATTCATACAATATATCATGGTCGAAAATAATAACTCATATGTACATGTGTGTATATAAATACATATCATAGTCCAAAAAAATAACTCATATATACATGTATGTGTGTATATATATATGTATCATGGTCCCAAAAAATGAGTTGACTTGTACTAATAAATTAAGTGAGCTCATGATACATATAATCTAGAACCTCTCTATCTTTTATTATCTCTAAAATCTTTTCATGATCTTCAATAGGTAACCTCCACTTTTGGGGGTCATGCCCTCTTTTTGGTAAAGTCTCAAAATGTAATTGTCGCTATAACTAAGTGACTGTAATGCAAAAAAAATTGGCCTGGCATGTAGTCTATAAATATAACACCATTATTATCTATCTTGGTTTGTTGATAATAGGTACCTTCAACAACAACTAATCTAGTGGGATATTGTAGCCCATCGTCATTTTCCATTGATTCTGACAATTTATATTTTGGTTTTGTGCATCTTAGTAGATAATAGTCAACACCTTCTATTGTCAGGATCTGCAACCATGGTGAAAATATCCCCTGTAGACCACAAATTACAAACAATTTTATAAATTTAATGGTAAAATGTATAAACAATTTAAATCTAATTTAAATTTAAATAAACTACATAAAATTAAAAAGGGATCTTTAAATAAAATGCAAGTGTACCTGTAACAACTAAATAAAAAACATGTATGTAATCAGCTGAATATAGAGGATCATGGATATCTACAATATCACTATCTTCATAAGGAGGCATTGTGACTAATTGTTTCATTTTCCATTGTGAAACATGTCCATCTCTAATATTCTAACATTGTAGAATATTTATGTTGTTTTCAATGCAAACAACACAAAAACATGATTTTTCTCTTACTTGAATCACAAGAGGTTTGCTAAGTTCTACAATCATGACTTGATGTAAACTTCTAATACCATTTCGGGGTAAAAGCACAAAACTATCACGTTTCAAACCAACTTATCAGCACAAGTGAATTTAAGTAATCCTAACTAAAAATTAATTTTAGTCAAACATGTGGTCTATAGAGATTCATTATTGTGAGATTTTGCCAAGATCAAGAGCTCAATGAAAAGTACAAAATAGAGACAAAATATAGGACAAGAATAAACTGCATTCTCATCAATAGATAAATGATCAAATCGTTGCATACAATGAATATGAGCCTGCATATATAGGAAAGGCTATATAGATATGTGAGCACACAATCGTGACATGTGGCTCAATAAGAGACAAGGGTAGGTAGAAAATAGGTCTGGTAGGTAGGAGAAACAATAAAATATTCCACATGAGGTGGATCACCCACCGAAGGTGGAATTATCACTCCACAATAAGTGGATATGATAAGTAACAACAAGATCACACCATAAAAGGTGGAAATTATCCTACATACACTATCTCAATGTGGCACAAACACCCAAGTGTCTCATACCCAAACTAATATGAAATGTATTATCCTAAGTAAACTTAAGGGTAAGTGCACCAAGATGGTGAACAAAAAGGGGGGTATAAGTGGCCATTTTTTTCTTCAGAAAACAGGTAAACCTAAACTTCATAGAGCTATTTGAAGGTTATGCACTCAAAAATAGGAGTTGAGAAAAGAATAAGAATTGTAGTACTCTGAATCTAGTTTATAAACTACTATTTTTAAAAAAAATTGGATAATATTAAGAGGGTCAAACCTTTCACGCACGATAAATTGTTCCTGATTTTTTCAAAAAAATATAACATAGCTATTTTTTCGTGCGCTACATAAAATATATAGTTATATTTAGTATTTTGCAAAACCCTTTGGTAGGATGATAGGTAAGAGTGAGATCTAGAAGTTGTGTATTTTTTTGTAATTTTCCATTGAGTATTTTTTTTTTTATGATTTTTGGAAGTGACCACATCTTGAAAATTTGGTACCTGTTCGTAGCGTTGAGCATAACTTGCATCAAAATAATCAAAAATGCAAAAAAAAATAAAAATTTAAGTGTATATAATCTAGTGTAGAACAATAATATGTAATTTATTTTGAATTTGGTCAAGTATATCAAAAGTTATTAAAAAAATGGTAGACATATGTCTGTGAGGACTGTCAAGGCACTAATAAAGAAAATTAAAGTTTACTATGCTAATGTTGTCCAAAAACAGAAAAATTTATATGGTCAGAAAACTAAGAAGATATGTGAGATTATGGTGGAAATTTTAGAGATACCCACTTGATCATTTGTAAACCTGATGACAGTGAAGTCAAGAAATCATGTTGGAGGATGAAAAAAACGTGTAAAGGGACAGAAAAGGGGGGCAAATGGGCTTGCAAGCCTTGGGGTCATTTTCCAACCCTCTTACCAAGCCAAAAACCCACATAGGGTTTTGAAAAAAAAAAAAGTACTATTCTCCGTTTTAAATAACCCGTACAGGTTATGTAAAACTAAAAACATTTTTTTTTTGTTTCACAAAACCCATACGGGTTATGAAGAAATAATAATGTATGCTTGTAAACTTAGCATTTACTACACATGTTTTAGACATACCTAGATAATATGTGTTTATGTATGTATATATGCATATCT